>NC_142692.1:21776306-22093977 GCF_029641045.1 Salvia hispanica
GTAACACCATACCACCATTTAAGGTATATAAGAACACAAAAATACGATGATGCCACACAATTTACTGCAAATGGGATGGTGTAAAATTTAAGAAATTGTATTCCTTTGACAAAAGATTTTAGGAGGTTTTGTATCATAGATAGAATAGAGAAAAAAAATATAATTTTTAGTATATTATTGTTAGGGGAAACTTTTTTTCAAAAATGAAAATGCAACATCATTAATGGTGTAAACTAATAAGACACTTTTATGGGATGGGATGAATGAATTATTATATACTAGTATTAAATTAATATTAGTATTTGATTTAGAGATATAACAGAGTATCGCATAAGTTTATACTCAATTAATGTGGACGTCCATGTCATTTTTATCGATTGCTAGAAATACGGGAGATCCAATTGTAAAAAATTAGACGACTTTAGTGGAGTATATTTAGTAGTCACTTGCAAAAAATTGAAACTCAGATTGAACTTGGAAACTGAAGATGGGCGATTTAAAATATAATTTATCCAACAATATTGCATTGATTCTGCTGGGATTCGGAATTAGAAAATGTGATGATATTGTACGAATGTGGAGTTCGAATGTGCAATGACGAACCGAAAGCACTTGGTCAACGAGGGTTATTCTTCATGTGAGGGAAAATGTTGGGACTCTGATCACTGTTCAAACTGTATTGGCCGGTTAAATCCCCAGAGCTGATCGGCGCAGTGTAGAGATCTCCCCCCGATTCAATCCGAACACTATAGAGATCGGCAGCCGCTGCGACGTCGTTCTGATTCATCAATCCGACCGATTCCTCCTCGTCTGCACCTTGATTCGCCCATGGATGTTTGTTGAACTTCCTCAATCCTTCGAGCTCCATCGCCACCTCCTTCATCGTCGGCCTGTCTTCGCCGTTCAAGTTCAGGCACCGCTTCACCAGCTGTGCCATCGCCTGCAGCTGCTCCAACGATCCCTCCCTCACCACTCTCGGCTCCAGTATCGGGAACAGTTTGTTCTCCTTCACCGACATGCAGAAATACGTGGTTAAATTGCGCGTCTCGAGGCTCCTCTCCATGTCGATGGGCTTCTTCCCGGTCATCAGCTCTGCCAGAACGACTCCAAAACTATAAACATCGCTCTTTTCTGTTAGCTGGCTCGAGTGGAAATACTCAGGGTCCAGGTAGCCTAAAGTTCCCTGGACCAGTGTGGTCACTTCTGTCTGGTCCAGGGAAATAAGCCTTGAGGCCCCGAAATCCGAGATCTTGGCAGTGAAATGCTCGTCAAGCAAGATGTTAGCGGACTTGACATCCCTATGGATGATCGGGATGTTGGCCGCCGAGTGGAGGTACGACAGGGCGCCTGCTGCCTCTGACGCAATCCTCAGGCGGCTCTCCCAGGACAGCCAGGCGGCCCCGGCCTTGTTGATGTGCTCGTAGAGCGTGCCATGGGAGACATACTCGTAGACCAAAAGTGGCACCTCGGCCTCCAGACAACATCCCAACAGTTTGACCACATTCCTGTGATTGATCTGTGTCAATATCACGACTTCATTGATGAACTGCTCGATTTGGCTAGCATCCATCACTCGCGACTTTTTGATTGCGACGATGGTGTTGTTGGGCAGGATGCCTTTGTAGACGGTGCCGTAGCCTCCTCGGCCTAGGATGCGGTCGTCGGCGTAGTTGTTGGTGGCTTTCTCGAGCTGCTCCGCCGTGAATATCTTTGTGGATTCCATGGAGTTACCTTCTTCGGTGGATGAGAATTGCTGTTTCAGAAGCATACCGCCGTTTTGTTGGAAGAATTTCTCTCTTAGTTTTATCAATTTTCTTTTCTTGAGGCTGAAATATATCAATGTTGCGACAATAATTACGGCTAAGAAACTCAATCCGGCACCTGCATTATTAAACAACTCCAATAAGATCACAATATGACGGAAAAAAATACAAGTAATCATCAAAATAATTTTCATCCAAATCATAACAAGTAACGAGCAAATTCATACAGAATTTTAATTTTGGGCAGCCAGAGCAATGATTAAATTTTATAAAGAACATGTTTCTATCAACTACTCCTATATTAATCATTATTTCCTCAAATGTATTTAATGTAATTATGTAAATATACTTAATTATCCATTGTGCTCATTTGAATTTTATGCATCATAGTCATAGAAGAAGATAGAAACAAAACATGACAAAAATATATTTTAAATTATTTTAAATAAGATAATTCTAAAATAGAGAAGTTATCTGCCTTGTCAAATTGCCCTTAATTTAAAGCATTTAAAATCTTTCACATTTATTTATTTTTTCTTTATTATTACAAAAATATTAGGACTCTGTTAATAAAAACTAAAATTACATAATTATATTAGAAAAATAGTACTCCTATATAAGTTAAATACATTATGTAAAATTCATAAATCAAATCAAAAGAAATACATGATACAAATATATAAATCCAAATACATAACAAAAAAAATGTACCCTCTTCGTCCCTTAAATTTTGTCATATTTTGACCGAGCACGAATTTTAAGATATGTAATAGAAATTGGAAAAAGTTAGTAGAATGTAGGTCATATTTTTATATATTAGTTTTATAATAAAATAATGTGAGGCATACTAAAAAAAATGGTAATAGTGAAATGTGACAAAATTTTAGGGACGAATGAAAATGGAAATGAATGACAAATTTTTGTGGACGAGGGGAGAATATAATTTTATTTTAATAACCACATAGTTAAAAATACACTAGTGTAAACACATTTCAAAAAATACATAATTTAAATGTACTTAAAATATATAATTTAAATGCAAAATACTTAAATAAAAAAGTCATAAATTTAAAATAATAGTAATTGAAAAAAGACAGAAAAAATTGTTTCTAGAGTTAAAAGGAAAAGAAGTTGAAATTATTAAAATAGAGAGAAATGTCACGTGGTTTGCAGCCATTGGCTGTCTTATTCGTGCTAGTGCACGCACTCACGCATAACGAAGTGTGCTTAGGGTAATCGTAGTACCGTACTTAAGCACTAAGCACTTCGCGGTGTGCTTGGCTATCATCGGGATCCAAATGCCTAAACCAATACGTACTTCTTCAACAGTTATAGTAGTATAAATATAATACGAGATCTACAAAACACTGGCAATCATCTCTAAAATCGACACATACTTAATCAATAATTGTAGTAAAAAATGAGATGTGATATCGTGAAAATTACCTAAGACAATTTTGATCCCTCGATTTGATGAGCTATTATCAATGCAACCTTTGCCATTCTTTCTGCCATCTCCACTATGCCCTTTAGGACAAACACAATCGTAACCCCCCGGTTTGTTCGAGCAACCTTTTTTATTGCTACAATCATTGAGCCCCGTTGCACATTCATCAATATCTACAGACCACAAAATTTAATAATTAACCCACTTTTAAGGGCATATTAATTTCTAAATAAATCACTATGAATAGTCAAATTCTGATTTATCATATACTTTTCAAAACTGAAATAGTAAATCTATCGATTATTCTGATGAAACCCGCGATGAGGTGACAACCACCTTTCACAATTATAACTCCGTTTGTCACAAGATCATAGGTTTCATCATAAAAATGACGCATGGAATGATTAAGAAATGCGAAACTTGATGATTTATCATTTTAGTTTTATAAAAATATAGAACAAATCAGAATTTAACTATTATTTGTGATTTATTTGCAATATTTTTTTAAAATAGTAGTAATAATTAAAAAAAAAAAAAAAACATACCTATGCAGCCTGGATCCAAATAGGGGTTTCCTTCATAGCCGGAATCACACCGGCAACGATATCCTCCCAAGCCGGTGGTGGAATCAACGCAAGCACTGTTAGCCTTGCAAGCGTAATCAGCCGCCGCCGCAGCTTGGTCGCACGTGCTATTCCCAATGGCCCAATCCAAGACGATGGGGACATTCTCCCTGACCCGCTGCATGAAATTGGGATCAGAAAGGTCCGCTGCGCCGCGGAACTCGAAACGGTTCTCCTCCCCGAAGAAGGCGTAGCTGCACTGCCCGAAACTGGAGATATTTGTGTGGTTGTTCAAGGTGCCGAGAGTAGTCTCATAGTACTGGAGCCCATTTGGCAGCGAAGTCTGGCAGCAGCCGATGCCGGAGCACGAACCTCCGATCACGTCCTCCGCTCTGGAGCAGAGCGTGATGCAGCCGCTGGTGAAGTTGCGGCTGCCTTCCCCGTCCACCAGGGCGAAGTCGTCGCACCCGATCACCGTGAACTTGTTCAGCGGGGAGTAGCTCATGGGGCCCCCCCTGATGTCCGAGGAGGCGCGGTTTGATTGCGTCAGCGACCCAGATTTGTCGTAGCATTTCCGGGCGACCACGTTGGAGATGCGGCAGCGGTCGTCGGAGATGTCGAAGAATGTGATGTCGCCGTTTAGGGCTCTTGGGGCGCCGAAGGCGGTGGTGCAGTTGAGCTCGAAGTCTCTGTTGAGGCCGCAGCCGGAGTCCATGCCGATGCCGAAAGGGTAGGGGACGGTCAGGTTGCCGCACTTGCTGGGGCAGCCGGGTTTCGTGATAGTCGCGGCTTTGGTGATGTTGTATGTGTCTACTACGACGGTGGCGGCGTGTGTTAGGCTGGTTAATAGAAGCTCGGCGAGGAGGAGGGGGAGGAGTGGGAGCATGTTTGCTGGTGTGCTACAAATTTTTAATTTTGGAGTACAGTTAACGATAATATATGTGGTCGTAAGTTGACTTTGAGAAGTAGGTAGACGTGCGAGTCATGCAATAAATCCAGCCTAGTTTAAATCACAAGTTGTTCTATTAAAAAAGACTAAGACACTTAAGTCTTTGCAAATACAAATCAAAGTAAATCATAGCATTTGAAATATAATCAAGTGAAGTAAAATACTATATTCAACAAACCATGGGTCACTAGCAGCTATTTAAGAATCGGAGGTGGCTATCAATTTTTCTTATGGAGTAGAAGACTTTGAGGGAAGACTAAGAACGGGTCAGAATCCTTCGAAATTGAGTTGTCTTCTACTAATAAATAGTACTACTATTACATAGTTTACTTCTTTAAATAATGTTAAAAGATTTATATATACTCCTATGATACCGACTTCATATATTCCTCTTACATTCATGCAGAATGTACCTATACCAAATTGTGAAGTCAATATGTAGAAAGATGTTTATAGTGACAGTTAAGTCCCAAAACTATGACTTAGTCCCAAAAATTACATTGCCGCAAATACTATAAAAGAGAATCCAATTGGATTGAGAAAATAGTAGTTCTCTTTAATGGGGATTAGATATCACATTATTCTTAGCTATGAGGTTCGACTAAGTGTAGTAAGAAGTAGCTACCTACAGGGCATATTTAATACTCCCTTCGTTCCACTCATGATGACCACATTCTTGAGTGACACAGGATTTTAGGAAGTGTTGTTAGGTGAAATAAAATAGAAAGAAAAAAGGTAGTTGAATATTTTAATGAGAAGAGAAGAGAGAGCAGGTTATTTCCAAAAGAGGGAACTTCTTTTTTGATCCGCGAACTTTGCTAAAGTATCATTTTAAGTCCATGAACTTTGAAAATATCATTTGAGGTCCATCAACTATGAGATAATATCATTTGAAGTACTCTTTTACTATTTCCAAGTTTTTCTAGACGAAAATACCCTCAATACCTTAAAGGGTATATATTTTTAATAAACTTATCATATACTCATATTTTTTATAAATATCTTTACAATATATTTTTGACGATTTTTTTAAATATAATTTTATCATATTGTGACATGCAAGTTAAATTGCTTCTTCAATTATTTATATTAAAGAATTTTAAAATTGAATATAGAACTTCTTTAATAATAAAAAAATTGAATAAGGATTATTTCTTGCATGTCACAAAATTAAGTGATAATATTGAAGGTCAAATTATATTTAGAAAATTCATTAAAAATATATAGTAAAGATATTTATAAAAAATATGAGTATATCAAAAGTTTATTAAAAATATATACCCTTAAAAATATTGAGGGTATTTTCGTCCAAAAAAACTTGGAAATAGTAAAAAAGTACTTCAAATGATATTACTCCATAGTTGATGGACCTTAAATGATATTTTCAAAGTTCACGGACCTAAAATGATACTTTGGCAAAGTTCGTGAACCAAAAATGATGTTCCCTCTTTTCAAAATTGGAAAGTGGTCACAATTGTGACAAAGAAAATTCATCACTAACCAAATTAATTGAGTACGAAATTGTTGGGCGTAGTTGAATATTTTAATGAGAGAAAAGAGAGCGGGTTATTTCCAAAATTGGAAAGTGGTCACAATTGTGACAAAGAAAATTCATCACCAACCAAATTAATTGAGTACGAAGTTGTTGGGTGTACTTGAATAACTAATTCTACTTAATTAATGGGCCACCTCCTAAACTATCTTCCTTCGAAAAGAAAGTCAATAAAGTAAGAGAGATAATTACTTTTTGCCAAAAATATAAATGACTTAATTAACTTGAAACTTTCCAAAATAGAGAAATGACTCTATTAACATGGAACAGAGGAAGTAGTAGATTCATATATTTTCGATACGGATTTAGAAAATTATTTAAAAGTGAGTAAAGTAAAATGAGAATAAAGTAGAAAAATAAAAAGTTGAGAGAGAAGAAATAGGTTTGCTTTTCTATAAAAAAATGACCTAGTGGGACAACTCTAAAAGAAATACGACCTAGCTATAGAGGGACGAATGAAATAATAATTGTTAGAGAATCAATAAGAGCATCCACAATGGATGCCCGATCGCGCGCCCGATCGGCCGAGATCGGCCGAGATCGCCCGATCGGCCGAGATCGCGCGCCCGATCAGCCCTCGGTCACGCCCGAGCGCGACCGATCCCGAGCCCGATCGATCGGGCGTGAGATCGGGCGCCCATTGCAGGCCGATGCCCGAGCCCGAGCCCTATCATTTTTCTTTTTTTATTTTTTATTTTTATAAATTATATAAATCCTAATTAAAAATACTATAAATACTCCATTTTTCTTCATTTTTCACACACCAAATTTAGATGACTAGTTTGGTTTTTTTTAATTTAGTATTTTAGTTTTAATGTAGTTTTTTTTAAGCTAAGTATATGACCTAGTTTCACTTTTAAATTAAGTAATGTAGTTTTTTATTTTTTGCATTTGTGGTGTTTAATATAATATATTTTGGTATTTTAGTTTAAATAAAAACAAAATTAAAAAACAATGATTTAAAATTGAAATGAAAAGTGGATAAGAGATAGGGCATGCACTAGGGCTCCACCATTGCAGAAAGATAGGATATGCTGACGTGGCAACCACTAGGGCTCTCACTAGGGCTTCTACTAGGGCATCCATTGTGGATGCTCTAATAACGAGGATCAAGAAAATATATTCCATAATTAGAGTTTAGTTGTGAAACAAAAAAGATCACGACTTAATTTAATGGATTGTTGAGAACTTTGTATCATACTCCTAAAGTTTATATTCGAATTTTGGACTTTCTTATGTATAGAACTGCAATTCCTTTGAAGGTGAACCATCTCATTGTTAAAAAAAATAAAAATTCTAGCCACCAACTCTGTCCTTAGTGATTGTATTTATTATAAATGAGTCACTCATCCCTTAAAAGGTCTTATAAGACGAAGGGTATACACACTTATATAGAAGAGCTAAGATCATCATCAAGTTGATGTGGGACAAGATTTAAGTGAATTTAACACGCCCCCTCACGTTTGGGCCGGAATGGCATTGAACTTCCATCACATGGGTAGGCAGAGAGAAGAGATAATATAAAGAGATAAAATCCATCATCAACTTGGACCCGCAGTAAAATATTGAGAATTGGATAGGATGGAGAAACCTCATGGAGGATGAAGATTTTACATAAACCCTAGATGTGAGATGGAAGAGAAAAGAGATTGAGATATTTCAGATTTTAAAGAGAAACTGTGACAAAAGAAAGAAAAAACAAACGGAAACAGATTTCATGAGGCTCACAGAGATTTTTAGAGAGATTCAATGAGAGAACAGAAATTGAGATTGATATTTCAGTTTCATAGAATCATATTTCAATCTTTGAGAACAGATAAAAACCGAATTCAACCAGAGATTAAAATTGAGAAACAGATGTGATATTTTCGATTGATAGAATCCTATTTCAATTTGTGAGAATAGAGAAAACCGAATCCAATCGGAGATTTAAAATTGAGAAACAGATTTGATATTTCAGATTCATAGAATCCTATTTCAATCTGTGAGAAAAAAGAAAACCGATTTCTATCGGTGAAATCAGAGAGAACCGATTTAGATCGTTGAGAACAGAGAAAATTCAATGAGAAAAAAATTCAGATCAGTGAGATTCAAATCAACCGATTCAAAATTGAAAAGAAAAACAGAGATCACTTTGAAAAAAATTCAGATCGGTGAGATCCAAATCAACCGATTCAAAATTGAAAAGAAAAACTGATATCACTTTTTCCGTCGGTGGTGAGTCGATTGGAGTCGGAGAACTCTCCGACAACAAATCACTACATTTGTTCATTATGAACAAAGAGGAAATAGATCGGGAGATAAGAGTGATATGCGAAAGATTTTCGCTGATACCATATTAGAAATGGGTCATTCACCCATTAAAAGGTCTTATAAGGGGGAGGGTTATCCACACTTGTAGAGAAGAGCTGATTATCACTAAGTCGATGTGGGACAAGATTTAAGAGAATTTAACACGCCCCCTCACGTGTGGGTCGGATTGACATCGGACTTCCATCACGTGGGTAGGCAGAGAGAAGAGATATAAAGAGATAAAATTCATCATCGATTTAGACCCGCTCACCCCTTAAAAGGCCTTATAAGGGGTGAGTGGTCAATTTCTAAGGCCATGCTTGATATGATGGAATGGAATAGGGGAATGGAATGACATTCCTACCTCCATTCCATTCCTTTGCTTGGTAAATTCCTTAGGAATCACCATTCCATTAGGAATGGTCATTCCATTCCATGGGAATACTCATTCCATCCATTTAGCTAAGGAATGGTCATTCCATTCCATTTCATTTTCCTTTCTTCTTATTTTAAAATTTAACAAAATTATATAAATATTATTTAATATTATATTTAAATTTAATATCATCTCAATTTTAGCATAAATTAAAATTTTAAAATTTTTAATAATTGAAAAAAAAAACACACACAGCAACTCACACACACACACACAAAACACAGCAAAACACACACACAGCAAAACACACACACACACGCACACACACAGCAACTCACACACAACAGCTCACACAACAACTCACACAGCACACACAACACACACACATGCAGCAATTCACACACAACACGCACATGGCAAAACACACACACAAACAACTCACACACCACCACATATACACACACACATCAACACATGCATACACCACATATGCACACTCATTTACGTGTATCGTACAAATTTATATGATCCAAAATATTGACAAAAATATTTTTGAATAAATATTTTTTTTATAGAATCAACATATTTATTATTCATATTTCATTCCAATCCATTCATATATTATTTTGTAGTTACCAAGCATAGGAATGAAATCAATCAAGGAATAACAATTCCATTCCATTTGTAAACCTTACATTCACCAAGCACAAGAATGGAATGAAATTGTCATTCCATTCCCACCTTCATTCCATTCCCTCCTCATTCCATTCCATCATACCAAGCATGGCCTAATAGTATTACTTGTATTTCAGTTTATTTAAAGGATTAGATTATTGATTGTGTTTAAACAAAAAGATCACACAGTACGTAATAATTCCAGTTACTTAAAACGGATGAGAACTCATAGACGACTTCTATACAAAGAGGAACTTCAAGTTGGCAGCGTCGAAAGCCCGTGCTGTGGTGCTATTCTTTTCAATGGTATATATAACTACACACAGATAGCATGGACAGGTAAAATGCTGCTTACTTACATGAACCTTTTATCAAACAATGAACAAAAATCGAGTCGCTTGGACCGATCTGGATATTGTTGACTTGCATCAAAATTTCAATCACGAAAATGTAGTGCAACTTACAAAGGATCCACATGATAGTTCTCGAATAAGATTGTTATCTAATTTGAAAGGGCCCTATAACAAGACTGGCGTGAAGTTCAAACTACAACAGGAGAAGTAGATCCTGCTGCATTAACAAGACCTTTCTTCTACGAGAATGAAAATAACCTACTAGATAGTCTATAAATTCAGGCCGAGACTGTTACCTGGATTCATCGCTCTAAGACGAGCTAGTTGCTAATGCAGTGACTAATAGACCAAGTATAAGAAATGGCTGTGCACTAGCCTGAAATAGAATATGTAGCTAATCAAATACGTACAAAATACCCAAATGTTCAGCCGTTCAACTGCTTTTTATGCTCGTCATATTCATGAATCATACGATACAAGGAAATAATATGTACCTGATACTTGACATCATATTTCACTGGGTCTTTGAGGAAGTACTTGAACTGTTTTAGATGGTAGTCAAATTCACTAGTTAGAGCAGTATATGACAGTCTAACGGAGAAAATATGCGAAGATATTGAACATCATTATTTCCTAGCACTGTTGTAATTTCAAGAGTGATGGGGTTTCTGTTGGTAGAGATACTTATTATCAAATTCTGAACATTATTTCCCGCTCTAACTTAAGGAATTATTCAAGGAATGAATCCAGAATAAAGATAGGTCTCAACCATCACTACCTGAAAAAAGACTTGAGGGGCAATTAACCCTAGAAGAGCTAAAGCATACAACGGTTTACCAGAACCTAGTAGATATCCTGCAATGAAAATAACAAAAGCTTGTCATGAGATACCTTCACCAAAAGTTATCTTTTGAGTTGATACTAAGCATTTACCAGCGACAGATATCTGAGTTATGTCGATAGCACCAACACAGATCCATTTTGCAGTCTCAGAGCCAAAAGCCACTGGGAGCGACTGTATATATTGAATTATGTAAGACTACAATTATTTGCTTCCCTGAATGCAAGTATGTATGTTCATCAGGATTCCACGCAAATTTATCAAACTAATCTGTAAAAGTTACCTGCAGTCCCATTTTTCGGTCTCCTTCAACACTCTTGAAATCATTTACAATTGCTATGCCCAGCTAAGGTTCAGAAACGCAGAATTTATGTAACATTTTCATCTCAATTAAGACGCACATAAAATGTAGAGATAGAAAAAAGAGATATCACGTACACCGGCTATACTGTAGAGCAGTGTTAGAACAATAATGTCTGGTGTAAGGGTCCCAAACAACGCTTGACCAGCCCACCTAAGATTGATATATCCAAAGTGTTAAGTAGCATATGTCCAAGAATTTTGAACATCATAAGACATACAACAGGGGGAAAGGCACCATGCTCATGGCATGAGTTTGACATAAATTATGACTATTATGTCCAGATGAATTTTACTCACATCTTACACAAATGATGAATTACACATTAATTTCATATGTATTATGTAGGCAATTATCCACAACAAAATAAACCACTGACTAATTTACTGCTCATTCCAAAGTGGTGACTAGTCTTCATCGTATATTGAAACTCCACACACAATTTTAATACTTCCAACATACATTATACAAAACTCAAAGTTGAGAAATTACCAAGGCAAACTAATGTAGCTCGCTCCTAGGGCGAAATTGCCGATCCAGCCATTTTGTTTTAGCTGCAAAACAGGAAGTTTCTACTTATTCATCCCTCTCCAAATTTTCAAACTTCAGTGTATAAATTAAGTTCAAAGATGAGGTGGACACCTTTAAGGGTGGAGCTGAATATATGTAGGATAACAAGGATCCGCCAAGGGCAAGGTAAAATATCACGGGGAAATTATGCCCGGCCTACATACAAAATGCAATTAGGAAAGATTCTACAGCATTTGTAAGTAAAGAACTATCCTTTTGAAGACCTACCCACACATCCAACAGACCAGCCAACCCGAGGCCTGCCAGGAGCAGCACCCATATTTGTGTAATCACCTGATGATATGTAATTAGTATTGGAGAACAAGATCATTTCATACCAAAGAACAACTTAAAATGTAAAGTACCTCATTCTCAGATACTGCTCCTGATGGTATTGGACGATAGGGTTCGTTGATGGCATCGATCTCTCTATCATACCAATCATTTATCGTCTACAAGATGAAATACAATAAATACACAGACAGAGATCTGGAGACTAGAGCAGATATAGAAGTTCCATAATTAGCAAACATCTAAATAATATGGGAACTACCTGTGTATAACCAGTCAGGCAAGGTCCAGACATAAGCATGCAGACTACTGATTTAGCTACATCTTCCGGAGTCCAGTGGAAATTTCCTGTGAGAAAGTCAGGGTAATTGCATAAGATGTAGAGGGCACGAAGTATATTGAATCATCGTGAAAATGGGTGGTTAACTCATTATTTGAGGATTAAGGAACATAATTAATTAAATTTCAGTTTATGCACACGATATGTCTGCCTTTTGAAATAAGCTTATGACACAACACAATGACTACTATTAACAGCCTGCAATAGTAAATGAGTATATGATATTACGACAATATGTGAGGCAAATGCACTGTGCAGTAATCTCATGAATCTACAAACAGTAGTAGTAATAGTTACTAATATAAATTGACCCCAATGTCACACTTGCGTTATAAGTAAAACACTGCCAACTTAACCACCCCGTGTTGCCAGTGATAGAAATTACCCGACGCAGCAGCTCCACAGACTACACCCCAAACAAGTGGAGGCCATGTAACAGGCTTCATCAGCTGAACTCGAATCTTCCATTTATCCTAAAAATTATCAGTACGTGTATTAGCAAAATACCAAAAAATCATGAGAAAACTCCCGGACTCTATACAACACTCATTACCTCCAATCTCAGTATCAAATTCAATAAATCCATAGTTTATAAATAGACTTACAGTTTCCTGCTTAGCTCCTTTAATACCGAGAATCTGATTAAAGCTTGAACCCTTATCAGCCGGTGCCTTATCTGGTACCTTGGCTCCAACTACCACACATCAACCGAAAAATCTCAACAAAACATTTAAACCTCAATCCATATGCAACCAATTTAAACCATTTAAAATCTCCATATTCACCAAAACATCCGCAAATAAACACATAAAAATAATGAAAAAAAAACAGAAAATCCACAATACCTTTGTCTGTATCGGTCTCAGTAGCTCTAACTACAAGTCTCCGCACTAGAAAACTCAATGCGCACCAAATTAGTACATGAAAAACACAGAGAAGAAGCGCACAACGCAATCGCTCAAAACAGCAATCAAGTATTTATTAGGAAAAATAAGCTTACTATGTAAGGAAGTAGAGCTCGGATTGACCGACAGCCGTCGATTTCGCTGCGAATTGAATGCGCCGTAGTTGGAAGATAATTGCAGTGAAGAGGCTGAGTTGAGTAGAGAAGCCATTGCTGAGAAAACGGGAGAGCTTAGTGTTCCGATGATAAAACTATAGTGTCTTTATCGTAGTCTTCAGTGGTGACGTGGCGCACAGTGATTGGATAAGCGTCCGTTTGGGCTCTACTATGAAATTCTAGCCCAAGTTCGCTATTCGGCTATTTCCGGCAAGGCCAACTAAACAGTAGATTAATAATTAATGAGATAACCTTTTTCTTCAAATGGGATTCAACAATTCAACTTACAACAATTTCCTTCTTGGAACAAATAACTTGTAAGGATATTTTCCATTTTTGCAAGAGGGATTTTAATGCTATAAAGACATAACTGGGTCATGCATTTAAACTTGTTTTAAAATCCTTTATTTTTCTTAGTATCCAATATCAAATTTTGTAGTAATCAAATTCATGATAAAAACCAGTCCCTCGTCTAATTTAAACTAATAGATATAGAGTAAATTATTTTTAAGAAGTCTCTAGATAAAGTGAATTTTCACATAAGAGACATAAAATACTCCCTTCGTCCCATTAAATATGCAATATTTGGAAATCGACACGAGTTTTTATATAGTGTTGTTTTATGAGTTAATGAAGACAAAGTAAAGTAAGAAAGATGAAAAAGTAGAGATAGAGATGTTTTCATTTTAGGAAAAATTTCATTTTTAATGGGACATTCCAAAAAAAACGTTTCATTTTTAAGGAGATAAGATGTTTTCATTTTAGGAAAAGTTTCATTTTTAATGGGACATTAAAAAAAACGTTTCATTTTTAAGGAGATAGAAGAACTAATTGATAAGAACACGGAAGATAGATTTTAGAAGAAAGATATAAGCATGTCAAAAGAGATAAAATTTTTAAATGACTCAAAAATCTATCTAAAGGGAGATATAAGCATGTCAAAAGAAATATTTTTAGATGACTCAAAAAAAGTGTATAACGATTGTCATAAGATCAGAATTGATGGTGTCTTAGGAAACTAAAAGGAGTAAAAGATAAATCTTAAAAAGAGAGAGAGTTATTATGCGATTGCCGCATCTCCAGCAGCCTACCAATTCCCACGTAATGGCGCGCAACACATCAATTCTTGTGAATTAAGTGAAAAGACAATAAAATACTATGAAAGAGAATAATACTACATCCATCCCACAAGAATATGACAAATTTTGCTTTTTAGTCTGTCCCACTCCCACAAGAATATACAGTATCCAAACTCGGAAAAATAATTTCTCTATAATAAGTTGAGATCCGTTCTCCAATATCAATATTTTGATTACTTTTTTTTCTATATCTCTTTTACTTATCCATTATGCATTAAAACTTGTGTCCAACTAAAAGTGCATATTTTTATATTGACCGCTAATATTTAATTTAGAAAACGTTTTATTTAGCCATATCTGCAACATGCTGTAACTAGTGTAAGAAAGGCCCACGATTCAGCCCAATATAAAAAAACAGTGTATACAATACAACCGGATAATAAAAAGCGAGGGTCGTCTGATATATCGGAGAAGATATCTGTAAATCAGAAGGGTCGCATAAAATGGGTGCTTTAAACTTGTCATCTCCAACACACTTCCCTTACTCTCTTCAGAGACTCTCCATTTTATCCAATTCCATATATGCCCCTTCCCTTTCTTTCAATTCCCTTCCCAGCCCCACCGCTCTCTTCCTCTCCGCATCCTTCAAGCACATATCGCCGGCGAAGCACCGCCGCCGCGGCCTTATCGTCTCCGCGCTGCAGAAGTTGTCGGATACTGACTCGGTCACGGTTTCCTCCGATTCTGATGGAAACTTCCCGACCAATTCCGGTGTTTACGCCATTTACGACAGTGGCGGCGACCTTCAATTCGTCGGGATAACGCGGAATCTCGCCGCCAGCGTTCTCGCTCACAAGAAGTCCTTGCCGGAGCTTTGTTCCACCGTTAAGGTATCGAGTTTTGTGCTTAGTTAAATTGCGATTTTGCGAGAATGCATATGAAGAATCTGTACCTTTGTACAAAGCTTTTAGTAATTTGCTTCATCGAGTTTGAATTAATCTCCAGCTCTGAATTTGGAGCAATTTAATTTGATCAATTACCGATTCATAGTTGTTATAGTGCAATTACTCGGATGAAATCACCATTCCTTATCTGAATCCACCCGCCCCCAAATTTTCAATTAGGTTTTCATTGGAACTCTATGTGCGAAAAGGAATTTCATCGCATAATTTACCAGCTCAAATTCGTTAATTTACTCAACTTGGATGGAAATGTAGCACTAGAAAGTA
This sequence comes from Salvia hispanica, assembly GCF_029641045.1. NCBI lineage: Eukaryota > Viridiplantae > Streptophyta > Magnoliopsida > Lamiales > Lamiaceae > Salvia > Salvia hispanica. The sequence continues at coordinate 21,792,048 of NC_142692.1, forward strand.
GAAACACTGTTTGATTGGCTGTTTTGCTTTTTTCCAAATTCGACCATGCTTTATTTGAAGCCCCTTGATTGAATGAGTTTAAGCTTGAAAGCAGTATCATTTGAGCTCAATCACATTGTCAAGTGAAATTGAATTGGAATTCAAGAGTGGGGTCATAAATTGAAAAGATTGAACTACGTTTAATTTTATTTATTTTTTAACTTGGAAACCTAATAGTAAATCTTCTAATCGTAAGAAATAAGAATAGCTATTGCTTATCTTTATCGTTCCACGCAGAGATTGCTTACAAATACACTTCCTTACATGTAGTTTATCGTTCCAGTCAGCTAAAGTTCGAACTGTAGGCTCAAAATGTTTGAACAAGATTCTGATTACAATAGGCACATATGCATCATTTCATTGATCTGTATAGGTTTTTGTTCCATTATGTATAGTTCTTGTGTTTATCATTTGCCATTTCAAAATCATTGGATTGCCATTGTGTAGGTTGCAGTGGTAGAGGACCCTGATAAAACTGCTCTAACCGAAGCATGGAAAGCATGGTTGCAAGAACACATAGCAGCTACTGGGAAGGTTCCACCAGGAAATGAACCCGGGAATTCAACGTGGGTGAAAAGGGCTCCGAGAAAGAAGTCTGATCTGAGGTTAACACCAGGCCGCCACGTTCAGCTGACAGTGCCTCTGGAGGATCTCATTGACAGGCTAGTGAAAGAGAACAAAGTGGTTGCATTCATCAAGGGTTCAAGAAGCGCCCCATTGTGTGGGTTCTCACAGAGGGTCGTGGCGATTCTTGAAAACCAAGGGGTAGATTACGAGACCGTTGATGTGCTTGATGAAGAGTATAACTTCGGTTTGAGGGAGACGTTGAAGAATTACAGTAACTGGCCTACATTCCCTCAGATTTTTGTTAATGGCGAATTGGTTGGGGGCTGTGATATACTGACCTCCATGTATGAGAAAGGTGAGCTTGCTGGTATGTTCAAGTAGAATGTAATTTTATATACTCCTTTTTATCTTTTGTTTTTCAGAGTTTATTTTGGATCCAGGAGGAGAAAGAGGCAAAGCTAGTTGTATTAAGTCAAGTCAGATTATGGATTGATTGATACATTGTTTCCATGTATCAATAAAAAACAGTTTTCATGATATGAAACAAATGCAGGTTGCCTCGATTGTATACACTGACAAATTGTCAAAAGACAGATGAGACATATACCAGCAGCCACGAAGGCTTCAGACTATTGTGCTAGAAGTAGTCAACATAATTGACTCTTGATTTGGCATGGAATTTTTGGTGTCCTAGGACCCAACAACATAAAACATCCTCGACCACTTAAACATCTTCAACGATGTTTTCAACGGTAGAGCTTCGACGACACAATTCACAATCAACCTATGTCGCTAATGACATTTATCCAATTTGACTAACATTTGTGGAGTTCTTTTCGTGTCCAACCTTTGCCCAATAGAGCTCTTTTTGCACAGAATAAACCTACATTTTGCATTTAAAAACGTTGAAAGAACATTCTGTGTTCTACATGCATGGTTCGCCGATCATCAAAGGTCCAAGGGGTTTGTGATATCGGAAGTACTTGTTGATATCATGTACACATGGATTATATATTGAGGATGAATGACAGAATGACCCAAACTGGATATATGATCGGCTCATTGAGCTCATCCTGAATTGAGAAGCAGTGATTAATTGCTAATTTTGCCAAAAATTAAAAAAAAAATTGCAAAGCTGAAAGATCCAATTAAAAAAAAGCAACTTAAAATTGGAATTGTTCCGGTTTGGAACTGGCGATCTTGCTTGCTCCTTTGGTGGGCACATAATTTGCAATACTACTAGAATTTAGATATTGTGGTCAACTGAATGCTCTCGAAAATATCATAACTTGTAAATTATGTTCAATTTAATCCCAAAATGGAGTATCATTTAAGAAAGAAAAGTCCCAAAATAGTTGTAGTCATAATTCATAAATTTTGGAAAGTGATAATTTGGATACGTGTACCATTTTTCTTCTATGGAAATGTCTGGTCACCAAATCCAGAAACAACCTAACATGGGAAGGGTTATATATTCTCGACCCACAAAATAAAACATAGAAAATGATGTGTAACTAAAGGACGTGTTTAAATAATTGATTCTAATAAAATTTCTAATAGTAATATTTTTGAAATCAATTACTAATACAATTAACATTCCTAATTTCCATTATCCACGCTTCTTAGTTCTTATCCTTTTTTATTATACTTATCCAGTAAAATTCTTCCTTATTCATCTTAAAATTGATTAATTTGACAGTTTTAACTAACTTTCTTTCAAATTCCTCGCACCAATTGGATCGTTGACCTCTTATCACTATCCAATTATTCGATTGTGTTTCTCTTCTAAACATTTCCGAATCCAAACTTTTCTCAGAAAAAAAAAAAAAAAAAGAAATTTCAGAAAAGGAGGTAATGGAGGCGGAAATCGAATCCAATTCATATGGTAGTTTCAAGCTGTGGAGCGAATTGGAATTAGAGGAGTTCGCCGATAAATTAGTGTTTAAATCTGTGGAATCGCCGGATCAAGGCTTCTGTATAAACCGATTCGATGGAAATATCGACAAGCTTGACAACGGTCAGTAAAATTTTATTATCTAATGAGTTCTTTTATGGTGCTAATTATTCAATGATAGTATGTATATAATTTTTCGTTTGATTGTCAATTATCGGAGATCGTCATGTTTATTTCTTGAGAAGAATTTCTTTGGAAATAGTTAATGTCTTTGTGATTTTACTACGTCAAAGGGCGGATTGGCTATTTTGATTTTGAGGAACTTTGGTATGAGCTTCCAATTAGCGACTATGCCAATATTTTTTTGAAGTTTTATTTTATAATGTCATTGTAGCACAAAAAGTAGTTATTCTAGTGATATTTTAGAGTAATTTACTACTGAATGTTAATAGTGTTCGTGTGGAGGAGGAGCAAATTGTGTAGGAATAGGAATTTGTTATGCAATTTACAAAAAAAATTATTTTGGAAGTATGATGGTCCTAATGATGATTCTACATGTTTTTCGTGTGCATCTCACCGGTGGATTTTAAAAACCTCGCGAATTGACTTGGGTTACAGGTGTGGTTCTACGAGTATTGGATGATATTCTTATCCCTTTTCTCGATTATTTTCCTTTTTTCTCTCTGCGTAAAGCAACATCACTGCTGAAATTTCTGATTCTCAATCTATTGTTGACGTGGTGTTAATTTTCAAATATAGGTGATGGTCCTTCTGGAAGTCCTAACGTCTCAAGTCCTAAAGTCTCGACTGTATATGGCGTCGCTGGAACAATTAGGTTACTTGCAGGTGCTATTTTTAACTAGTCATAGAACTGTTGTCTACCACCATTATTATGAATAAGCGTCAGCTCTTTACAGCGAAGAATATGTCTGGCAATTTGTTATTCGAACTCTTTTGTGTGATCACTAGTACTGCATTTGTTAAAATGTTCATCAATTTTCCAGAGTAAGAATGTTCAGCTTCTTATCTAGATGTTTATCTAATGAAAAACAGAAAGAATTTAGAACCAGACACTGCAAGTTGAAGTTCATATGTTTTGTGTTATAGAAAGGATGTGAAAGAGGGATGAGACTTGAACTATATACATAGTAAGTTGAAAATTCTACAAAGTACTTAATCCTTTGAAATAAATTGCACCATATGCTATCTGGGTACAGCTCCTTCATTACACTGACTAGATTGACTCCAATGGAAACATGATATACAATCACATTGGAATGTGCATTGAAAGGGCCAATTAATGCTTAGATTTAATTAATCTGATCATATGCTTATCTAACATGTTGCTGTTCTGTCTACCATACTGGCCAAACTGACAGATTATCTTTTTGTAGGTACATATGTGATGGTTATAACTTCTAGGAAGGAAGTTGGAAATTATCTTGGTTTTCCTGTTTTCCTGGTTACATCAATGAAGTTTATATCCTGCAATGAAGCTTCAAGAAACTTAACTAGTCAAGAAGTATACTTTTGCATTTTTCATTTAGTTAATGTTTCAAAGTTCCTGACAGTTTGACTAGATAAGTAACAAGTGCATCTATTTACAGAAAAGGGATGAAGATTACTTTATGACTCTATTGAAGACAATTGAATCAACTCCTGGCTTGTATTATTCTTATGGAACTGATATAACACTGAAGTACGTTTTCAGTATAACTTTCTCCTATGCTTGTGTTTACATGAAAACCAGTTTTTATTGATTCGTCTTAAAAATAGCTGATACATTTAGCAGCTTGCAGAGGAGATGCAAGTTGGCAAAAGGATGGGAGAGTAAGCCGATTTGGAAGCAGGTATCTAGGTTTTACTCCAAGTTTTTAATTGGCTTGCTTATGATTCATATTTGGTACGTTGTAGACTTGTAGAGAATAGATTAACATATCAATTGTACATCATTTACTTGGAAAATATTGTTTCTCTTCTTTTACAAATCTAGATACTGAATTGATAAATATATTTAGCTCTTCCACTACATTGATTGTGCCTCATAGATGGAATTTTGCTCAACCTTATTTCTTTTCCTAGAGGTTTTTAAAATGCATTTTTCCTGAAACTGAATTCTGGTGGATTGCAGGGTGACCCACGATTTGTTTGGAACCGGAATTTATTAGAGGAGCTTATTGAGAATAAGGTTAGATATATATATTACCTTCCACTATGCTGGATAAAGAACATGCTAAGTTCTATGTTGGATGGTTTCGTTTTATTTTCTTTTCTTTTCTTTTTATAAATTTAAACCTCCATATTTGTTTCTTATTATTTCCTCACCGATGGAATCTTTTTTAGATAGAAAGTCTGTAGGAATGAAGTTTGGTTTTAGATTGAGGACTATGTGGTGCTCATTTCTCATGAGTCTGTTGTGGTATATCTTATTCTAATGGCGTGCTTTAATCATGCAGCTTGATGAATTCATCATCCCTTTATTACAAGGAAATATCCTTATCTCAGTCTCTGACCCCCTCCCCCCCCCCCCACATGCACACACATAAATGTAGTTTTATGTTCTGTTTTTCGTATCAAGCATCTAATAATAATAAAAAAAAAGGATAGGGGAAAAAAGGATTATGTTTTACTTGACCAAGGATAAAGCTTTCAGACTGGAGAACTGAAGTTAAAAGATTCTCCTGCTATTATTAAAATAGTTTCACGGAGGTGTACGAGGCGCTTAGGTAACAAAACATGGTTGTCTTTTATTACATAAAATAAATTTTGGATCCTTTAAAATTCAACTTACTGCACATCTTGATTTAGGAACAAGAATGTGGAGACGAGGAGCCAATTTAGAAGGGGATGCTGCTAATTTTATAGAAACCGAGCAGCTGCTGGAATTTAAAGATCATATATCTTCTTTTCTGCAGGTGTACTTCAGTTATCTTCATCCTCCTGTAGGATATAGATTGTTGTGAATAACTGGAACCTCGCCTTATTTGATCCGATTGATCCCTTTCTTAATTAAAGCAGATAGTATAGAATAATAGATATCAATCGCATGCAACAGTAGGGATGAAAACAGTTTTCTACCTTCACATCTTGCTTCTTTTTTTCTTTTTCTTGAAATACCCCTGCTTAAGCGCCTTGAGTTTGGACTGTTGATATATCTAAACATTTTGGACTTTTGATACATCTAAACTGGAATAAATACCTGTTTTATAAGCATCTTTATGCTTAACAATTAAGTTACTGTGAAGTAGGGAAGCCATATAAGAAGTTGAACTTTGTGAACTTTTATTTATATATCCTTTTCACTTTAATCAAAACTGTAGATTTTCATGTTTACTTATCACGGTTCTTTCAAGTCCGTTAATATATACTCCCTCTGTCCCACTAGAAATGAAACGTTTTCCTTTTTGGGTTGTCCCATTAAAATGAAACGTTTCTTAAAATAGAAATAACTTTATCTCTACTTTTCCCTCTCTCTTACTTTATCCTCTCTTCTTTAACTCACAAAACAACACTACATAAAATCCTGTGCCGAAAAGCAAACGTTTCATATTTATTGGGAAGGAGGGAGTATGTATTAGAATGACTGTATATTGAAGATCTGGAGTGGATACCCTTTTATTTTGGATGCTCTAACCACAGGGAGGCAAACTCATAAAAAAAACCCTGTTTTTTAGGTTAGGGGCTCAATTCCACTTCTATGGGAGCAAATTGTTGATTTGAGCTACAAACCGCATCTTCAACTAATTAATCATGAAGATACAGTACGTATATATCCTTCTAATTAACTTCCTGTTTCAGAGTAATGTGTTTTTCTGTATCTACTCTTTTATTCATTGCTAACCCTATTATATCTGCTTGTACCAGTCTATGGTTGCCGAACGGCATTTTAATGATCTATTGAAGTGTTATGGAGGGTGTATTGTGGTTGACTTGACAGATAAGGTTAGATATTCTTGGTCAATACCCCTAGAGTTTCGGAGCAATATGCTGTTCAATGAGCCTGGTTTTAGCTGTTTATGTTGTATTCTCTAATATTTGTCCAAAGTGGTGAAAATTCGGTCATTTTCTTCTTGGTCAATTTTGCATTCATGGTAGTCAAAACTGGCTCTGTTTATTAATTCATCTTTGCTTTTGTATATATGATTTTATTGCCGGTTTCCTCAAAACACCTACTTCCTCCGTCCCAAGGAAGATGACCCCTTCCTTGGGCGGCACGTGATTTTATGTAGCTTTATTTTATGTGTTAAGTGGAGAGAGGATAAAGTAGAAAGATAAAGGTGTTTCCATTTTTAGTAATGAGTCATCTTGGTTGGGACAAACCAAAAAGGAAAGTGGGTCATCTTCAGTGGGACAGTGGGAGTACATTACAAAAAGAATGACACATCTACTGAGTTTCTAAGATTTGCACCTGTTCAATTATCTCAAATTCCACTATGTAATGTGTGTTGTTTAATGCCTGATTAATAGTCTCGTACAAATTTGACTGGGTACTCTGTTTCTTTCTGTCTTTAGCATGGAGATGAGGGTATGTTAAGTGCAGCTTATGAAGAAGAAATGCAAAAACATCCAAATGTGAGGTGCGTTATTTATATTGGTTCTGTAAAACTATGATATAAACTTCTGTTTCGCATATTAGGAATAAAATTGCCTAAGATAGCAACATGAAGTCCCAGTCAGAGCATCTGAGAGGTAAGGCGATGGATGAATGAAATATGAGCAGAGAATGAACGAAACAGCCTTTGGAGGAGAAACTAAAGAACAAAAGCAGGGAACAAAAGGAATGAAATAATATAAAACTGAATAAAAGAGAACAGAGATAAATCCGCTTACAGCCCTACGGAAACTACCGCCCTATACTACTTTTTCCAAAACACATAGCTCTTCTAGTGAGTAGCTATTTATAATAACTACTAAAGACTGTTACTTTAAATATAACTCTCTAACATAAACCACTACACTCACAATAAACAACATACAAATAATGACCAATAAAATATAAAGACTCTTGCAAAGGATAAGGGGTGATCCTTATCATCCACGTTCACCGCACCAATTGACAGAGTTGAGGCAGTGGATGAATGAAATATAAGGAGAGAATGAACAAAAAGCCTGCTGAAGAAGAAATGGAAGAACAAAAACAACGAACAAAAATATAAAACAAAATAAAAGACAACAGAGATACATCCTTTTATGAGGCCCTCTAAGGTAACTACAGTTCTATGCTACTTTTTCCAAGAGACGTAGCTCTTCCATTGAGGAACTATTTATGTAGTAATAAGTACTGAGGACTCATACTTAAATAAAACTCCTACCCCTAAACCAACTCTAATAGATAACTACTAGACTCCTTGAGACAATACACAACTAAGTAACTAACAAATAATAGTACTCCCTCCGTCCCATAAAAGATATCACACTTGTGGGACAGCACGGAATTTTAGGAGGCTTTGTTTTGTGTGTTAAATGGAGAGAGAAAATATAATTTTTATATTAATGTGAGAGGGAACTTTTTCCAAAAATGGAAATGTGACATCTTTTGTGGGACAAACTAAAAAGGAAAGCGTGACATCTATTATGGGACGGAGGGAGTAATTAATAAAAAATTAAAAATCTAAAGACTCTTGCAGGGGATAGGGGATGATCCTTATCATAATCCCACTTTATAGGTTTTGAAAATTCTAAATTCTTACAGAACTTAAGGAAATGAAATGCTTGTCCTTTTATCGTTTTTTTCACTTAAGAGCATAATTGATCCACTGACTGCTCCAAAATTTATGTGCCTAGATTATAGATGACACATAAATTAAAATATGTTGTGTTTAACTATGTTTTCTTTCCAACTATGTATTAACCAGTACAGCGATCTGTTTGAATTCTTTGTACTTCCCCCTTCTGTTTTCCTCCATGTTTTTAATGTGGCAAAGGAAAATATAACATGTTTATATGTTGTTGCTCCAGGTATGTCTCATTTGACTTCCACCAATCATGTGGCCATGGAAACTTTGATAATATCCAACTTCTGTACGACGAAATTTCTGAAGACTTTGAGAAGCAAGGGTAATATTTGGACTTTGCATTTCAAGTTTCTTATTTCTGAAATGTTTTTGTGAATGATACTATGGTGGATCTTGGTAACGCCCTTTTAATATTTACTATTCTAGCTGAACAGATACTTCCTTTTAGATTCTGAAGGAAAGATTCTAGCAGAACAGGAGGGAGTGGTTAGATCGAACTGCATTGATTGCCTTGATAGGACAAATGTAACACAGGTTGGAGGCCTACATATTCATTTTCTCTCATTCAATTACTAGCAATCCCTGCATAGGACCTTCTCCTTATCAATAGTGAAAAATACTATTGTTTTACTGTTTTTTAAATCATGAATTCTTGATATTAATAAATTGATGTTTCAAGTGCAGAGCTACCTTGCACAAAAATCTTTGAATTCTCAGCTACAGAGAATGGGAGCCATTTCTTCAACTGAAAGCATTTCAATGTTCAGTGAAGATTTTGAAGTTTTTAAGACCTGTATGTATCAAATATGATTAATTCTTTTAGAATGTTACTTTTGATAGACTATAAAGCACTAATCTTTTTCTCATGCTATTCATGGCACGGTGGCAGTATGGGTAGAGCACGGGGATGAGATAAGCCTAGAGTACTCTGGAACTCATGCTTTAAAGCGGGACCTTGTAAGGTAACCACAGAACTTGGGGAAATTACTAAATCTCTGGATTAGTGTCATGTGATGAATAGAAATTCACAGAGTCTAGATGTTTTGGTTGCATTTTGGTCACAGGTATGGAAAACAGACATTGTCTGGTATTATTAAAGATGGGATAAGTGCCCTGTCAAGATATTACTTAAATAATTTTCAAGATGGGGTTCGGCAGGTAATCATCTAGTACTGTTGTTCATACTCGTTTTTCTTTCATCTTCCCCGTGTTTCTTTTTTTTTCGCAATTTTACATTATTTTTTCTTGGGTTATTTAAAAAAATAGCATGATCTTTGAACCTATGGTGAGTTTTTAGCCTGAATCTACAATAATTCTCCCTCCGTCCCAAAAGAATATGCACTCTGAGTTCAGTTGGCGCGAGTTTTAATACACAATTGGTAAAGTAAGAGAGAGATAAAAAGAAAATGTAACTAAAAGTATTGTTAGTGGAGAATGGGTCCTACCTCATTAGAGGGAAAAGAATTTCCAAAAATAGAAATTGCATATTCTTATGGGACGGACTAAAAAGGAAAGAATGCATATTCTTGTGGGACAGAGGGAGTAACAAATATGGCCTGAACTGAAGTCTGTTGTCCATTTTATAGCCCAAATTTACAATAATTACAAATAAAGCATGAACTTAAGTCTGTTACCAGGAAGAAAACTAAAACACTGGCAAACTGTGGTTGACATGTATCACCAAAAAAAGCTGAGTTGGAATAAAAAATATAAATAAATAACAATGACAGTTACATATTTTATGAATAACCCTAGATTTGTATGAGTATTTGTACGTAATTGAGTTTGAGTTTGAGTTTGAGTTTGAGTTTGAGGTTAGTGTAAATGGTTGGAGATGGCCCAAGTTGATGCTATATTTTTAATAATAACCCTATCGGTCCTGATAACTATACCTCGCTTGCAGGATGCTATCGATCTCATCTGTGGTCACTATACTGTGAGCAGAATTAGACCCTCTCCACTCCAGCCTAAAGGAATCGATACCCTCTCAGTAAGATATAATCTTTTGCATAATAGTCACATTCATTTTCAGGTTTCACAATTGGAATCTCAACTATCCATTCACTCACTCTGTGTTAACAATAAACTAGATCACTTTCTAACTCGGGAACTGTATATTTTCAGTACCTTCCAGTTGCATCTGCTTTAGTAATTGGGGGCTTGACTGTGACGTCAATCACATTAAATCAAGGTATCATTACATTTATCTCAAGCAAGTGATAACGGTCACTAACATCGTCTGGTGTTTATTTACTGAACTGCAGCAGGTCGAAATGCACAGCAGTATCTATCTTCTGTGGTCTGCGCTGGGCTAACTGCTGGATTGATGGCTGTTGTTAAGGCCAATGGGAGGCAAATATGTTCGAGGCCTCGCTTGTGTGGTCTGTTTTAGGCAACGCTTGTACACTAGCCAAGACAAGTTTTTCGAAATTTGTCTAATAAAACTAAGAATAGAAGAGGTGGTGATGAACTGTGAAACTCAATTATTTCGCAATGTATAAATTTACATCACTTTGTTATTGGTGAGCATAGTTTTATAAAACACACTGGGTATGGAGATCTTCACATCATGCAACATTGACTGCATAATCTAAGCTTGGTTTCATCATATACCTGAATTTGCTAAAATAAAATTAATTGAAACCACTGAGATCGGAATATTCACATCCCATACATGAAATTGCCTGAAATTACAGAGATGGTGATGCTGCCACTTTTATTGGAGTACTAATCAATAATACTTATAATATAAAAGGTTCAACTGTAGCAAATTTGTAGCTAGTCGAGTTTCTCTTTTAATTGGCACACATGCTAATTCCAACCACCCATCTTGGGGTGCAGAAGCCAAGCAACTTAACGAAACCCAGTCAACTCATGGAGCCACAGTATCACAGACGACTCCGGTTGCTCAATGCTGCTGGCCTGAAACTGGCGATTCCTGTGATCTCTCTGCCCGTTACAAGGGTGTTGATGTCGTAAGTGCCTTCATATGTATATATGGGCTCCAAATCACAGAACGCCTGACAAAAAAATCACATGGTAACAAGGGAAAGAGTTGTTGCATCTCTTAAACAATGCAAGATCGTTATTCTAACAAATATACTAAGATGAAAATTCGCTCTTTGGATATAGAACTAAAGGTTACATGATACCGTACCTTTGCAACAAGAAAATCGGTTAAAATCCCATTGCCACCAAGTAATTCCCGCCCAAGAGAAACAGTTTCTCTTGCCTTCAAGGAAATCCATGACTGAATGGAAAGTTTCAGTTAGAACCAAAATGTGCTATTCTCCATGTTTCTTGATTAACCAAGTGCAATAGCAATGCTATACCTTGCCCATGCTAGCTTGACCAGGAGTCATTTTACCACTCTCGTACAGCTTGCACAGCCGCCAACCAACGAGAAACATTGCTTGAATATTACTTAACATGCGAACTAATTTCTGTTGGTTGATCTGGAAAGCTGCCAATGGAGAACCAAATTGCTTCCTCTCCTTCAGGTACCTTTCATATAATCAAGCTCATAAAGCTCAAGAAAGGGATTTAAGGACATACAATGGGTCATGCACTGCAAAGGTGAGGTAGGTAGTACTTAGTAGCATAAAATAAAAAATAAGTTAGTTATTTACCTGTGACAAATGTCATACACACCCATCGATATGCCAATTGGCTGCCAAGCAACCATGACACGAGAAACAGCAAGCACCTACTTCCAGGTAATGTTCAATCATTAGCAATGTAAAGAAATCAAATTATTAGAACAAGGTTGTGTTACCCTCTCGAAGCAGAAGGTAGATGAAAAAGATACAGAGCCAGAAAATTTCTTCAAGTATCATTATGAATATCATGTGCTATTGATTCAGGCAACATAAGAAACTAGCCAAGATATGTTCTAGGATATCGTACCTTGCTTGTATCTTGAAATGAATTAACTCCGGAAAGCCTGTCTTCATCAGGTACAAAAACTTTTTCCAGTAAAATATCACCGTTTTGCACAATTCTTAGGCCAATTTTGTTTTCTATTTTGGTCGCTTGTAAACCCGGAGCATCCTTCTTCACGATGAATCTGTAGCAAATTCAGATCAGGTAAATAATGTTGATACATGTGCTAGAATTTGGATCATGATCAGCATCATAGAAACAATGTCATCCATCACAAGAAGGAGAAAGAAAAAGTGATCAATACAGACCATGAAAATGTAAATCTCCTTAATAAATCAACAAGGGCTGAATGAGGAGGGGAGAGACATTTAAAGAGACTGTATAATGTGTTAGTAACATAGCAAAACTTGGTTATGCAGAAAGAGACAACATTCTGTTTTTTGACTTACCCATTAATCTGATTCGTAGCAGTGTTTCTAGCAAAGATAACTAAAATATCTGCAAAAGTACTATTCCCTATCCACCGCTTTTGGCCATCAAGTATCCAACCACCCTCGACCTGATTATTTGAATCCAAAGTAAGTATCTACAATAGTGGTCAACACAAGCAAACACATTGATGCAAACTCATATAGACATAATATGTGATGTCATATTTGAGGAATCATGGTTTTCTTAATTAAAACCTCATTTTCTGAAATTCTGTCCCTATAAGATCATTTATATATAAACAGCGTATAAAGTAATGAGAAAGGAATAAAGAGTAAAAATTTATACTCCAAACCTTTCTTGCAGTTGTTCTCAGAGCACTTGCATCACTACCATAATCAGGTTCAGTTAGCGCCTAGCACCAATCAACAAAAAAGTTAGCTACCAATTTGCGACATATCAAGAAAAGAGAATATGCATTGCAAATGCTTCTCACCCAGCACGCTATTGTCTTCAGTTCTGCAAGGGAAGGTAGATATTTCTGCTTCTGTGCTTCCGATCCACAAAGTCCTATCATTATTACAAAGAAAAGAAATAACAAAAATAAGTCTGATCACCATCAAGGAAACAAGACCAAAATCAACAAGCAGTAGCAAGGTTACCAATTGTCAGCATTGCCAAGGAGGAATGCACCAAAATGAATGTCGAACAGCTGGCATCAACTCTTGCCAGTTCTGCTGTAGCAATGGCATTCGCAGTTATGGAGAGGTTGGGACAACCATAGCCCTACATAGTATGCAGTTAGATTCCAAACTGGCCCCATCTCCATAGCCTTCTTCTGGAATGTAAAGCACAGTAAAGTTCAGAACGAAATACCTTGATACTGCCACCAGCTACACGCAGCGCACCAAGCTTCGGAACCACTTCAAATGGAAATTCTGCCTTCTCCCAATACTAAAAGACACATTAAGTTGGCATTTAAACCATTGTACAGTGAACAGAAGAGTATGTATATATGAATGTCTACGCAACAGTATACAACAAGCTAGAGCCTCTCTCTCGCCCTAATTCGACACATCTGGCTAATAACAAACATATATATACGAATAATCAGAAAGTGTACAAACAATTTGGTTACAAAATAAGAACACCTTTGCCATTATCGGAGCAACTTCTTTCTCCATGCACTCTCGCACTCTCTTCCTCAGAGCTTGTTCCTCGGCAGTCAATAGATCATCAAACTGATAATAATCCGAAACTGTAAACTCAAAAATTCAGAAATAGCAAAATCAGCACCAGTATAAAGCATGATTTTCACAAAAAAGTAAGTAAAAAAAAAAAAAGTGAAGCTCAAAAGGAATCAAATGTGCAAAAATATCAGAAGCACACGAGTTTAAATTCCAATTCACTACTAGTGTTTCGCAACTGAAATCCACGCAGATCGCTTTAATCCTTCAATAAAATAGCAGCAATCTTTCAACTTACCGCTGGGAGGAAAGACCGTAGCTGGAGTTGCTTGAGGAAATGCGACGGAAACATCCAACGCTGGCAAATCAAAATACGCGCTCTTCGCCTCTTTGTTCATATCTTCTGCACCACCAATTCAACCATTTTTCAATGTTACATCTAAATCGATTACCTTAGTAAATGAATTGATTAACAATAAATCGGATCACGATGATACAGTAACATAACATAAGATGCAAAGGAAAACAGAAAAAAAAATTTAAAAATATATGTGCGGGTATGTGTGAGTGAAAAACCTTGAGCTCTGGCAGCTGGAACTTTCATGGCGACGAATTCTCGCAATTGCAGATGAATGTAGCGAAATTGGATAAGCAAGCGAAATGAAAAAGAATCGATATAAATAGTACTGTAGGCCAGGAAAATTAATTAATAAAGTACTACTAGTAATTCTTATTTATCTTTTCAAGTCATAATTATACTTTCTTAAAAAAATAATAAACTTTAATAAAAGAAAGTAAATTATAAAGACGAATAAAAATAATTAAATTTTACTTTTTTTTTATCAAGATAAGATAAAAATATTTTTTCAAAATTATTAAAAATATAATACCTCTTCAAACATTTTGACTAGAGCATGAAATATTAGGAAGAAAAGATAAATACAAGTATATCCTTTTCTCTAGAGATGCTTTAAGAAAGATCAAATTGGCACGACACTCTAGGCTTTGTCATTGTCAAGTGACATTTTTTAAACTGACAAACATTTTCCTTATTTTTATTGAGAGATTTCTTTTTTTACTTTCTCCGTCTTAGTCAAGATAGCCACATTCTTAAGTGACATAAGATTTTAAGAAATGTTGTTAGGTAAAATAAAGTAAGAGAAAAAAAATAGTTGAATATTTTAATAAGGAGAAAGGAGAGAAGAGTTTTTTTCAAAATTATAAAATGGTCATCTTAATTGGGACAAACAACAAAAGGAAAGATGGTCATTTTGAATGGGACGGAGGGAGTATCTAAATTTGGATAGTACTCCCTCTGTCTCAGTTTAGGAGTGCAATTTAGTTAGAGCACAGATTTTTAGAAATTGTTGGAGTGTGTGATAATTGAAGTTAAATATTGATTGTTGGAGTGTGTAATAATTGAAGTGAGGTAGTAGAAAGTGGAACCCTTTTGACCTTTTGTATATAAAAGGTGTTTATTTTGTTTTTTTTTTATGAAAATAATGGCATTTGAGTGAAAATTTCATCAACAATAAGATTAAATTTATGTCCAATTATAGTAAATTTTAAATGAGACTCTTAAACTGGAACGGACGAAGATGACAAATTTTCCATTTCCTAAAGAGTAAAGGCCAAAACTGGTCCCGAACATATGCCCATTTTATGATTTTGGTCCTGAACATTATCTTTTGAATTTTTGGATCTCAAACATTTCAATTTGGATCACAATTGGTCCAAAGTTAACTTTTCTGTCAAATATTAACGGTCTAACGTTTTAAATTGTTTTTGACCAAATTAAGATTAATAACACAACAAAATTTAGCGACAGAACAAATCCGTCGCTAATTGGGACTAATAAAAAAAGGAGTCCAAGTGTTTGTATCTCTGTGTTTGTGTGTCAAGGATGGAGAGAAAGAGAGAAGCATTTTTTGGACAAGTGCAAGAAATGCTCGAAGAACTACGCTGTCAATTCCAACTGGAAAGCTCATTCGAAAACCTACGGCACAAGAGAGTATTGATGCGACTGCGGCACCCTTTACTCAAGGTTCATTTTCAATTTTTTTTTTCAGATTTAGTTAGACGTAGGCTGATGAGCAGAAGGCCAATTAGACGAAGAAGCTGAAGCCGAGATCTGGAAAAACCGCATGAAGGCGGAAATCAGTGACTCCGCCGCTGGGTGAACGGACGGTAGCGGCGGCTGGACGCCGCTAATTTGGGGACGATTGACGATTTGAGCGAGGGGAGGGGGGCAAATCCTCTGCAAGCGCGACCTCGGCGGCCTGGGCTGCGGCGCCGGCGGCGCCGGTAACCGCTCGTGCGCTGGCGAGCCGGTGAGCTTCTGAACAATGTCGTGGAAATCGTTTTAGTTGATGTTGTAGACCGGCGGCTGCTGCGATTGGGTCAAATTAGGGTCCATAATCGAAACTGCGGAGGAGGAAGGCGGCGGAGGGGAGGAGTTTCCGAATAGATTTTTGATTTTATTTTTGGATGCACAGTCTCTCTTTCACACAAACACTTGGATTCCTTTTTTTTTTTGGAATCTCCCAATTAGTGACGGATTTGTTCCCTCGCTAAATTTTGTTGTTTTATTAATCATCTTAATTTGGTCAAAATCGTGATTAAAAACATTGACCGTTAATATTTGACGGAAAATTTAACTTTGGACCAATTGTGATCCGAATTGATATGTTTTGGACCCAAAAATTTAAAAGATAATGTTTAGGACCAAAATCATAAAATGTGCATATGTTCAGTACTAGTTTTGGCCTTTAGTCATTCCTAAAAGTAAAATGAAACTTATTATTTTAGGAAATGGACACTACAATCCACCAACACTAATTTTACTACTTTTTCTCTTCTTTCTCTTACTTTATCCATTTTTTTTTTCTTCTTCTCACTTACTTTACCAATTTTATACTCCTTCCGCCTCAAGGTAGTTGGGACATTTCTTTTGGGCACGAGATTTAAGAAATTGACATTTTAAAGGTTAAAGTGGAGAGAGTAAAGTAAGAGAGAGAATAAAGTTACAGAGATTAAAAGAGAATAAAGTGAGGGATGAAATAATGTTATTATCAAAAAAAGAAATGACTCAACTATCATTGGACAAACTTAAAAGGAATACAACTCAACTACCTTGGAACGGAGAGAGTATTAAAACCCATGTTATTTTCAAAGTATCTATTTTTAAAAAACTGAAGGAATAATTATATTTAAATTTAACTATATTAATGTCATACTTTAGAAATCGCTCATAATCTAAGTTTGGAACATCATGACATAAGTAAAAAAGAAAAAGAAAAAGGGGTAAAGGTTATAAAGATGTGAAGTATATATAATCTAAACTTTAAAGTATGGTACTCCCTTTTCATCTGTAATTAGAAGTCTTGATTTATTATTTTAGTCCATCAGTCATTAGAAGTCATGATTCATTTTTTCTTATAAATGGTAGGTATACTTCACTTTCTACTAGTTCATTCTACTCATATTTTAGTATAAAACTATATAAAAATAGGTCTAACATTCAACTATCTTTTTCATCCACTTTTATTTATATTTCTTAAAACTTGTGCCAAACTCAAATGAGATTTCTAATGGCGGATAGAGGGAGTAGCTTTTTCTTCATTTTTTTTTCTCTTTTTAAAATAAAATAATACGATAAATGATATTCCTCATCCTTAAAAAGTATGAACATTTAGTTTGACACAGATTTTTTTACATAATTGATAAATTAAGAGAGAGATAGAAAGAAAAAGTAAATAAAGTATTGTTAGTGGAGAATGAGTCTCACCTCATTAGAGAAGAGAAAAGAGTTTCCAAAATTAGAAAAACCATACTATTTTTTAGGAACATACTAAAAAGGAAATAGTCCATAGTTTTTAAAAACACATGGGTCATGTTTGGTTGGCAGGAAAGTAAAGTTGGCAAGGAAAATGATTCATAGGAAAATGAATACCGGGAATATGATTCCTAATAACTTTACTTTCCTGTGTTTGGACAATATCAAGATTTTAAATTTTTATTTAATTTAAACACCAAACTAAAAATATACTTATTATTTTTTATAAATAAAAAATAATAATATTGTAAATTTTTTAATAAATTATTATTAACAAATAATAATAATTATATTACTATATTTATTTACGATGGATAGTTTAAATATGGATTATCCATCATAATACTATATAATAATATAATTATAGTTACATGGAGTATTATAGTACTCATTTATTATAATAATAAATATTTATATTATAATTATAATATTCAAGGATATTATAATTGAATAAATTTTATAAATTAAAATTGCACTATGACTTTATCGATTAATTATCAATTTATAAAATATAATAGTTATTATTTATTAAAGATTTATATTATAGAATTATATTTGAATTATTTAATAAATTATTATTACTAAAATGAATTGTTATAAAATATAATTATAATTATGATAATTTCAATTATAGTTATTTATTATAGTGAAATTAAGTATGATTTATAATTTTAAATTATTTTTAAAACATTGGAATTATTATTATTGTTATTATTATTATATTATTACTATTATTAGGTTATTATTATTATTATTATTATTAAAACTATACTATATTACTTAAATATGTAGAAATCCTAAAACTGAGAAAAAGAATACCTAAGAAAAGTTATGATTCAGAATCCTGGAAAGTTGTACTAATTTTCCTTATTCTCGGATTCTGATTACTTTCCCAGTTTGATTATAAACCAAAACAAACACATGAATTTAAAATTTAAGGAATCAGAAGATTACTTTCCCAAAAAAATTCTGACAACCAAACATGGCCATAGAGTAATATACAATTATGCATCTTTTCGTCGCCTATTTTAATTTTCACCGCAACTATACAATTATGCATCTTTTCGTCGCCTATTTTAGTTTTCACTGCAATCAGTCGTCGTTTAAGCTAACATTCAGTGACATGACATTTTGTGCGTCGTGCCAGTTTTTTTTAAAATAAAAACATATGGAGATGCGAGGTATCAATCCCCGTACCTCTCGCATGCTAAGCGAGCGCTCTACCATCTGAGCTACATCCCCAATTGATATACAATGGTTGCAACTATAATAGATAACTTAAACGATTATTTTTGGTTAATTCATTATCATACGAAAATATGACTCATTTTGTTTTTTTCTCTTAATGGAAATTTATCCGAAAGAATAAAGGGTGGTATGTGTTCACTGTTGAGCAATCTACTGAACCAACTTTTATAGGCTATAGCTTATGTAAAACATTAGCTTATGGAGTAGTATTATCTAGTTTTCCTTTTAAAGGAATCTACTTAACCTAGCATTCTAACATAATCCTTCACTTTTGGATCTTCAATAATGTTTTGTTGGTTGAATTGAAGGTTATGTAGCTGTTGATACAGGCGTTGCATTTATAACAGAGACTACATAATATGTATTGTGTATTATGTATAGATCTGTTGGCTATGAACTTGTCAAGCCAAAGCAATGGAACACATATAGATAAGCATTTAGCCTCCATTTTTGTAGTCACTGCCATTGTTTATACTTTATACCATTGTTGCGACTTGCTTTTCATCCATGTACAGTAGTATAACGTTGCTATAAAATTCGAAATGGAAAACTACTGCAGAATACGAGCAGCATGACTTTATAAATGACAAGAACTAATCTTTCAAATACACGTGCTATTCTATGAGGAAAACATAAAGTTCTATAGATTAAACTAGGACTAATGTTTACCGATATTCTTTAAAACTCTTGCATCGAGTGCCCTCCATCAGCCATAAAAATCAAATGATCACTCTTGAATTAACAATCCTACGAGTAACCAGTTCTTTCAACTCTATCTCTCCGGGGAACCTATTCTCCTTAAGTTTGGAGAATGCCTGCATAAGAAAAACAATGGAGTCAGGAATCACTTTGCTAGAAAACAAGTATGCGACTATACAACTACCACCTGTTTGACTCTGTTAAAATATTCTAATCGACACCTTCTGCAGTTGCTAACTATGGGGCAACATTACACCTTTTGAGGAGCAATGCACAAAGGAAAAGACCCATCTTCCGCCACAGTATGTACAGATTCAATTACCTTGGAGAAGATCACAAGCCCTAACTTATTCGTATTCTCACTTAATTTTTTAATATAGTAAGGTTGCATCCCCATAAATCCTATAGTTCCAGAATCTAGGCAAAACAAGTTGATAACGAAAATTTATCACTACAAACTACCAGTCTGTAACATATATAAATAAGAATTAGTGATGAAAGATAGGAGAAACATTACCAGTTCACCA
Organism: Salvia hispanica; assembly: GCF_029641045.1. Lineage (NCBI taxonomy): Eukaryota > Viridiplantae > Streptophyta > Magnoliopsida > Lamiales > Lamiaceae > Salvia > Salvia hispanica. Next base: position 21,812,090 of record NC_142692.1, read on the forward strand.
TTACAGTACACTTCAAAAGCACCAGAATTTTGCAAGAAGGACTGAACGAAGTTTCCAAGTAGCCAAGTGCTTGCCATGCTCCCAAATCTATTTGCACGCATGGAATAGTACCATTGGGGTGGTGCAGCTAATCCTAGCCTCGGGAAAATATGCTCACCGCCCATTATGACGCCAATCACGCCAAATTGTACAACTGGCACGACCTTGCTCAACAAGCGCTTAGGCAGAGGAGGAGGATAATTTGCAAGAACAACATTGATCCCAGGAAACTGACTTTCTAACATATTCTTCATTGTGACAGCGGTCCCTCTGCCAAAACAGAGGCAGATAAATGAACTGCTACGATATAGGATAAACTTTATTTTTACACTCAATTTCTGTGATTTTCCACTCTTGATCACTCTTTTGCCTTCACGGTTACTCATGTGACGTTCTCAAGCATATATCTAGAGGACAAACAAACTTTTGTCGAAAGATAACAAATCCAATTCTAACATTCCTAAAAGATATTCAATCTCTCTTCATGTATTCTCACACAAGTCACGATCAATGCACGGTAAATCATTCCCCTTTTTTCCTCTTCAATACAAAAAATAGTAGGCATAAATAAAGAATCTGTAAACAACTACTGCAAAGATAATCAAACCTCACCTGAAAATTTTAACAAGTTAGCTCAACCATAACTACTAAATTTCCATCAGAATTGGGTATATGTGTGTGTCTATAAATACCTGTAAGAACAGGATGAACAAAAATCAATGCTAACAGTGTTTCCATAACCAATCCCGCTTGCTTTCTGAAACAAAAAGGAAAAGAAACAAAGTGCGTTAAGTCTTAAGAGGAGTACACGAAATTGGTAATGAATAGTTACTCATGATTCATAGATAAATCCACACCATCTCAATCCAAATTAGGGGAGATAAACAAAACCTAATACATCAATGAAGACACAATATAAACAAATACAGTAATTTACTCATAATAATTCGAGTTCAGTAAAATTAAAAATCCATCTATCGCAGAATACAATTAATTCCAATTCATATTCTCAAATTGTTGATGATATCGGGGACCTGAGTAGGAAATTCCAGGGGTGTGTGGCGGGGCTGGATCAGTGGCTGCGAATCGGGGTGGTGGTGGTGGTGGTGGTGGGGAGCGGCAGGCTTCGACGGCGCTGGAGAAAAGAGGCTGAAGATGTCGGAGCAGAAGAGGAAAAGGGGCAGACCTACCAATAGAAGCTGTGCCCGATCCATTTTTGCGACGGAGCTCCCGATTTTGCCGTGCAAAGAGCTTTTACACTAGGCGAATACAGATATGGTAAATGTAATTCTTGTACTGCCTCAATATAGAGTAAATAATTTCATTTTACCCAAATTGTATATCAAATCACAAATGTATATCTTCAATCCAATCGATCCATTCCAGGCCCAATGAGATGTGTAAAATGGGCCAACTTATTAGACTAGTTAATTCATTACTCCCTCCATCTTTTAAAAAATGTTCCAGTTTACTTTTGACTTAGTCTACAATTTTAAAGTCATTTTTACTATTTTCCATTTAGGTAAATAGACCTCACCGTTCAGCTAACTCATTTCGTTCACATTTTACTACTATAAAACAAATATTTCTCTCGTCCCATAGAAATAGATAATTTTGATTGACACGAATTTTAATATATAATTTGTAAAATAAGAGAGATTAAAAAAAAAATAGTTGAAATTATGTAGTAATGGTAAGACTCATAAATAATAAAATAAAAGAGAAGGAGAAAAATGTTTTCATAAATGGGTATGGACTATTTGGAAAATGGAAATATGGTTATTTCTATGGAACTAAGGGAGTATATAAAAGTGAGGTCCATATTCCACTAATTCATTTCTCCATTTTTTCTTCATAAAATTAAATAATTTCTTAAAACTCGCGTTGAGTCCAAATGAGAATATAAATGGCAGATGAAGGGAATATATGTTTGAGCCACCCCTAGCCTCGATTGGTCCAGAATTTGGACAAACTTCTAATAAGTTTGGCCCTTGGTCAGTCTTGGGTTTAAAAAAAGCTAACTCAAACTCGTTACAATATATAAGCTCAACTCAAGCTCGTTCCATTTCTAAAATAGGGAGGTCCTACTTCCTAGACTAGCCCATAACAAGCGACCCAACCTTTTTTTTATTATTGAATGAACATAAATTTAAAGGCCGTGCTACGGAGAACTCGAACCTGAGACCTTTGGCATCAGACATTATTAACCTCTATCACTTGACCAACTCACACACTGATCGAACTATCTGATAAGTCTATGTGCGGTGCACTAAAATGTGGGAGTATGTCATTTTGCAACCCTGTTTCATTATGTAACACGATTTTATGCCTAAATTCAAATTTTATTCTCCTCATTCAATGCTAAATTTGAATCGTTCTTTTTCTTTCCATTTCCATAAGAATTGTTATATTTAAATAATATACTACTATCATCATTTATCTAATGATTACACATAAAAAATAAGATCACATCTGGATTCACAATAAATATTGCATGTTGAACAATTCGACACAAAAAATATACTCTACTTATTGCTTTATGTGATTTCAGCATTTGATCAGATTTTGTAGATGAATTCACCACTAATAATTTCTACATGTATTCTGAGTGCATGACCAATTCCAATACAATAGTTCTTTATAAAAAAAGCTAGATAATCTCGTATTTTGTATGACTAAACTTTATCGTGTATCATATATAGTATATGTACTTTAATTATGATATGGATCCTGGACCAATGATTCTTTTCATGATGCATGCTTTAATTAATTCATAATCTAGCTATAATTAATTAAGTCACAATATATCTAATCCATAATATTCCAAATATAATTGCCAATAAAGAAACTTTTTTTTTTCCTCATCGAAGGATGATAAAGGTGAATTTGGATGTGGTGGTAGTTTTCGAAACTATTTTTTTACTTGAAATTAAAGAACATGAATTCGATTTCCTGATATTTTGTTAGAGATATTAAGTAACTCTATTTTAATTTATTATTATTTTTTTTTGGTAATTACCAAGGATATCTACTGGTAGGCTCAGTGACTATTCCCCGCACTGATTTGTAGGCACCTCAATGAGTGGGATAACTGGCCCAAGGATTTAAAGTTGCTCCATACCCAAAGGCAGGGATCGATCCCCTGACCATTTGGTTCACTCTATTTTAATTTTAAATAGTGTTTCTGGTGTCAATTACCCCGTCCATAAAATAATACTCAATTTGCTATTGTGGGATGTCCGTAATTTAAAATTTCAATTGCTTTTTTACATTTTAGGTAGTTAATCCTACCATCTACTAAATTCTTACATTCATATTCTACTATAAAACTAAAAATATACTCCCTCCGTCCCCGATTAAGAGTCACACTTTTTCATTTCGGTCCGTCTTCAATTAAGAGTCACACTTCATTTTTACCATAAATGGTAAGTAGGTCCCACATTCCACTAACTCACTACACTCACATTTTATTATAAAACCTATATAAAAAAATGGGTCCCTCATTCCACTAACATTTTCAACCAACTTTTCTTTACATTTCTTAAAATCCGTACCCGATCAAAGTATGACTCTTAATCGAGAACGAAGGGAGTATAAAAGTGAGATTTATATTCCACTAACTTTTTCTACCACTTTCTTTCACAATTTCTTAAATCTGTGCTGTGTCAAAGTAAAACTATAAATTGTGGACTGAGAAAAAGAGTATTATCAATATGAATGAAGTGTCACTCTATTTATTATCAATACGAATAAATTGTGGACTGAGAAAAAGAGTATTATCAATATGAATGAAGTGTCACTCTATTTATTATCAATACGAATGAACTGTATTAGCATAATTAAGCAATTAGTTAGGAACCGTGCTTCAGTATAATACTCCTTCAGGCCTCCTGTCTCTAATAAATATGAACAATTCATTTTTAGTCTGTTCCTGAAAATTATTAGCTTTGTAATTTAGGCAATATAAACACTACTAATTATGTAGATCTTACGATCCACTATATTTTCTCTTCTCTCTTACTTTACTAATTTTGTAGTATTAAAACTCGTGCCCCACTAAAAGTTCATCTTTATCAGGGACGAAGAAAGTAACATAAATTAATGACGAATGGGGTGGGGTCTGCTCGGTCTAGGGGTGGCACGGTACAATATACCGCACCGAGAATATCATACCGCATACCGTACCGCAAATTGCGGTATGAGAAAATGTCATACCTGTACCTTACCGAAAATTCGGTATGATTATTTCTGATACCGTTACCATACCGTCTATGCGGTATACCGTACTTTTACGTTATACCGGAATAAGGTATTGACATACCGAGTACGGTATACCAAAATAAGGTATGACATACCGTTATATTTGTGTTTCATACCAAAAAAATTCTATTATAGCCAAATATTTAAAATAAAATTTCACCTATTTAAATAATGTCCAAAAGATTAAAACTATACCACAATCAAATCTATACAGTGGACTTGATTTGCATCTCTGCGTGAGTGTGTTTGGGGTTAGGGGCGGTTGAACTAAAATATGGAAGTAGGGTTAGGGATTTTAATATACTACCTCCGTCCCCCAAATATTGACACACTTTGACCCAGCACGGGTTTTAAGAATGTAATGAAAAGTGAGTTGAAAAAATTGGTGGATTTGGGTCCTACTTTAAAAGTATTTGTTTTATAATAAAATGTGGGTAGGAATGAGTTAGTGGAATATGAGGTCCACTACAAAAAATGGTAAAAGTGAAGTGTGTCAAAATTTCATGGACGGACCGAAATGGTAAACTGTGTCATACTTTCAGGGACGGAGGTAGTATTAACTATTTTTTATATAAATTTTAAATACAACATATATATCGAATTTTTGGCAAATATCGTAAATGTGGTATCTTGTGGTATACCGCGGTATAGGGAAATCTATACCTCTACCGTACTGAAATCTATCGGTATGCAACTTGCGATATACCGCAAATTCGGTATTTCCGGTATTTTTTTGGTACGATAAGTGCGATATTACGGTACATTTAGCCAGCCCTAGTTCGATCGGCTGCCCTAGCCACTAGCTTATGAATACAAAAATTTCTATTAAATTCGATCTTCCCATTTAAAGACTAAAACTGCACTGAAAATGAAGAAAACAGAAACCTAAGTAAAATTATAAAAAGGCGAACAACTCCAGGTCTCTCTCCTATTAAAAATATTCACTTTTTTGAATCTCCTATTAAAAATATTTGCTACACACACTTATTATTTATTTGACAAATGATAGATTAAATGAACGAATATTATCTCTTAGGATCGGAATGGAAATCTTAGGATAAAACACATAAAATATTTGATGACACATCCGTAGATATTTTGTGATATATATTCCACATTCAACACAATGTAAAATGATTCATATGTAAAACGCAAACAAACATATTTTAGTATGAAAAAACTCAACATTCATTTCTTATACAAATGTAAATATACGGTTGTTACCCTAAAATAAACAAAAAAATACCACGGTATTAGTCTACTTTCTCTTCATTATAATGTAATTTCACCTGTCTCTCCTCGGAAAAACTTTATAAGAACAAGCTCAAACGAGAAAATGATTAAATATACATAGTATAAAAATAATGGAAAATACCCCAGATTTAATATTCTTTTACAAATCAAATGCATTCACTTTATGCTATGCTTGAATATCATGAATTTAATTTCATGACAATATAGTGACTAGGGGAAATAAACTACGCAAATTTACAGATATTTCATGACAATACAACTGTATTTGCGTAGTGATTACTCTACTCATGAATGGTGACCCTATATATAATGTGAATGGCCACACCACCTTAGTTATAAGCTAATCATCAATGTTGTTGCTTAATCCATTTGTATTCCCAAACATCCACAAATAAATTATTCAACTAGATAAATCTTGTAGTACTATCTTTTTTCTTCAATATATACAATACTTTAAAACATAAAATGATGAGCAAGTATTTGCATCACATAATCCTCATAATACTTGTTAATTAATTAGTGAGTACTATGATTTTTCAACCTGAACATAACATCCATATTTACTTTTATCACTAAATCACTAATCATGCAGTAAAAATACACACAATAATATATACGAGCAATAATTATTTAGTTGCAAGAACTAGCTAGGTAGAGATTCATTTCACCTTTTTCTCACCAATAAGAAGAAAATATCAACCTTCATTAAATGGGATTCACATCTCTTAACACAATAGTATCATTTTCTGACTTCTCTTCCAAGAAATTTCAAGACTCGTGCAATCCCTAGTCATGAAATTAAACTCCCAATATGCTTAACAATGACACATTAATTAATCATGAAAAAACTAAGACGCAATATAAATCAATACTATAAAATTAAATTAAGTTATAAAGAAGTTAACAAAGAAGATATACTATCTTGCAAAAGAAATTCTTACATGTTACTATCTTCTCTTCTAAGCTTGTTCAAGAGAGCTGTAACAAGAGCATCCCTTTTGTCAGCTCTAGCCTCCTCTCTTATCTTCCTTTGCTCCTCCCTCTCTCTCCACCTCTTCTCCATCATCATCCTCTCATTCTCCAACGCCTCCATCGTCTGCCGCCACTCCATCTCCTTGATCCTCCGCTCCTCCTCCCTCGCCTCGTACGCCTTCATCCACTGCATCTCCATCTGCATTTGCTGCTTCATGAATTCATCCATCATTTCCCTCACTCCCGCCACCACCGAAACATTCGAATTAAGATTGCTTGCACCTCCCTTCAATTTCTTCATCTTCTTTTTATGACCTTTTTGCCCGTCGCTCTCCTCCTCCCCCTCCTCCTCCTCGTCCGACGATAGCTGCGCCGCCTTCTTCTTCTTCGAGGCCGTGCCACTCCCCTCCGCCTCCAGCCACAGCATTCTCTGCATCCTCGTCGCGAATATCGTCTGCAGCTCGTTGTAGAATGGGAATTGCTGCCTCATCGCTTCCGTCTCCATCGTTTCACATCCCTAAATATCCATTTTTACTTAATCAAATAAATTGGTACTAATATAATCATTTTGCTTCTGCTAGAAACTAACTTGTTGATGAAATATCGATGATCGGTAATAAAAAAGAAACGAACAAACAAACACAAACACAAACACATACCTTGTATCTGGTGACGAGGTTTTTCCATTTGCACTTGCACTGCTCCGCGCTTCTGCTATAGCCTTTTTCTTTCATCCGAGTCGAAATCACCTCCCAAAGCATCTTATTACGCTTCGTCTCCATGAAATTCGGGTCGAGTTCGGCCCGGATAAGCAAGAAATCCCGGGTTTCTTGAATGCTCCATTGCGGGAACCTATCGCTGCCGCCGACGGATTCCGAGTATTGCTGGTGGAGCTGCTGGTGATGGTGATCCATATATAATGAACACAAAGATGGAGAATTATTGAGGAAGATTTGGTGGAAAGGGAAAAAAATCTCAAGAAAAAAGGGTTTGGTGATTCATATTATATGAAAAGGGTGGTGTGAAAATATGGTGTGAAAATCAGGAAAAAAGACAGATTTTTCTTATAGGAAAAGAATGATTTTCTTTTCAGATTTGCTTAGGTGTCAGGAGAAAATAAATAAATGAATGCGAAAATACAAAGCCTGATTCCTCTTTTTAATTATATCATTCTTTTTCTACCGTTAATAACGATTAATGTATTTTATATATATTACTACTAAATAATATAAATAAAATACAATTTTTTTAATTCACACTCGAATTTACTGTTGAGGTAATGTGAAACGAATTTCTAGAATGAGGAGAGAAATGCAAATTTGGATTGGATTTTCTTTCTAGTGGTCTTACTATCTCATCTCTCTACGCGTAAACTGATGATTTCCCTTTTCTATGATACTATATGAATATGATACAACTAATATCTGGAAAATCAATACAATATTATTGGGCCATCCACATTTGTTCATATTGTAAACTGCTGTATGGGGTGACGTCATGCTGACGGGGCTCTCCTTTTTTTCGTTTCTTTGTGGGGCTTTGCTTGATTTATTCGCTTGTGCCACAAGGCTTTTATTTCTGAGATTTTTTTCTATATATGATATATTATCATTATTATCACTTATTCATAGCGATTGATTGATTTTACTTTTTATTAATCTTTCCTTGCATTATAAAATAAGTGAGAATCTGAAGATCTGTATTGGTGGAGTATGAGAAACTTAATTTAGTACTCCCTCCGTCCCCGATTAAAAGTCACATTTTTTTATATTGGTTTTATAATAAAATGTGAGTGAATTGAGTTAGTGGAATGTGGGATCTACTTACTTTTTATTTGTAAAAAATGAAGTATGACTCTTAATTGGGGACAGACCGAAATGGAAAAGTGTGACTCTTAATCGGGGACGGAGGGAGTACTATATATCTGCCTTTTTGCTGAAATACTTTCCATTTCTTTATAATTATGCATTATCATGTTGTATTGTAGTTTACAATTTTCTCATATCGATGCAATATAACTATATAATTATGGTATTTTAGTTTTACCTTTTGTCCCAGATTATTACTAGTTATTTGTTCCATTTCTTTGTGAGTATGGTTCATGCATGGAATGGAAGTCGAGCAAGATTTTTGCATAGAAAGCTTGCGGTTGTTATTGCTACTTCACGAGCTGTTGGAAACAGTTAAAATCAGTTACAAAAGGAGTGGTCATGAGTAGATAGCTTGTAGTATATAAGAGCTCGAGATTTTAACTCTCTAAAGGCTATGTATATCAAATTTATGAGAGTTCATTTTGTACACACATCAAAGAGCTGTTATTTTACTTCGATCAAGTTTTCTGGAGTGTAGTTCTTGGTGTATAGAAACTTGTAGCCTTGTTTGTAGCATGAATAAAGTTAAAAGCTCTTTTCCCGTGGACGCGTAGGCATTCACCGGACCACGTATATTTTGTGTGTATTTTTCGTTGTCTCATTCGTTAAATCGGGTTTCAATCGATTCTCATTATCAAATTGGTTTTGTCTGTGGGAACGCTTCACCATGGCCACCACAAGATTTGATTTGGTTACCAAAATGATTGGGAGCTACTACAACTTGATGTGGAAACAATATTCATGCATGGTGATCTTGAAGAGATGATATTATACATAGAGTAGTTTGAGAGTGTCATTAGAGCATCCGCAATGGTCGGCTAGCAACCGGCTAGCCGATTCGTCGCGCTGGCCGATCGGCTAGCCGAACCATTGCAGTCGGCGAGAGCGAAATCGGCGAGCGCTTCGGCGTGGGCTGGCCGATCGCTCGGCGCTGGCCGAAGCGCTGGCCGATCGGCTAGCCGCCATTGTGGCGGCCCGATCGGCCAGCGCCGATTTTTGTTTTTTTTTTTTTAAAAAAAACCTATACAAACGCGACTTTCGTTTCATTTTCATTTGCACCACTTGTTTTAACGAGTTTTCTCTCTCTCTAACTTTCTGTACAAGAGCATCATCGAGCGATGGATCACAACAACGAGTCCAGTCCAGCGACGAGTGGATCTCAGACTCCCACGGTACCTGTGGGATCTGGATGGGGCAGATGGGCCCAGGGTTTAACATCCCTTGGAATCAGATGATGGGGATGATGGCCGGTGCGCGCAGGGGGGTATGCCGGGCGGCGGGCAGTCAGCGCCCGGGTGGGGGGTATGCCCCAGATGCAGCAGCAGATGATGCTGCAGCAGATGATGGGAATGATGTGGCAGGGCGGGATGTAGGGGGGGATGCAGCACGGTATGCATCCCGGGATGCAGGGGGGGGTACAAGGGTCACCGGGAGGGGACACGGTATATCGGCCCTCGCTTGATTTTTTGACGGCTTCGTCTCACACGTCGACCCCAGTGGAGACGCAGTTCACTGGCGATGACCTTCTGTCATTGCATGATATGGGGATCGATCTCGGGGAAGATGATACTCCCGTTCCAGCGAGGCGGGCCGCGCCGAAGAAGAAGACGAGGGGGAAGGGGAAGGCCAAGGCGGTCGGCGAGTCATCGCAGCCCGCTGTTGACGACACCCCTGGCCGGAGGAAGTGGACGGAGGATGAGTACGCCGGGGTGGCCAGGGGGTGGTTGGAGGTGTGCGACGATCCGCTGGTTGCGAACAATCAGCGGATCGTCAACATGTGGGCGAAGATCAGAGCTGCCTATATGACGCACTGCCCGCACGGGAAGGACTTCAGCCCGGAGGAGGTCCGGAAGGGGTGGGAGCGCACCAGGGCCGCGGTGGGCCGTTTTTCGATTTTGTACGCCAACGCCCTCCGTCAGCTCAGGAGTGGGCAGAATGAGGACGACGCCCGGAGGATCGCCGCGAGTCAGTTCCCCTTGGCGGGGAAGTATAAGGAGTTCACCTACTGGGAGTGCTTCTTGTTGCTGAAGGACTCCGAGAAGTTCCGGGCGGGGTGCGACGCTGGGTAGTCGAAGAAGCAGCGACTGAACTATAGCGGCGACTACAGCGGCAGCAGCGGCGGATCCCACGACCCCCCCGGATACTGAGGAGTTTCCATCCCCTCCTTCATTTATTGGTCGCCCCCGCCCGGTTGGACAGAAGCGGGCGCAGCGGGCTGCGAGGGGCGGATCCCCCCTATCGCCCCGCGAGGTCCAGTCCTCCGCCCTCCCACCCGCCCCACTCGAGTACACTCTCCATTCGCGTAACCATACGTGGGATCAGATGTACAAGGTCTTCCAAGAGTGGAAGACCGCCACTGACCCCACGGAGAAGATGTTTCTTCACGAGATGCTCGAGAGCATGCGGGTTGATTTGGAAATCGCGAGGCACGGCTAGCGAGTTCCGATGTGGGCTCAGATACCACGGGCGGCGGCGGCAGCGGCGGCGGCGAGGACGACGGCGACGGCGATGAGGAGTAGAGAGTGGCGGGGCTCGTGTGTTGAAGCCCTTTTTTTTAAAAAAAAAATCATGTACTTTTTTTTTTTAAATCTTTGTACTTTTTTTAATGGAATGGATTAATTTTCCCGATTAATCGTAATTTTAATTCCGTAAATGTAGTATATTTTGAATTATTTTTATTGCGGCTGGCCTATGGCTGGCCTAAATCTGATGTGGCAGATGGATTTTTTAGTGTTGCTGACGTGACAGGGGAGAGAATGGCTGGCCTATTGCTAGCCTATTGATGGCCTAAGCACCATTGCGGATGCTCTTAAACTTCAAAACGAAACAATGTGTGCCTAAATGGTTTTGGAGTTAGTTGGAAGTCATAGGGATTTAAGAGGGATAAAATCGTAATAAAGTTTTGTTGAATAATATGATTCTGATTATGCTTCAAATTGCAATTTACAACAATATGAAGTCACACTCAAGATACATTTTCAACCTATATGGTTTTGCAGTTAATTGGAAATCGAATCTTCAGTCTGTGATTACTTTATCCACTACAGTTGTTGAGTATATGGCATTAACCAATATCGTGAAAAATAGTTTTTCTCTTAACAAAATACTGGGAAATTTTGAAATTAAGCAGAAGACTGTCGTAATAAAATGTGAGAGTAATAGTGTGCTATATATCTTACAAAGCATCATACTTTCTATAAACGAATAAATACGTCGACATTAATATATACTTCAGCCAAGCCAGATTTTCTACATTGAAGCTTGATGTTGTTATTGTTGCTTCAAGAGTCGTTGGAAGAAGTTAAAATCAGTTACAAGAAGCGGTTATGAGCAGATCACATGTATCCGTCCTTAGAAATAAGCTGAATTTTCTTTTTTATATGTCCCATAAAAATAGTTCATATTCATTTATGGAAATCTGTTTTTCTTTTTTTTTTACTTTTATATTTTAGGGGCTCCACCATTCACTATTTTATTTCAAATATTTATTCTCATTCTCTCTTACTTTATCACATTATAACTCGTGTTATATTCAATGGGTCTACTTCTATGAAACAGAGGAGGTACTTAAGAGCTAGAGATGTTAAACCTTAAGGATATGTATAACAAATTTCCGAAGTTGATTATGTACACAAAATCGTAGTGTTATTTTTTTTACTTCGATTGATTATCCTGGGGTGATGTTAGCTCTTAGCTTGGGTGTATATCTTGGCGTATAGAAACATACAGCCGTGTTTGTACATCGAATAGAGTTTTTTTCTTCTCTGGATACAGGCATCCATCGAACCACATATATCTTGTGTCTGTATTTCGTTGTCTTTTTCGTTGACTGTTTTGGCCTACTATTTTCTAAGCAACCTTCACACCTAAAGTTTGGTTATACAAAAATCAGATATTAAAATAACAATTAATTAAATAGTTTTGTTGACTAATTAAATACATCTGGGAAATTGCTTGTAAAACTATAGTGTGATATACTCACTTCTATAGTGTGATATACTCACTTTTATCGTATCAAGGATGTGATAAATTGGTAACTCATTCATTAATGACTAACTATAACTAATTTAAGATTATAAGATTTTCAAAGATTTAGTGGTCTACAAATTACCATGTGTAATTTCGTTTTATTATTATTTAAATTTAAAAAATAAGAAGATTTAACAAATTTAGAGTTTTGGTCAAACCGTCAATATAGTGTATAAAAAATATCAATATGATGCATTGAATATGTCAACACAATTTTGAATTGACATTTTATACGTATTGTGTTGACATTTATTGATGGATATGTTGATATTAGACTGCTTCGGAAAAAACACGAAAATTCAAGATTTTTTTTTCAAATTTTGATATAGAAACATATGCATGTAGGATCTCGTTGGAATCCTTATAAAACTATCTTTAACTTGATAGATGTTGAGTGAAAAAATAATTTAAACTGAGATAGTTATATGCATAAGTTTAGAGATATTTTTCAAAAATTATTTATAACTACTTTGTTCTTAATTGACATAAATACCCTAATTGACATTTTTGATCTAATGTATTGATACTCAAAATTAAATGATCATGACCCTTGATTTAAAGATCGTCATGTAGTTATAGTCATCAATCTAAGGGTGAGTAGCAATATAACGCAACCTATCACATCAAATATTAATTTATAGTATCTCTTATCTGTGCTTAAATCCCGACCATTATTCTTCCGTTACAAACACGTACTATATTATTATTTACTGTATTTCGTTTCACATTCAAATTATTATACTTTTTTGGAACCTCGGCATCTTACAATTTATACATAAACTAGTATCACCCCTGTGCGATGCACATGTTAAAATATGTTAAAATATTAATGTTAGATTATAAATTAATTAAATGAAATTAGAAACAATATTATTATATTAAAAATTATAAACAAAATGACTATGAATTTTATACAACTAAAACATATTCCCTCTGTTCCTTATAACTAAAAGAATAACTCTAATCTACAATTAACCAAACTAATTGTAATAATATAAATGTCAAAAAAGACTGAACCCGGACATGCAAATTGTACATGAATCGTTTCTCCTAAAATTTCAACACGTGAGAAGTATTTATAGAGATTTTGTTTTGTTTCATTATAGTTTTTAACTTCCCTCATTCATCTTCGAAACATTCATTTCATTGCAATATAGTGACACTAAACACTAAAAACCCAAACCTCGAAACCTAAATCCTAAACCCTTAACTTTAAAATATACTCATCATGACTAACAAATGAGCCAAATATCAATAAAATTCTCTCTCCGTCCCAGTTCAAAACTATTTGTTATTTATATTTCAAAAAACCTGACATTTGTTGATAGAGATATTTGTCGTCGAGATTTTTAAAAGGCGAGTTATCAATATGCATAAGTTACAATATAAGATATAAGTCAATCCATGTTAAATACCATTTGTTATTAGTGTTTGGGAGATTTCCGGCACGGTGTAAAGTTAGTTTTGCGGGAGGCGAGGTCGGGGTTGGTGGAGAAGTTGAAAATATGTCATGGCTCCAACTTCCAAATTTGAGGAAAGCCATGGAGATTCTATGGTAGACCACTTTGATGAAACCAAGCTCTTTGCAGCGTCTACAATGAGGGTTTTGGCGCCAGATTAAGATAGGTCCACGACGGGGATGGCTGCTGCTCGCCTTGCATGTCTTCATGTGGGTGAGATTGCCGATCGTGAGATAGCACCACCATTATAATAATGAGTTTTAGAGAGAAAAAAGAGAGGGAATTATGGATTTGAGAGGAAGAGAGTGAGTGGTACTATTATATATATGCAAGGAGATAAATGGGGTGTTACAAAACCTTTCATTTGCCATGATAGAATTAAAACTTTGACGTGTGATGCATGGAGAGAAGGGGATGTTACAAAACCTTTCACTTACTAAATTAAAAACCTCGAAACTTCCCTATGTTTAAAACTTAAAAAGCTTTTCATCTTCTACATTAGAGTTGCAACAAACATCATGACATGATTTTATAATAATTATAATTGACATATGAAACTGTCGGCTACAGTAATGCTCAATAATTTCCACACCTATATCATAAAATGCCGATTAAGATGCATAAATTCAATAACTAAAATTAGTTTAAATTAAACTTTTTTTTTAAATTCAAAATGACAAACATGTGAGTATCTCTCAAATATCAATAAAATTCTCCCTCCGTCCAGTTCAAAAATTTAGCATTGTACAAAATAATTTAAAAATTGAATAAATTCACAAATAATACCATACACTACTTGTGATGATAAATATAAAATTAAAATTAAAGTATTTATATAAATATAAAAAATATTTATAATAAAAATAACATTCACATAAACATCTAAAAATGAGTAGACAATTAAACTATAATTTATTGTATTTTAAATGGTCCATTTATTGACAATTTAAAATAGTACATATTATAGTTAAATTGTCTATTGTACTACAATAGTATACTAATATTATCAAATTGATAATTTTGTAGGAGTATTCATTGAAATATTTAAAATTAGATTACTATCACAATTAGAAATTATTCCTAAACCGTAGTAGGTAGTATTCTAACTATAGTACAAATTTACAATTATACAACAATAAGTAGAATAGAAATTACAATGAAAATAGTAAAACAAATCGAACTATAAGTTGAGTCGAGAAAAACCCTCTTTCCGGCCCACAAGACAAATTACTTCCAGCTATTTGCTCTCAGATTGACATATTGTTCCTATAGATAAAAGAACTTCCTCATAATATGTAGAAACACTTCAAACTATTAGACACTAATGAACTTGATGAAGCTTCAAGAATCAAACAATATAATGCTCCTAAAATGCACACTAAAATATAAAAAACTTTAGAAAGGAGGAAAATGCTATTGTTGATGTGTATTCCATCAACAAATCAATGCTTTTTATAGGTACAAAATAAGAATGCAAAAGGTTATGTAATTAAGTCGCCTTAAACCACAAAGTTAAAGCAATGAAGGTTACAAGAAATGAAAAGCCAAATAAATGTCTCTCCATTACCATCCTCCACTACTCAAGCCATTATTCTTATAAGAGTTCCCTCTTTTTATTTTATTTCTTTTTTATTTCTTTGCACAATTAGTTAGATGTAATTTAACGTACGAGACTTGATATGCATGATTGAATTGAGACATAACATTAGTAATGGATCATAATATTAAATTATTTCAATCACACATTAAACTCTTTTTATTTACTCCAAAACTCAAGAAAGATGAAGGAAATTGTCTAATGCTGTTGCACGGGAATTAATTCATTAATTCTCATCATAAATTCCCATCACCATATGTAACCGTCCAATTATTTATATGATCATGATTGTAGTCAATTAACCAATTTAATAACTTTTGTTTATTGCATTAACATCCTTCTCATAAAATAATTATACAAAAACTCCCAAAACTCTCCATTTATATATGTATAGATAAAAGTCTAAACCCAAGTGCATCACTAGTTAAACCTCAAATCATACTACTATTATATAAAGAAAATCTATATAGTTTTGACTTTATAGACTGTCCTATCATATGTGAGATATTTTTTTCATAGCAAAAAATATAATTTTATCAATTGTTTTAAAATTACTTTTTCTTTATTTTTTTCATTTAGGAAATTATATCATTGTTTAATCACTCTCTTATTTTAACCACTAAATACTACTCCTACAGTTTAAAAATTTGTGCAGAAAAGATATGTGTTATAACGAAATAGAGAGAGTATATATGAGAAATCACAATGACTTAAGGTAGTCGGTAGCTAGAAACACACCATGAATCCAAATATTGTATTTGCCTGTATTTCCTAAAAATAACTCGCAACCAAATACTTATAACAACTGCAATTTTTTTATTGCCAATAAAAATTACTCCGTAAATGACAGTTCCAATTTAAGGTGGGTCGAGAACTAGCCACTTATTAATTCCATTATCATAATCCGACAGATAATGATGGTGAAGTAGAAAAAGATTGTGTTCACTTTATAATAATTATTAGTAATATATTATCCAACTAGATCAGAACCATATATAATTTTTACAATAATATAGAGATTTAGGCAAAACCTCATAAAGAAAGAAAAGATTAATTATTTTTCAATAGTTTCGGCATATCCAGTACGCGGAGTTCTATTATATGCCTCGTGCAGTTGTCACACAGTCAATCCACGTGTCACGCTGCATGACTCGGGCTTTTGAAGATGTGGGTCCCACTCGTTACTTAATTCACACAGCTATGATGCAATCCGCGTTTTTGGCGTACTTATTAAGACATTTTTCTATTCCTCAAATGGACATTTCTTGATATGAAATTTTAGGTATTTTTGTTTTATAAATTAGGTGAAAATAAAATAAAATAAAGATGATAATAAATATCTAAAAAACTCAATTTGTCATTTAAAATAGACAAATTATTTTTTCCTGATTATAATATATAGAAATAATTATTTTTTTATCCTCATATTTTGCTATTTGTATATCTAGTTTTAAAATTTTAAAATAGCTGCGAACATCTCTAAATTTTAATACTATTCCATTTTAAATTAATTGTGCATTCCTTTTTTTGCACTAAGATTTGAAAAATTAATGTTAAGTTAAATTGATGATAGAATAAAGTATAACAGAAAATAAAGTACGAGCGATAAGGAACAAAGTATAAAAGAGAATAAATTTTATTGGGGTATAGTTGTATCCCCTTATAATGTCTGTGTTGAGATGAAAAGTTTTATCACAGCAAAGTTGGAACGAAGGAAGAACTATTTATTTTATCTTTGCAATATTCTCTTAAGGTTAATTTTTTAAATTTTTTGTATTTTCTATATATTTTTTTATTACACTTATTTTATTTTTAATTTTTCTTAATTATTTAATAAAATATTTATTTTTGCATTATAGACAATTTTGTCTACAATGCAAAATAAAATGTCTATAAATGTAAACCTTGTATATCTATAATGCAAATTAAATAACATCTATAATGCAAAACTAAACAAATTACTCCTATAATGCAATCCGCCTATATTTAAAATGCAATCTGCAAAAAACAATCTATAACAACTACTTGTATATATTGCATTGTAATGTTTATAATTTTGTATGTTACGTGCCACATGGAACACGAGGAGATAAAAGCTAAAGGAATTTAATAAAAATGTCTTTCGGAGTTGAAGAACATTTTAGATCAATATTACATCGAAATGCAAATACGTGTGAGGATATTTTTAAAGTATGAAAACCGTAAATATGCAAATGGAAAAATATAGGACTAAAGTTATAGTTCTAAAAAAAATCAATTATATTTATAAAATTCTCAATAAAATTATGAAGATATTTCAATAACAGTATAAAACAAAGCCACATAGTTAGGCTTTAAATCAAACAAATTGGGCCCATTATTTGGGCTCATAGGAGGGCCCAATATGAATATCTAAACTCCCATTTGATTGCAAATTAGATATAGCTGAATATTTATATACTTTCGCCACTTTAAAATAGCAACTTATATAAAAGTCCATTATAAAAATTTATATTTTATATATTTCCAAAAATTATTAGCTAATGCAACTTCAGATAACAAAGCAGTACTCCATAAAACGAGCACACAAATTATGGGCTTATTTTCTAATTCTCAACATAATTGGGTTTATTAGTTGGACTCACAGGGGACACAAAATTATCCATTACCGTTATAGTACACTGTTAGTAAGCTTATACTCCTACTTGTTTTTATTTTCAAATACCGACGATGGCATTAGAATTTAATTAAGAGAAAATAAAGGATCTAATTTTCTCTTTCTCTTGCTAAATGCACTCAATATTTTTGTTATCACATGATATTATTATTTCTACAAAGTAGCAAAAAACTATCGTGATGACACTTAATCAAATCAATGATACAATACATGTACATACATTAATAGATTATTTTTTATGGACGGGGGAGTATTAGTTAATAGTACTATTGTATCTATTAATTTAGTAAATATATTAATCTATACTAACTGTCAAATAAATTATTTTACTAACTGTGAGTTATTAATACTAATATCGAGCAAATAAAAATAAATTAGTAAGAAAAAAATATTAATGATTCATTAAAAATATAAAAAAATTGAAAACAAAAACTACAGTTAAAGAGTAATAGTAATATAAAATTATTGGAGCATTAAAAAAAAATACTAGTAGTTACTATCAATAATATCTATATTTACTAAATTTCATTTTATTACAATGACTATCATTGATAACATCATTAATATTACTATGGAAAATGAATATTTGAAAGGTGTTTGTATTTTACAAATATGTTGCTCAGTTTTTAGAGATGATTATTAGGGTTAAGATGCCATTTTATTGATTTAATTTAAAAATACCTATCTAGCATTAATTTACAACCAAAATCAGTTTCTTAAAAAATATTTAGTGGTGAGAAAATCAGGGAGAGATGCGTGCTCTGCTTTTTCTTTTTTGAAGGAATGGGTGCTCCGATATATCTCAACTCAAGTAGTAGTACTTCTTTATTTTAGTAGTAGTAGTGTATTTTAAGAAAAAATTAAACAAAGAGATAGCGTGAAGCCGTGAACCCACTGATCAATTGCTTTTATCTCTTTTTCTTGATTCCCGCAAACAACATAATTGTTCTTCTTTAATCAGCCTTTTCTTGAAGCCGATATATAATATAATACCTAACCAAAATGTTGTATTATCAATCATTATGCTTTGTTCATATGTTTGAAATTGTCTAGTGAAAGTAAGTGCATTTTTCCTCCTTTGTTTCATCATTATAGCTAGTGAAAGTGTGTGGTACTATGTTTTACTATTTCGTTTCTATATGAGTAGGAAATCTTCTAGTTGCATGTAATGATATCAACTCACGAAGTTTATGCATAGCTTTGACTACGTTGACTGAGCAATAATAGCATATGTTGGGTTGCAAATTATTATGCCATAGTTTCATTATCCTCAACTTTTACTCTGCGACCATCATCATGATTATCACTGCTTTTTTTTTATGAGAATCCTAATTTAATACTTTATCCATCATGTATATTATATTTCTCCTTTACATATGTATTAAATTAATACTAATATTATTGTCACATACCCACATGCAAAACAAAATTTAAGTTAGATTGTCACGGTGGATTCGAACTTGTGAGATTTTTAGCTTAAGAGATTATGCTGTTAGTAAGTTAAATACAATCCAAGAATAGGAGAGAGTACTCTTTTTTTTTTTTTTTTCCTGTTATTAAACGTCACACTTTAACCCAACATAAGTTTTAAGAAATGCAATAGAAAGTGAGTTGGAGAAGTTAATAGAATATGAGTCTTACTTTTATATACTATTCCCGTCTCTTGAAAATAGAAACTTTTGATTTTTTCTATTTCCATTACTTTTTCTCTTCATTTCTCGTACTTCAGTAATTCTTCTGTCTTACTTTACCAATTAGGGCATCCACAGTGGGACGCCCTGAGCGACGCCCTATGCACCGTCACGTCAGCATTTTATCCTTCACCCATTCTACCTGCAGTAGGGCGGACTATAGCCCACCCTAAGCATTTTATCTATTATTTGAATATTTAAATACTTCAAAATTTGGAAAAAAAAAACTTCATTTCATTAAAATTAAAACATTACAATACGAAATAAAAAAACTACAAATTCTCAACGGCGGCGGTTGCGGTTCCAAACTTCTTCAATCATGTCGGTCATGAGCTGAGTATGGTCTTGTTGGCTGCGCATTGAGGCCTGTCGCTGTAGAACCGCACCGAAACCCATCGGTAATCCTCGAGTGACAGGCGAGGTCGCCGTGCTGGGGCTAGATCCGGCTTCATCATCCACCCAATCGGTGACATGTTCACGTTCTTGTTCGACTATCATGTTATGCATGATGATGCACGCATACATGACGTCGGCGATGACTTCCTTGTACCAGAAACACGCCGGACCTTTCACGATTGCCCACCGCGATTGGAGCACCCCAAAAGCCCGCTCCACATCCTTCCGCGTGGACTCCTGCTTTGCCGCAAACAAGACTCTCCTCTCACCAATTGGGCATCTGATCGTCTTAAAAAAACAGGCCACCTTGGGTATATGCCATTGGCCAAGTAGTACCCATATGATGTCTGCGGCCGTTGGCAGTGAACTCGATGGCCGGGCCGCGACCCCTGCACTGATCGGCGAAGAGGGTGGATGAATTGAGGACGTTGATGTCGTTGTTCGACCTGGCTACACCAAAGTAGGCATGCCGGATCCAGAGGCGGTGGTCAGCGACGGCTTCTAGGATCATCGTCGGGTGGCTGCCCTTGTAGCCGCTAGTAAATTAGCCTCTCCACGCCGTCGGGCAGTTCTTCCACTGACAGTGCATACAGTCGATGCTCCCTAGCATCCCAGGGAAGCCGTGCACCGTCTCGTGCATCCGCATCATGCTCTGGTAATCATCAGCAGTCGAGCGTCACAAATAGGTGTCGCCAAAAGCCTCCACAACTAACTTACAAAATTTCTTGAGACATTCGCGGCCAGTTGTATCCTCGACGTGAAGGTACTCGTCGAACATATCCGCTGTTGTGCCATAGGCCAACTAGCGGATCGCAACCGTGCACTTCTGCAACGGCTTAAGTCCGGGTCTGCCGATCCCGCCTTCCCGATTCTGGAAGTACTCATCACGTCCCTCCAACGTGTGCACAATGTGGAGAAAAAAATCTCGGCTCATTCTAAAACGTCGGTGAAAAACATTCGGGCCCACCTTGGATTCTTGGAAAAATAATCTGCGAACAGACGTTCGTACACTACGTCGTGCTCGCGGGGGGACATACGTCCGACATCGTATCGGGCGAGGAACCCGCGCCACCGCCGCCGCCGCCGCTGCCGCTGCCTGCTCCCGCTGCATTTGTGCCAAGCATTCCGCCTTGGCTTCATTAACGACATCGAACAAGGCTCGAGTCAAGGCCCGTCTGCAGCCATCCGGTGTACTCAAATCGTAGTCGTCGGGATTCATTTTTGAGACGATGAGAGAGAATAATTGAGGAGAAATTGAAGAGATGTGAAATTGAAGTGTGTGAAATGGTAGAGAATTGTAGTGTTTAAATAAGAAAAAATTTTGGAAAAAAATCAAAAAAAAAAAACAAAACGCGTGAGCATCGTCCGACCCATCGTCCGCGTCGTCCACAGTGGCGGACGATGCGACGGACGATGGGGTATCCTCCGCGATGCTGCAGTGGCAGACGATGCGACGGACGATTCGTCCGCACCATTGCGGATGCCCTTATACATTAAAACTCATGTTGTTTTTAAAGTTTCTATTTTTCCGGGACGAAGGTAGTATTAATTTTATAGTAACATGAGAGGGAAATGAGTTAGTAGAACGTGAGATCTATTAACAAAATTAGTACTCCCTCCGTCCCATAATAGATGTCATACTTTCTTTTTTAGTTTGTTTGATGTCACATTTCCTTTTTGGAAAAAGTTCTCTCTCACATTAATATAAATATACTATTTTCTTTCTCCATCTAATACACAAAACAACTTCTCCTAAAATTCTGTGCTATTCTTCAACTATGCCATCTACTATGGGCCGGAGGAAATATTTCCCTTAATTAAGATGAAACATTTTTCTTTTTAGTTGTCCCAACTAAGATGACACATTTCTATTTTTTAATAGCGTTCTCTTTGTTCTCTTTCTAATTAAATCACTTTGTTCTCTTTCTAATTAAATATCCAACTCTATTTCTTTCTCCATTTAATACTTACATCCGTTCTTTCTTTATCCAATTAATCATATTAACAACAATTTCTAAAAGCACGTGATGATTAAAAAACGTACATCTTCTTAGTCGGAATGGAGGGAATAGTAAAAATAAGTGTGACAAGTATCGAGTAGAAAAATAAATAAAAGAAACTGTTGACGATGAATGAGTAACATGTCAAACAAAGAGAGTGATCTCTCTGCAAAAAGAGAAATATCTGTACCGTTACTCAAACCCAGCTAACCTTGAGTGAGCCCTCAAACTCACACTGACTGAGAAATTCACACATTCTATGTGAAAATTTTACATACATTCAATGTTAAATCTGAGATTCTGCTACATCTAGGGTTTGTACTTGACCGAACTCAATTGTGAATGGGGAATTGCTGTAGATCTCCGGCTTCCGTAGCCAGAGAAGACGTCAAGTCGGGAAACTTCTCCGGCCACGACCCCGGCCGGAAGGATAAGTCCTCCGGAATCGCGAAGAAGCCAATCGCAGTTTTGACGGATGCGGAGAAGGAGAATATCGAGGAGAAGTATTTAGTCGATCGCGAGCTGGGGAGGGGGGAATTTGGGGTGACCTATTTGTGCATTGAGCGGGAAACCAGGGAGATGTTGGCTTGCAAGTCGATTTCGAAGCGGAAGCTGCGGACGGCGGTGGATGTGGAGGATGTGAGGAGGGAGGTAGCGATAATGAAGCATTTGCCGCAGAACTCGAGCATCGTCAGCTTGAAAGAGGCGCGGGAGGACGAGAATGCCGTGCATTTGGTGATGGAGCTGTGCGAGGGAGGGGAGCTGTTTGATAGGATTGTTGCGAGGGGGCATTACACGGAGCGGGCGGCGGCTGCGGTGACCAGGACGGTTGTGGAGGTCGTGCAGCTGTGCCACAAGCATGGGGTTATTCATAGGGATTTGAAGCCCGAGAATTTCCTGTTTTCGAATAAGAAGGAAAATTCGCCTCTTAAAGCGATTGATTTCGGATTGTCTATTTTCTTCAAGCCAGGTTTGGTCCAATAATAGTACTATTTCGTTTTAAATATTTGGAATCACTGGGAAGTTATTGGCTTACTACTTAACTCAATTATCTGGATACACTTGTATGCATAGAATTGCGAATTCTTAGCCGAGTTGGATATCGAAAGAGCTTTAGTGTTGTCATTGCCTCCATAGATCGTCTTTTGAATGTACTACTACTAAAATAGAAGATTATGTTATGATCAAAAGAGTGTGCAAGTAATAAATGATGGAAACCATGATAAAGAAATGCTACTGTAGTACCTTAATTTTAAAAAAAAATGTAGAATATGACTTGACACAGCAGTTTTGTAAGAAAAGGGACCTTGTAGCATTGCTCTGCTCTGCTAGTGAAGCTACTATTCCTTTAAGGGTGGGGCTCTTGCAATCTCAGGTTGCGAATCTGATAAGCACAACAGCCCGAGCAGCAGCCCCTCAAGCCCACGCACACACTTGGACGACCCTCCTTAATTCCAAGATTATGTTTAGTTATTTCCTTATGGAGTCAAGTCTATCTTAAGTCATATTATCGAGTCAAGAAATTATTTCCTTCTGGGTTTTCTTTGTGGTTTTTTCCCAGATCAGTTTAGGAGAGTCGAACCATAATAGGATTAGGCCTTTTTTCCAATTATAAAAAGTTTTGTTATTTCAATTAAACAAATAAGAATTACAGTATATTTCTTAAAAAACCCAATTTTCTCACTTTTTCTCCCCTTTCTTTGGTTGCCTTTCGTATATGCATGCCATTGCACCTTTGACGTGTATCAGAGTCTATTGTGTTATATTTAGGGTCTTGTAGATACAATATTGTGTATATAGAACAGTGAGGTACACAACCTGTGGCTATTTAAAATGGAAGTAGATGCTACTGGGTTTGGTATGCTGTGAACCGTCATTTTCTAAAATATAAGTCTTATAAGTTTGTTTATTTGTTTCTCCTCAAGACAGCATCATCATTTTTTATACAGACACTCGATGACTTTTCTCGTGTCTGTCATTTCATTATTTTTTCGTTGAACAAGTTTATATCCTTGTATGTCAATGTATCATGTCTAACGTGCTTCAGCCATTGTTCATAATGTTGTATGTGGTCCTTTGCTTTGACCATCTTAAGAATAAAAGAATAACTCTTGGATTCTAGGTGAGAGATTTTCTGAAATTGTTGGGAGCCCTTACTACATGGCGCCGGAGGTACTCAGGCGAAATTATGGGCCAGAAATAGATATCTGGAGTGCAGGGGTCATTCTTTATATCATGTTGTGTGGGGTTCCTCCCTTCTGGGCAGGTAACTTACAATTCACTTTTTATCCTCTTGTCTGCATCCATCGTATCTTTTGTGAACACATATCTTAGCAACCTTGACTAGCTATTGCATACAGCATACTGTATACAATAGTACTTGTAAATGCCTGCCAATAAGGTTTTCTTTGTCAGCAGGCATCACATGTCCTGACTTTCGATACCAATGTTAACAACCCATAGGATATGAAGTATCCAAAATGACTTGACGTTTAAGCAATTATTCTGCAGAGTCCGAGCAAGGTGTAGCCCAGGCCATCATACGTGGGAAAATCGACTTTGAACGCGAACCATGGCCAAGTATATCTGACAGTGCCAAGAGCCTTGTAAGACAGATGCTTGAACCAGATCCTAAGCTCCGATTGACAGCACAGCAAGTTCTTGGTATGTTATACATTGCCAAATTGTTGACATTTAAGTAAGGGATGATTGTTTGAACTTGATGGTCTACAAAATTTTTCTTTAACTGTTATAGTGAGACATTCATGTTCTATTAGTTGTGTAAACATCTTGGTTTGAGTTTAGGGGAAATAGTGTTTCATACATACATTCGTATAGCCTGAAAACATGCAAAGATTGTCCCTACTTATGCTGATTATTTGTCCATCCTGAGTGATTTACTATCTTTGTCTTTAATTCCAAGTCCTACTTTGGTCATGCTATGGGGTTAGCCTATGCAAGTTCTTGTATATGGTTGTTACCTTATCATAATGAACATTATGGAGCATCATTGTGTATTTAGTAATCCAATCATCAAATTCAGTGTTTTTTAAATGACACTATATGTTTATAGAGTCACCTATCTAGCATGGCCATGCATTTTGTTTGGAAAAAACTGGGAATATGGATTAGTTTTATGGTTATAACATAATTTGGTTCACAGAGCATCCCTGGCTCCTAAATGCGAAGAAGGCTTCAAATGTTCCTCTTGGAGATGTTGTCAAGTCAAGACTGAAGCAGTTCTCCTTGATGAATAGATTCAAGCGAAAGGCCCTTAGGGTTGGTTCATTATTTTAACCTTTTCATTCTCTTTAGCTATCTTCATTTTTGGAGATAAAGATATTTACTTTCGGTCTTTGAATAGGTCATTGCTGATTTCTTATCTAATGAAGAAGTTGAAGGAATCAAAGATATTTTTGCAAGGATAGACACTGATAGTGATGGTATTGTTTCAACTGATGAACTCAAGGCTGGATTAAAAAATTCTAACTCACAGATGACAGAGACAGAAATACAAATGCTCATTGAAGCTGTAAGTCTGCCATCTTTTAACCCAGTACACGTACAGCCATTGCTTCACATTGATAAATTTGTGATGGTGGCATTAGTGTAGCACCTCTTAATTTTGAGACCTAGATCAAAGTTTCGTGTATGCAAGTTAAGCAGTTGAATGGGTTGGTCGTTGGTTTACTTTGCCTATAATTGCGAAGGTGTGAATAAATGTAATGAAAACTAGTGTTTTTAGTGTGGAAAATCAATCTATGGTTATTAAACTCGTGCTTTTACAAGTTGTGAACAGAACTTATTGGTTGCTGTGAGGCCCATTCTCATTCAACAATATAATTGGGAATCTGTAAAAGAGATATCCTTTGGTTTACTTTGACCTTACTGTGACTTATTTCTTTGTCACTCTAATTTTCTAATGTAACATGCATCCAGGTATCTGCGTCAGGACTTCTGTACATAGTGATTTATGTTTGAAGCTTCAAATACCCTGTCCTTGAACTCCCCACCAGTAGTATAACGTAAATCAATAACTGAGAAAAGAAATAGTCCCGTCTCTTTGCCTGTATATGTATGATTCGTTGTTTGTTCGAGTTTACTAATCATATTCTTGCCGATGTTTATTCATTTCTTCCCAACAGGTGGATGCAAATGGTAAAGGAACATTGGACTATGGAGAATTTCTTGCTATTTCACTCCATCTGCAGAAGATTTCCAACGATGAGCATCTTCACAAAGCTTTCTCCTATTTTGACAAAGACGGAAATGGTTACATTGAGCCTGGGGAGCTTCGGGATGCCTTGAAAGAAGATGGCGAAGATGATAGTGCAGATGTGGCAAATGACATTTTTCAGGAGGTTGACAGGGATAAGGTGAAAATAAATTCTTTAGTTTGAATATGGGTAGGGCCTGAAATAGATTATAACCACAATTTGCCACAATGCAGGATGGACTTATAAGCTATGATGAATTTGTAGCCATGATGAAAACTGGCACAGATTGGAGAAAAGCTTCACGACATTACTCAAGAGGGAGATTTAATAGCCTGAGCATAAAGCTGATGAAGGATGGTTCGGTTAACTTGGGCGGGTAAATATGACTGTTTCTCTCATCTGTACGAGTTACCAAGTTGTTTCCCTTTGTAGTGAAATTACCATTGTTATCATTATTATGGCTTCCACATATACAATGGGGTTCCATCTGATTGGTAACCTAGAAAGATAATGTATGGGGTGAGTACAATTGACTAGCACAGAGCTTGCTGGTCCCCGAGACACTGATATATCGTATTCTCTCCCCCAATTCAACATCTCCCTCTGTTTCGTCATTGACAGATGATTTAGATGTCTGATACTGATTATTACTAGTAAATATATTTGTCAAAAGAATAGCTCTCAGCGAACATGTGATTTGTGCAAATTAAAACAATTTTCTTTGTGTTTGTTTTTTCCCTTGTCCTTGTGAATGTATAAGTTATTTTGGTCCTTATACTCCATATGGTTAATTTTTAAGATTTAATGTCTTCGCAATATATGTATGAATTACAACTTCTAAAACCTTGACCTTGTTCTCTTCTTCTATCTGCTGGCTTTACCTCCTAACCATTCCTCTAAAGAAAGTAAATGCCCACCACCTTGAACTAGGCCTATTTCAACATTTCATAAAACCTTAAGCCTTCAAAAGTTTTTCAGTGTGTGTGTTAACAATTTATCTATTTTAGTGTAGTGTGGTCGCCTCGTTCATTTAGTAGGGATGTCGACTACACTGTAGGTTTTGTCATTCTTCCTTCTACTAGGTGTTGTCCTATCGTGTTCTTCTGTTTCTGGCCCATCCAACAAGATGTGGTTTACTATCTTTGATGTATAAAGTGCTTGCGATTATTATCTCACACATTTTGTGGTATACGAATGACTTGCATACTAGGAAGAAACTGACATGTTTCCATGTGCAAATGACTTAGCTGAGAAGGGTGGATATGCAAAAATATACTGAAGTTTGATGTTTATAGTACTGTTATTATGCCTGGTAATAAATAATTTTCGATTAGATGATATTTCCCCTTGGTTTTGTCGACTAATAGATACTATGCCTGGTGATAGATATTTTTCGATTAGATGATATTTCCCCTTAGTTTTGTCGACTAATAGATAT
Organism: Salvia hispanica; assembly: GCF_029641045.1. NCBI lineage: Eukaryota > Viridiplantae > Streptophyta > Magnoliopsida > Lamiales > Lamiaceae > Salvia > Salvia hispanica. The sequence goes on from NC_142692.1 coordinate 21,839,970, forward strand.
TATGCCTGGTAATAGATATTTTTCGATTAGATGATATTTCCCCTTAGTTTTGTCGATTAACTCATGTTTGTTTTGCCTGACCTAAAACAATGAAAAGAGGCAAGCTCTGTTAGATTAATCATTATCTTCATTTCCTCCTTCCTTAATCCATTTGTTGGTTAGGCAGTCTCTGTCGACAGCTTTGATGTCGGCCTTGTTGCGTCAGTATCATTCTGGATGTGCTTGTTTCTTGAATGAGTGGATACAGAAAAAAAAAAAAAAAAAACAGGAAAAGCCCACACATATCCGGGAAATGAAATGGAGATCGATATTGTCTTTTCATTATTTTCTGCATTATTATGCATCCTTTATTGCTCTTCGAGTGTTTTATGCTTTATAGTGTTGTTATTAGATTGATACACCTTCTTCCATAGTATTAACTATTAACAGATTTCTGCATCTTTATTATAGGATTGAAATTTAAAATGCTTCTCTTCTCTGCTCTGTGTATTTGAGACATGTGAATACTTCTTTCCTGTTAGAGTATATGTTAAATTTAAGAAAGTGATGATGCACTGCTCTAAGATTATTGCTCTGATTAATTCTTTGTATCTCTAGATTTCTAATATAATGACTTGGATGTGTAAGATGAGTATCTGTTGTATTTTTGCGTTTACCTTTATTGATCATGAGACTCTGTTTTACTCGAACCTTATCATAAAATTGATATCCAATCTGCACCGTATTTGTCGATAAGAATTAGCCATTTTTAGTTATGGTAGTTAGAATTAAATTAATATGTTATGCGGAAAAGGCAATAAATAACAAGTGGGGTTATTTAAAAAATAATTGGTGGCGAAAACTTGTACGTCAATATCTATAACATTAAAACAACGTGCAAAAAATAATTTTTTATTTACCGACTTCTCGACTTTGACTAGACGCCATTATCCCACTACGCAATGAGAGAGATACATCTTGCCTCTCAATAATTTATGATAATTGTGCTTACTTAGAAACAAATTACAAAAAAAAGTAAAATTATTTGAGAACAGATTATTGATGTAAAATGATCGTACAAAAGACACCGAATTAATGAGGTTAAAGGATATTTTTTTTCACGGTTTATTAGCATATTTAGCAATTTATTTTCAAAATTTATAAGTGCCCAACCATGTAGTAGTTGATTCAATTTTTATTCTAGTGAATAAAGAATAATATAGATAAGAGTCTTCTCTATATTATTATTCTCTCTTACTTTACTCTTTATTCACTTTAACTATTTATTAAGTATCATTATTTTTAAAACGAGTGCAAAAAACGAAAAAGTTCTACTTCCATGGAACAGAGTGAGTAAGTTTTTTGTGTCCTAGACTATGATACAGTAAGATTTAACTTAAATAACACTAACAATATTGGTTGCAAATATTTCTTGAAAAATAAAAGAATAATGACAAGTAAAATCAAAAGAGAGAGAAAAAAACTTAAAGGAGCACAAATCATAATCTGCATTTCAATTGCTCAAAAATAATCATCTAGAATCGCTAGTAGTATGAAATAAAAGATGCAAAAAAGCGATTCTTTATTTTGAGAGGGAAGAAATTATGCGAAAGTTAGTAGTAGCATGTGTAAATAAATTATCATGGTAAAAATTGGAAAGCTCCCAAAAGTTACAACATGGAATTGCTTGTATTGGTTTTGCAATTAGTGTACCCAACATGGGGAGTAAACAAAAGCTACTTTGGCCATTTTGTATCGTATGCTTCACCATTTTGATCATTTCATTCCATCAAATAAAACTAGAAAGAAAATTTTCCCCATCCCACATACATAAATTGTACTATGTGAGTGTGCATTCCATTTTGTGTACCAAAACTAGGCACAAATATTTCCCTCATAGGTTTTGGAAAATGACCATTGCTTGCATTTGGCAAAATAATCCTATTCCATTCATTATACGTGTAAGATTCTAGTATGCCACGCCACGACAATAGATATTCACAAGATGATAGTACTTTAATAAAGTGAAGCTCATATATGTTACGATAATAGTAGTAAAATATACTGTATATGCAAATTAAATGAGTGTATGCTTAATAGTTACTGGAGAATGCTATAAATTTAATAATTCATAAGTATTTAAGTGTAATAATACTAATAAGGAAAATATAGAATGTGATAATTAATGGATGACACATTTTTTTGATGATAGAAAATGCACTTAAATTGTGAGTAGCAAGTCCAAATCAATTGAAAAAAACTGCAAAACACAAGGGTACAGCAAGCCCTTTTCCTAAAATCAGTATCACGAATATTATCTTTAATACCTAGAAAATAATCATCATTGGTATGAATACTACTACATTTATTGTCTCTCTCTCTCTCTTTCATCCCCACCATGTGAGAATCTTGTGGGATCATCACTTTCCAAGGGCTTGACAATTGAAAAATATGCGCATAACGAGTGGAGGGGCAAATTTATAGAGAGAGAGAGAGAGGCAAAGCTATGTTGAAATTGTTGTTTCAACAAATCTAGTATTTGGACACCTGTCATGCACTCAAAGGAAGACTTGTCCTCACATTCCAAACGTGTCGATAGATACTCTTCTTTGCGTGCAGCTAAAAAGAAAAGAAAAAAGAAAGCACGTTGTTCGAGTATTAACGTTTACATATCAACTAGTACGTATAAACAACTTAGCTACGTCATCAAGTTCAACTTCATATACGTTTGATTATTTGGTACTACTATTAACAAGATTTTACATATATCAAAATTTTGGAAAACAAATATTAGTTGCAAAGATATATGGATTCTTGGTTCATTTGTAATGGCATATTTGTAGCTTTAATGACATTGAGTATGTGTTTGGGTCTAAGACGATCTCTCCAACAGAATCCCATTGAATATGATCAGTTTTATTGTCATATTAATGGTTGAATATGCAGTAGTATTTTTTTAACAAATCAAATAATGTTGAATTTATTACGGCCTCCGTCCAAAAAAAAAAAAAATTGTTAATGACACGAGTTTTAATGTACAATTGGTAAAATAAGAAAGAATGGAGGAAAATGTGGTGGAAGTAGTGTCAGTGAATTATGGTGTCCATATTTAGAAAGATGTGTATTGTTAGTAGATTTGTTTTAAACTTTCTATATTTAGAATTAGTCTAATTTTGATGGACATCCAAAATAATAAAATTAGTCTATTTTTTATGGACAAAGGTAATACTTTCTACCTGCTGCCAACTAATTAAAAGCTCAAAATAAAAATATTTTTTAATTTTTTTTATAAGTAAATTAATATATATATTTAAAGACCGCGTTATTAAGGATTCTAACCTGAGACATTTGGCTTTAGACATTACCTCTCTGCCACTTAGAGCATCCGCAGCGGTGACACGGCGGCTGCTCGTCCGTCCGTGCCGCTGAGCACCAGCTCGTCCGTCCGCCGCTGCGAGCTGTCCGTCCGTGCGCTGAGCAGCACACGTGGCCAGTTCTTATTCGCCAACGGCATAGCCGTTGGCTCATTCAAATTTTATTTTTATATTTTTAAAAAAATGCTAAATTAATTAAAAAAATGTTTTTAAATAAAAAAAAATAATACTTTCCCACTTCCCAAAAAAATATATCCGTTTTCTCCCTACTTTTAATTTATTTTTCAATTTTTTTCCCCAAAATTCACATTTTCATCTGTAAATACCCCCACTTCAACACAAAAAACTCACATTCTCATCTATTCTATCATCATCTACATTCTCTCATCTTTTTTCTCATATTCTATCATCTACATTCTCTTATCTTTTTTCCTCATACTCTCTCATCTAAATTCCCACCACACTACACAATGTCCGGCTCAGGCGATCACCCCTCCGGCAATCGCAGTTGGAACCATGATTGGTTCGACTCTGAACCTGGATTTAGTCCGGAAACGCAATTTACGGCTCCTCCTCAAACCCAAGGTTTGCAATTTCCGGGTGGATACCGTCTTTACCCGGTGGACGACCAAAATGCCTCCGGGTTCGAGTGGGCGACCGAACCCGGATCGGGAGGGAGCAACAGCTCTACTCCTACTCCTACTTCTATTCCTACTCCTACTCAAATGCCTCGTGGCACCCGCACCCTGTACACTTCGGGTGAGATGATGGCGATGTTCAAAGCCTACTTGGCAATCTCCGAAGATCCGGACGTCGGCACGAACCAAACCGGGGATACGTATTGGTGGCGCATCACTCGTCTTTACAATGAAATCCGCCCGGAGGGAACCATATATCGCAATGATAGCATGGTGCGCAATTGCATCTGACTTAGAGATCGGTAAGTTCCAGGGGTACTTCCAACAGGAAGAGCGGGCGGCGGGGAGCGGCAAGAGCGAGCTCGACATCATCAGTGCCGCCTTGGCGACCTACCAATGCTTGGAGTTTAAACCGTTCAAGTACCTCGCTTGTTGGCAGGAGGGGTGCCAACATCCGAAGTATAGGGGTGGCGTAGTTGCATCCTCCTCCTGCTCCTCCAGCAAACGGTCCAGGTCGGTAGCCCTATCCGACAACGCCTCCGATGATGTGGCTACCCAGCTTGCCGGAACTAACTTGGGTAGCCCCGACACTGGCCCGAGCAGTTCCTGTCGCTCGCAAGGAAGGAAGAAGGCGGCGGCCAACCGCCCCCGCCGTCGCGCCCCGACTCCATCCGCCCCCGATCCCGCTCCCGCTCCCTTTGTGCCTTCTCCACCCCCGAACAACTCGTTGTGGACCCTCTTGGGCCAACTCTATTTGAACGATACGTCTAAGATGACTCCGGGGCAACTTGCAACACATGAGCAAATGGTCCGGGGTCTCAAGAGGCAATTGGGGTTAGAGGACTAGTCTTCCACGTGTGTAATTTTTAATTTGTAGGATTTTAATTATGTATTTTTTTATTTTCTAGGATTTTAATTATGCATTTTTATTTTTTAGTATTTTAATTATGTAATTTTTAATTTTTAGGATTTTAATTATTTAATTTTTATTTTTTAATGTATTTTTATAATGTAGAAATGTTTTTAATAATTGGAGTATTTAAATTGAATAATAGAATGATGAGACCCTTGAGCTTGTCCTTAGCTAAGAACACGGATGTGAGTGTTGTGCTTTTAGCTAAGGACAAGGAGTAAAAATGAGTCCAGGCCCACTTCCGTGCTCTTAGCTAAGAGCACGGATGGAGATGCTCTTAGCCAACTCATACACACTCTTTTAATCTTTATTGATACTCCATGGAGATGTCATGCATCTTTTTCATTCTGTGACCGAACTATTAATAAACCCTTACAAAACTATAATATAAAAATTAAGTATTAATTTATTAAAAATAAAGGACATTTTATAAAAATATTAATTAAAATAAGGATGTCAATCGAGTCAAATCATCTTATTTCATGTGAAACCTACTCCAGTTGCGACTAACCAGGTTGAAATTTTATCCAGATAAAAGTCTCCAATTATTCTAACCCTCTTAATTTAGTCGACTATCCGAGTTAATCCACGAGTTTTTGGGTTGTACTGAAGCAGTGGCCGTGTTAATTATTTGACGTCGCATAGCCTTTATATTCGAAAGAAAAGAAAAATAAGATAAAATACCGGATCATCATTTAATAATAAATTTAATACTGTACCAAATAAATACATAGTTAGAATAAAATTAAAATTAGGCCATAGTACTAATTTTATAATGGACACATTTTTTATTTATTTCTTGGAAGTAGTGAAAAATAAAATCATGGTAAAGAAAAGAACTCTGGAACTATTATTAATCCCACATAATGTGAAAATATATAGTAATTAATTAGTGGATCCATTGCCAAAATTCTTCGCGGCAGTTAAGGCGAACAAAAAGTGGGATGTAAATGAAAAAGAAAGCTTTATCTGAGATATAAAATTTTGATTGGTTGTTAGAGAAATGATCAACGCAGTTCTGCCGACATCAATATGTCACGTGCCGAGTATTTCCTAAAATCCATACACGCACGTTTTACTTGTTCCATTATTCCTATTCGAATTCGATGAAACACGATAGTTCATCCCACTCTTTGATTTTATCAAGGGTTAATTTACCATATTCAATCAGGCTTCAGAGTTTTAGCATTTAACATCACTTCTTTTCACTGAATTTAAGAATAGTGTGTTAGGTGAATGATGAATAAAGTAAGAGAGATGAATAGAGAATAAAATAAAAGAGACTATTATTTTTTGTTAAAAATAGAAATGACTCAATTATCTTAGAACTTTTCTAAACAAAAAAGTGACTCAATTAATATGGAACCGATAGAGTAATTCATAAAGTACGAGAGAGATAGAAAAAATGTTATTAAAATATTGTTATTGAAAAAGAAATCCACCTCATTTGAGATTTTTTATTGTCAAAAATAAAAATGGTCTATTTTTATGGTACATGCCAAAAAAGGGTTTATTTTCATGGAATAGAGAGAGTAAATGGTTAAGCTTTAACTAAACAAAAAATTAATCAATATGATATTATAGAATATAAAATATTAGAACTAAATATCAAAACATGTATGTTTTGGTTCATTTACTACTTTTTGCGGACACATATATATTAAGGTATGAATTAAAATAAGATCAATTTTTTTTTGTCAAAACTAAGGCAAATTAGGCCACTAGATTATGCTTAGCTGTCTATATTATGATATGTGATAGATTTATAAGATTTATTATACTCTCTTTGCTCCATAGAAATAAAGACTTTTAGGATGATACAAATTTTAAAAGTAAGAAATAGATAGAAAGAAAAGAATAATTAAATATTGTTAGTGGAGAATATAGCATCTCATTAGAGAGAAAGAAGTTACCAAAAATAAAAGTGGACTATTTTGATGGGACAGACCAAAATAGAAATGGTCTATTTTTATGGGACGAAAGGAATATGTAGTAAGGGTAATTTAGGAAATTAATCTTTTTGTTTAAAACTCATGTTGTCCAATACCAAGACTACTTTTTGTATTCGGATATAGAATTAATCTAGACCATTAAACTTAAAAATGGATGATCCAGATTCAATACAAAACTCATATCATTTTTCCGGAGCTACTATATCATTGTGGGGTAATATGGTCCATTCCAAATTCAAAAAACCAGTGCACAATGATATAGCAACTCCAGTAAAATGACCATATTACCCCAAAGTTTTAGAAAAATTGATGTTAGTCCTCTTTGAGAGTTATATCCTTTGTGAGAATTTATCCAATTTCATTATCGAATGGTTGTTTGATTAATTGTCGAATTAATTGAGTAAAGGTATGCATTCTACCTTAAGTGTAGCTAGAATTTTGTAGTCTTTGTATTATTTGCATTGCCATCTTCTTTTAGATGTAGGTTTGTAAGTCCCAAGAGAATCCCTACCTCATTACACCTTCATCCCTTTTCTTTGATCCACATCTTTTAGATCTAGCATTTTTTTTTTGTTAGATCCTATCCTTTTGGTGTCATTTCGTTAGATCACACTTGAGCAAGTCTTGGACAAGCAATTCATGAATCTCCTCATGAAGATTCATACTCCTCCGTTCCAAGATAGTTAAGGAATTTCTTTTGGGCACATGATTTAAGAAATTGATGTGTTGAAGGTTAAAGCAGAGAGAGTCAAATAAGAGAGGGAATAAAGTAAGAAAGAAGATGATAGAGTAAAGTATGAAAGAAGATAAAGTTTTTGCCAAAAAAAATAACTCAATTACCTTGCGATAACCTAAAAAGGAATACGACTCAACTACAAGACGAAGGGAATATAAAGTAGTTATGTGTACACAACTCGATTGGTTTACATAATTCCTTGATAAGTACCGCTAATGCAAGGTAGTTGAGTTGTATTCTTTTTTTTATTGTCCCAAGGTAGTTAAGTCATTTTTTTTGGCAAAAAACTATATTCTCTCTCATTATTTATTTTCTCTCCTACTTTTATTCTCTCTTCACTCTAACCTTTAAACAACAATTTTATAAATTTCGTGTCCAAAAGGAACAACTCAACTACATTGGGACGTAGGAAGTATATTTGCTAGCCCTAGTTACATGATTACCTTTTTAAGTTCATGTCTTTCTTATTCAATTGTTTAGCCTTAGTTAGACTTAAATTCATTTCATTTCAAGGCTAAAGCAACCCAATTGCTTTACTTAGTACTAGGACTAGTCAATACAACATGAACAAGAAATTACTTAAGGGTTAGTTGCATCACCAAAAACCCTAAACACTGAGAATACTAAACCAAGAAAGGTCATATACTCGAGGGATTGACAATCCACCTTACCATAGTGCTAACCTAGATTAAAGTATCGGATAGTTGAAAAACACTTTAGTTTGAGAATGAAGGAAAGTAGACTCGGTCATACTAAGCAACTTGGATGACTTACACTACCAATGTAATTTGCCATCAAGCTTTGTTAGATGCTCATTTGTACAGTTTAAACACACTTTGCATCCATCTAAACAGTAGATTGTAGGTTAAAAGCACTTCATCTGGCTACCACGATGTAACTCCAAAAAGCTTATTTTATTAATGCCCTTAAATTAAACTCCAAGTCTTTACATGGTTTATCTCATCAAAGAAATCAAACTATATCTAGCTATTACAAACGTGTATTGTATGTAGTGAATCACTTGTAAATGCTATACAACTAATTTCGTTCTCCACAAAATAATTGGAGATATTTTGTTTATAATTAAAAGGCTGATGTATGAAGGAGTTAAAAATAGGTCGGTCTTTCGAAAGAACAACAAATGATAATTTATTTACCAATTGATTCTAACGCAGTTGGCATCGCAGAGCTGTGATCACCTTGAGGTCATAGGTTCAAATGCCGCCATCTGCTGGGAGACTTTCGGCCTTAATTTGTAAATCCGGTCAAGCAGAATTAGTCGAACTACGCCAAAGTAGACCTGCCCAAGATTTACCGAACCGGCGGTTAAAATCGAAACCGTAACCGTCGGTTACAGTTCCGAACCGAAACCGTGAGAATTTACCCGAACCGAAACCGCTGATTTTTTGAACCGTGGTTCGGTTCAGGTTCAAAAATTTTCGAACCGAAACCGTGCTGGAACCGCTGGTTCCTGGTTGTTCCAAACCGGAACCGCGAAAACCGTCGGAAAACCGTGAAATCAAGCCGGAACTGCAAAAAACCGCAACAAAACCGACGGTTCGGAACCGTGAAAAACAGTAAAAAAACCGCCGGAAAATCGTCGGTTCGGATCAGAAACCGAAACCGTAACCGCGAAACACCCTCGCGGTTCGGTTCAGGTTCAACAATTTCCAAAACCGAAACCGGCGGTTCCGAACCGTAACCGCCGGTTCCTGAACCGTGGACACCTCTATGCCAAAGGCCGGCTCGAAACATCTGTGATCAAACAAAAATTGATATTTTTAATTTAATTGAATGGTAATTGCATGCAATAAAAGTTATTCACTGCATGCTAATATGAAAATAATGCGTGTGGTGTGAACACCACCAATAGTTACACATCAACCTTTCAATATTTAATTTGATAAATTTTCCCATGCTGATGATAGGCTCATCACGAAAATATTTTTTATTCTGCAACGATAGAAACAAGTATTATTCTACAACATCGATAGCTACATTTCACCCTTTGAATACTTAAAGTGTCACTAATAAGTGGATATCTATCTATTTTTGCATTATATAATTATATAAATTTAAGTGGCGAAGTCAATTAAGAACTATCGCTCACTGTCACCTAGACAAATTAATGTGGAAGTATACCTTAAAAAGGTGTATAATGTCTGAAGAGAATGTTCTTCGATTATAACCAAGCTAGATCAAATTGGCATGTGGCTTTTGAATAAGAGTATGGTGCGTATAATATGCGTGTCATTCTCGAATATTTTTATTTTTTTTTAATCTAGTACTATTATTTTTTAAAGAAAAATATTTACGCCCAAATGAAAAAAAGAATATATTGTGGGCAACTGCGCCTAGCTTGATTAAGATTATTAGTAGTGGTCTTCAAAAACTACTCTTTAAATCATCAATGAATCAAATTATGTACTCCATTCTTTATTTTGTTGGCATTTAGTGAAATTCTTTGACCATTTATTTGCACATGTTGTAATTAGTGGAAAGTTATTCTTTTTTACTTTACGACTTCGAGCTATCCTTCAAATCTTATCATGTGGAGTATATATATCTGAAAAAGATGCAAAATTATTTAGTAGCATATTATATAGTAGAATATAAATATTTCCCTAACCACTAGACGCACATTGGTTTGTGTTTATATTAGATGAGACGGCGTACATGCACTAACTTTATTCACTTCATGACTTAGTACGAGAAAATTAATTAAAATACTATATTAACCATAAACAAAAAAAATTTGATTTCTTCACATGCTAATTAATCTTAATTGATATATGTTGATTGTTGACTGGTGTACAAACCCAATTAATTGAATTAAATTTGTATGAATCTACATTAAAACGATAAAAGAACCGCTTTATCTTTTTTAATCCCGACACGAGAGAGTACTTCAACTTTAAAAACTGAAACAAATAAAGATTAGCTAGCAAGTCAGATTTGATGTATAATCCCTCTGTCCCATTATATTTGAAACGTTTTCCATTTTGATCTGTCCTATTTAAAATAAAATATTTCTAAAAATGGAAACAATATTCTCTTTATTTTTTCTTCTCTCTTACTTTACTGTCTCTTCGTTAACTCAGAAAACAACACTACATAAAATCTCGTGCCAAAAAGCAAATGTTGCATATTTAATGGGACGGATGGAGTATTTTTTTTTTCCATTTTGAACCGTCACACAAAAATAGTTATCTTCTTTTTTTGGTATGTTTTTCTCTCTTATGAGTAATCTCATTCTCCACTAATAATACTCCAATCATTTTTTTTATTTCTAGATCTCTCCTATTTATTTTATATTAAAACACCTGTCATCCCCAAAGTTCTTATTTTAATGGAAGCAGAAGGAGTTCATTCCAAAACATTTTCCTCTACATAAAGTTAAGTTATCCCCACGTTTAATAATGTATGTTATTCTCAGACGAGTTCCACTTGTTCACGGCGCCGGAAATTCTTACTCCTTTTCTATCCTATAGTAGTGTATGGCTAATTGCTATATATATATGTATCTATTTCTCTTCTCTCACTCCACTTATATAGTAGTAGTAGTACACAACATGAAATCCACGTTGCACTTCAAATTAAATTACGTCGATAGCATTTATTCCACACACTAAACTAACTTCCCATTTTCTCTATATAAGTACATAAACCCCTCTCTTCATTCATTCTCAACCCGCCAATAGAAAATGATGAGCACGGTGCAGGCTTGGCCCGAACCCGTGATCCGGGTCCAGCATTTGTCGGACAGCGGGATCCGGGTCATACCCGACCGCTACGTCAAGAAGCCCGTAGACCAGCCGGGCGCCGTGGCGGCCGCGGCCAGCGAGGGCGCCGACATTCCGGTCATCGACATGGAGGGGCTGAGCTCCGGCGACGCCGGGGTGACGGCGGCGCTGATCGACCAGGCGTGCCGCGAGTGGGGATTCTTTCAGGTGGCGAACCACGGCGTCAGCCCCGGCCTCATGGCGCGCTGCCGCGAGGCGTGGCGTGAGTTCTTTCAGCTGCCGCTGGCGGAGAAGCAGAGGTATGCTAATTCGCCAGCGACGTACGAGGGCTATGGCAGCCGGCTCGGTGTCGAGAAGGGGATATCTCTGGACTGGAGCGATTACTTCTTCCTCCATTTTCTTCCTATTGGGCTCAGAGACGAGAACAAATGGCCAACTTTACCCGTTTCATGCAGGTTAGTATGATATTGTTCACTTTGGGCCGGGCCTCATACAAATAGAGTTTTATTGGCAATTTACTTATTCTTCGATGTGGGATCTGGTTGGTGATTTTCTTACATGTATAATCGAAATTATGTAATCCCTCCGTCTCAGAAAGTTTGTCACATTTTTACAATTATTGATAGTGGAATCATATTCCACTAAGTCATTCTCACTCACATTTTATTATAAAACTAAAATATAAAAGTATGACTCATATTCTATTAACCTTTTCAACTCACTTTCCATATTTCTTAAAATATGTGTCCAGTTAAAGTGTGACAAAATTTATGGTACAAGGGAGCATGTGTTTTTGGTGGACTATAATAATAGTGACCAAGCATGAAATTGGAGATATAATAGAAAATGTGTTTTAATTTGTAGGGAATTGGCGGCGGAGTACAGTAGAGAAGTGGTGGAATTGTGTGGAAAATTGATGAAGATTTTGTCGAGAAATCTTGGTCTTAAAGAGGACTACCTTTTAGAAGCATTTGGAGGAGAGGAGGAGTTAGGTGCATGCATGCGTGTTAACTATTACCCAAAATGCCCCCAACCGGACCGCACCCTTGGCCTGTCTTCCCACTCCGACCCTGGCGGTATGACTCTTCTTTATTCCGATGAAAATGTCTCCGGCCTCCAAGTCCGACGTGGCGACACTTGGATCACCGTTAAGCCCCAACCTAACACCTTCATCGTCAACTTAGGCGACCAACTCCAGGTCAAAAAACTTACTACTACATTATCTTTTAAGGATACAAAAATAAAAATATAATTTTTTAATATATATAAATTTTTCCAAAAAATAATCTCATTTGTTTTATTTATGAATTTAGATATTGAGTAATGCAAATTATAAAAGCGTGGAGCACCGTGTGATCGTGAATTCAGCCAAGGAGAGGGTATCTTTGGCATTCTTCTACAATCCCAAGGGTGATAAGGTCATTAAGCCGGCCGAGGAGCTGGTCTCACCGGGGCAGCCGCAGCGCTACTCGCCCACCACTTATAACGACTACCGCCTCTACATTAGGATGAAGGGTCCATGCGGCAAGTCTCAAGTCGAATCACTTTAATCAATTTCTAAATAAATTAAGTATTAAATAAATAAAAACTTGTCTTTTCCTCTCCTTATAATTTGGTGAAGTATTCAACTAATTACCCCAAATTTAAGGAGGGAATGAAGGGTATATTGGGTGTGATATTTACTTGTGTAGATTATATATGATGTACGTTATGTTATTTGTTTTCCTAATGTTATGTAATTTTGAATATTATTTTAACTAGTTAAGTGGAGTAGTAATTTTTCATTATGGTTGTCGTAATTTTATTTGTATTTAGAATTTATTTTACAACAAAAAAATGACCGAACTATCGAAACAATATACAAAGAAAAAGGAATGTTCATTTTGAGATCAACATATCACCAATTTATTAGATAATGATTGAGAATAACATATCTAATCACCAACAACCTGCTAACGATGTCCCACCAATATGATTCGAAATCAATGTTAATGATCGACTTAGTTTTCCGATGTGATTTAGTTAAGGAAAGAGAAGTGATAGGATTTGAATCCAAAAAATCAAAGAAAATTAATTGAATTTTTGCGTAGTCACTGCCAATACATAATAGTATTAAACTATTAATGGTAATCGCACATTTTAAGTGGACGTCTACACAAGTCGCGATCATGGGAAACATTTTCCTCTTTGATGCGGTAATCGATGGAGAGAGATCAATTGATTATGTACGTGGCTTCTTTATTTTCACATTTGCATTTCTCAATCAAATGCATCTATCTCATTAATAAAGGTATGGTCGTACTTATTTTAATTTATAATATTAATAGATAATGTAATCTTATCAATAACTATTAGATGTATGCCATCTACGTATAACTTATAATTTTAAAATAGATATTCAATTGTTGTTTTAGAAAAGTCAGATACAAATAACGGGTTCTTATTACATTAAAATAAACAATTTTACTATAATATTTACTTATTAATTAAATTGCTGAATTATAGTAGTATTTCACAAAACATGGATCACTATAAATTGGCCCTATGTGAATTTTGTGTAGTACTTAATTTGCTCCATTTATTAAAATAGATAGTACTAAATTGTTGTTTGAGAAATTTCAGATACAAATAACGGGTTCTTATTACATTAAAATAAACAATTTTACTATAATATTTACTTATTAATTAAATTACTGAATTATAGTAGTATTTCACAAAACATGCAGTACTATAAGTTGGTCCTAATTAATTTGTGTAGTACTTAATTTGCTCCATTTAAGTTTGAAATATTGATTTGTTTCATATCTTAATTATAAAAGTAATTGAATTGACCATTCAGTAAAAGGCAAATTGACTTTTTTGTATTATGTCTCTTGTTTGCAATATGACTTTTTACACGTTCCCCGTTGCAACTCATGGAAATTGGAGTAGCATATTTTTTCCTATACATTTTTCGGCCAATTTAATTTACGAGAATCTTAATTCATTTTTGGCATGATAAAATGAAATAAAGAGAGTACGGATGAAGATGAGAAGAATAGAGTCAAAATAGGAACAGAATGAGATTAAAAAAAAAAAAAACTCAGAGGAAATTACAACTGATGTCAAAAGGGCTCGAATTCAACACCTCATTCAATAATGTCTAAGCTCATTTTTGGCATGATAAATATTGTTATCATATTGATTTGTATTTTTGTGTTTTTCTTTGAATTTTTAGGTATAAATTGCTATATTTCTAGATTTTGAATTATAAAAATAAAAATTAAAACTACAAATCGGATCCGGTTCGTAACCGAAATCGGCAGGGTAAGAACCGGTCGGATCCAGTTCCGGTTCCAGAATTCATGAAAATTTGTAACCAGGTACCCAGTCAAACCGGACCGGATAGAACTAGAACCGGCCGGTTAAGTAGGCCTAATAATACAATAAAATGTAGTACTCCCTCCGTCTATATGTAGCTGAGTCGTATTCCTTTTTGGATTGTCCCATTGTAGCAAGTCATTTCCTTTTTTGACAAAAAGTACTTTACTCTCTCTTACTTGCTCTCTCTTCTCTCTACCTTTTTCCTTTCTACTTTATTTTCCTTTTACTTAACTCATTCAAAACAATTTTTTTAAAATCCCGTACCGAAATGGCTCTACTATAGAGGGACGACGGAGGGAGTATAATATAATGTAATGTAACAAATATAGCATGTTTTGATTAAGGAAACCTGACCGTTTAAAATATATGTCGTGTTTAAACGTGTGTGTCGTCACGTTTATGCATTAAGTTTAAAAGTTCACATATCGTAACATTCTTTTGTAGAATGCACAACTTTAAGTGTGTTTCTTTGAGGTTTCTTCAACTGTATAATGTAGCGGAAATTTGAATTATTTTTTCGTTGTGCGAAGCATATTTATGTGGTTTGTCTTTTCACCATTCCAGTTGTTTTTTACGATCAAATGTACTCCCTCCGGCCGTGAATAGGAGTATCTTTTTTCTATTTTCGTTCGTCCGCGAATAGGACTCCCGGTTCAATTTCACCATTTATGGTAATAGGGTCTCACCTTCCACTAACTTATTCCACTCACATTTCATTTAAAACTAATATATACAAGTGAGACCCCTATTCCACTAACCTTTTTCCACCCCCTTTTCTTAATATTTCTTAAAACTCGTGCCGCCAAGAAATAGGACTCCTATTGGCGGACGGAGGGAGTACTATTTATCTATCCCACTTTCATGTTGCAAACCAATAAATAAAGTTAGATATGATGCTAGTTCGACTGGCTGGGGTTAAGGGTTCTGATGGTATCCAACCGTGTGCCCTAATTGTCATTATGTAACCCGTAATTTTGTGCCCTAAATCTATAATTAAATGTGATAATATGTCTCCTTAAGAGTATCTTTCGTATGTATATGTGTCCTAAATCTAAAACTAAATGTGATAATATGTCTCATTAAGAGTATCCATCGTATGTATATGAAAGAATATGTCGTTAAAACTTTCGCATATCATAATATTCAATCTTCATACTAGTGGCGAAGCCACCTTAGGGCTGGAGGGCCCATGGTCCCCCTAACAATTTCGATATACTTCTTCAGTTAATAAACATCAGAAAGTAGTAGCGTAGATGGATCCCTCGTGTGCCTTTGAGCATTGACACCCAGTTTCGAATCCCCATTGCAGGCTTGCAGCACTTCACGGCGTTGTTTGTATCTATATCACTCGCAGCCTCCTTGCTTATGTCACAATTGTTTCCGGCGATAATGATATCATTATGATGTGTTTCTCTTGAGGTTTCTTCAATGTGTTAGTGGAAAAATTTAGAACTCAGTTTTTTTTTTTAAATTTTGAAGGCCAAATAAATGTAAAGTTAAATGTATGGTTTGGTTGATTGGAAAAAATAAAAAATACTAGTAACATTTAGACACGTGGCAGTAGAATGATTTAATAACATTGGTTGGACCCATTGAATTTGATTTTCATGTATGTGGGAAAACTATACATCCCCATATCTAATTTCATTAGTGTGGGATATGTAAACTTCTAAAAAGGCTCATCTTGTTTGATTTTGGATCAGATAGTTTTCTAGAAACATGAGTTGTGAATCTCGTGACACTTTAGGGGTACCTCAAATGTGTATATAGGATCTTTTATAATAATTTAAATGAGTTTTCAGTAGTCTTACATTAGTAAAATTGATATGAACACCAAGATACTTTACGCGATAACAAATCGAATCTACTTCATATAAGTTACTTTATAGACATTCTCTCGTACATAAAAAAAATCTAAAATTTGTGGGTGAAAAGCATAAAAATACTCCATCACTTTCTCCCTTTAAAATATCTCTATATTCTGTTGGTGAAAAAATCCATGCCACAAGTGTTTGTGTTGCGACTTTATTCATTTGAGAAAAATAAATATGCATATGATTGTAATTGTTGTTGAATTGTTGTTGAATTGGGCCCATGATTTGCCTGAAACGTCTATATTTTTTCTATTGTAAACAGAGTATTTAAAAGTAAGAAAAAAATATAGTCCCTCCGTTTATATGAAAATTTGTCACTTATTTCTATTTTTATTCATTTCTAAAAATTTGTCATTTTTCACTTTTACCATTTTTTGTAGTAGAACCACGTTCCACTAACTCACATACCCCTAACTTTTTTAACTAAGATTTTATTACATTTCTTAAAACTCATGTCCGATCGAATGGTGACAAATTATTAGAGATCTGTCTATGAAAATGTGCGCAAGTTACATTTACATTGTATGATGGTCCAAGAGACTAAAAGAGTGCAAATGTTTCTCTATAGCTACGTGATAAATATTTATATTGATTTTGATATTTGAGGTCCATAATTATTTGCGAAATGAATTCTATACGCATTCTATACATGCGAAGAGTGTTATATGCGTGTTATTTTGCATTTTAAGTCCATAGTTCTAAAATTTTAATCAAATAATGACTTTATCCAGATAAATTTGAATATTCAACACTGAGAAATAGTATTTAGTTTTGTAAAAAAAAAAAGTGGAACTAATTCCTTTCCTTGGCTACTGTTGTTTAATGCCTGATAATATTTAGACGACCTGATATTCCCAACTTTGATGGGCTGTTTCAATGCAATTAGTCCAACTCAAAAGCCTTTAAGAACTTTTAAACGGGCCTTTGCACATCTCATTACAAGTAATTACATAACTGGACGGCATCAGTTTTAACGAAAAATTTGAGTAAATTAGGAGAGAACAGGAATAGTGAATACAGTATGTGAATACAGTATGTGAGAGAGAGAAAAAAATTGGTTAGAATAGTTTTAATAATTTGTGAAAAACTTTTTTTTATTGGATGAGAATATTTTTATGGATACTTCAAGGAAAGATGAGATTATTTTTTCATGGACGGAAGGAGTACTATTTATTCATACTAACTAATAATCCCACGTCCCAAGGAAGATGACCCATTCCTTAGACGGGACAAGATTTTATGCAATTTAATATTTTGTGTTGAGTGAGGAGAATATAGTAGAGATAAATGTGTTTCTCTCTATAGTAATGGGTCATCTTGTTCGGAAAAAAATAAAAAAGGAATGCAGATTATCTTCAATGGGACGAAGACAGTACTTAAAAGCTTGACTTAGACATGAATACACCGGAATATTATTCATGACCATCGCTCTCATTTAAAGCATGTTAATATTATTTATTTAGATTCTAGTATATTAAAAAATTTATTAGGAGTAATATTTTAAATTTTGTATTTTTCAGATTAAAATATCATAAGTTAGAGCACGGATAATTCCAGCACGGCGCCGGAAAGTCTTACTCTAATTCCCTATCCTATAACGGTGTATAGCAATCCTATATATACTCACTTATCCTCCTACTCCCACCGTCCACAATGAACTTTCTATTTTGTCATTTTCTTCAGTACAGCAACAAACTTTCCGTTTACTTTTTTTATAATGGAACCCACGTTCTACTAAATTTATTTCAATCATATTTCATTATAAAACCTAATATACTCCACGTTCCAATCACCTTCCCAATTCATTTTCTACTATATCAGTGGACGGAGGGAGTACACAACATGAAATTAAGTCTATAGCGTTTAGTATTTGATTAATTCATACACTAAGCTAGCTTCCCATCTTTCTATATAAGCGCATAAACCCCTCTCTTTCTTTCTCAACCCACCAACAAAAAAACGATGAGCACGGAACTCGCTTGGCCCGAACCCGTTACCCGGGTCCAGCAATTGTCAGACAGCGGGATCCGGGTCATACCCGACCGCTACGTGAAGAATCCCGAGGACCAGCCGGGTGCAGCGGCCAGTGATGGCCCCAACATTCCGGTCATCGACATGGAGGGGCTGAGCTCCGGCGACGCCGAGGTGCGGCGGCGGACGGCGGCGCTGATCAACGAGGCGTGCCGCGAGTGGGGATTCTTCCAGGTGACGAACCACGGCGTCAGCCCCGAGCTCATGGAGCGCTGCCGCGAGGCCTGGCGCGAATTCTTTCAGCTGCCGCTGGCGGAGAAGCAGAGGTATGCTAACTCGCCGGCGACGTACGAGGGCTATGGCAGCCGGCTTGGCGTCGAGAAGGGGGTTCCTCTGGACTGGAACGACTACTTCTTCCTCTATTTTCTTCCCATTGGGATCAAAGACGAGAACAAATGGCCAACTTTACCTGTTGGGATCAGGTCACACCCGAACTCACATTAGTACTATAATATTGTCCCATTTGAACCTCATACTAACAGAGTTGGGATAGCGATTTTATATAGTATTATTTTCAACTTTACTTATTCTTCAGTGTGGGATCCGATTTGCACTCTAACAAATTTGCACGTGATTTTTTTTACATGTGTAATTTAAATAACGTACTGTTTTTGGTGGCGTGTTTTTGATGAACCATGAAATTCGAGATATAAATATAATAGGAAAAAATGTGTTTTAATTTGTAGGGAATTGGCGGCGGAGTACAGTAGAGAAGTGGTGGAATTGTGTGGAAAATTGATGAAGATTTTGTCGAGAAATCTTGGTCTTAAAGAGGACTACCTTTTAGAAGCATTTGGAGGAGAGGAGGAGTTAGGTGCATGCATGCGTGTTAACTATTACCCAAAATGCCCCCAACCGGACCGCACCCTTGGCCTGTCTTCCCACTCCGACCCTGGCGGTATGACTCTTCTTTATTCCGATGAAAATGTCTTCGGCCTCCAAGTCCGACGTGGTGACACCTGGATCACCGTTAAGCCCCAACCTAACACCTTCATCGTCAACTTAGGCGACCAACTCCAGGTCAAAAAACTTACGTATCTTTTAAGGACACAAAAATAGAGACATAATTTTATACTAATATATATAATTTTTTTCAAAAAATAATCTAATTTTTTTTTATTTATGAATTTAGATATTGAGTAATGACAATTATAAAAGCGTGGAGCACCGTGTGATCGTGAATTCAGCCAAGGAGAGGGTATCGCTGGCATACTTCTACAATCCCAAGGGTGATAAGGTCATTAAGCCGGCCGAAGAGCTTGTCTCGCCAGAGCAGCCGCTGCGCTGCTCGCCCACAACTTATAACGACTACCGCCTCTACGTTAGGAAGAAGGGTCTTCACGGCAAGACTCAACTTGAATCACTTTAATCAACTTCTCAATAACTAATTATAAATAAATAATTAAATAAAGACATGTCTATCCTCTCCTTTTAATTTGGTGTAGTGTTCTACTAATTACCCCAAATTTAAGGAAGGAAGGGTATATTGGGTGTGATATTTATAACTTGATTAGAGTATATTTAATTGCTCTACGTTATGTTATTTGTTTTCTGAATGTTATGTAATGTTAAAATATTATTTCAAGTTATCATTTTCCGTTATTGTCTTCGTAATTTGATTTGTATTTAGAATTTCCTTTGCTACAAAAAATTGATCGAACTATCGAAACAATAGTATAAAAAGAATGTGCATATTTGAGATCAACATATCATCACCAATCTATTAGATGATGATTGAGTTTGAGAATAACTAATCTAATCACCAACAAATGTCCAACCAATATGATTTAAAATCAATGTTAAATGATTGACTTAGCTTTCGGATGTGGTTTAATTAAGGAAAGAGAAGCGGTAGGATTTGAATCCAAAAAATTAAAGCTAATTAATTGAATTTTTGCATGGTCATTGCCAATACATATCTATACATCTATATAAATGGCGAATTTTGACTTTATTTTAAAATATTTATAAATTTTGTCGTTATTTTAAAATATGTATTAAGTTATGGAATGAATTTGTGATACAATTATACAATTCATAATGATGTAACCGATTTTTCTCAATAATATCGAAACCATTATCCATTAATTAGAATAAGTGAAATTATTATAATATGAATGATTAACTACAAATTTATCCATTAATTAGAATGATTAGAATAAGTGAAATTAGAATGATTATCCATTAATTAGAATGATGTGACCAATTTTTCTAAATAATTATTGAAACAATTATCCGTTAATTAGAATAAGTGAAATTATTATAATATGAATGATTAATCGTTATAAATTTATGATGAGATTAATGGCTAACCACAAAAATTAACTTTCGGAACCGAAAGGTTTAGATGTATATCCATATTTATAATAATAAAAAAATAATACATACTTAATGAAAAGGACGTTACAAAATATTTTTTATAATATCTATCAATATATAAAAGACGAGTTTTGGCTTTATTTTAAATATATAAAAGTTTTGGGAATAAATTTAAATATTTATAAATAACTATCATGAATATTTATTTAGATTACAATCAATAATTGGCGATTAAAAATCTTAAATAGGATAATGAGCATTAAACAAATTTTGTAACCTCTATCGTCTTAATTTTATAATTTATGATTTTTCATTCCATGATCTCTCATATCCTAATTTTGTGCCTATAAAAGACAAAGGTATAGAGTTGTGGATGAATTACACACCAACAAAAGTACTCTTCATTCAGTCTCAAGCTCTAAACATTTTATTGTACATTTTAGTAACATTGTATTGCATGATTTTTGGAGCCCATCAAGTTCATCGGTGTCTAGCGGGTTTGAGATGTTATATACGTTAGGAGGAAGTTGTTTCATCTCTAGGGATGATACGTCAATCCATGAGCATTAACTATGATGTAGTTTGTCTTGCGGAAAGAGAATTTTTCTCTACAAGACTTATAGTTCGGTTAATTTTATAATTTTCATTGTATTTTTTTTCTTTGATTGCAATAGTTAGAATACCGCGTGTTATGGTTCGAGAATTTTATTCCAATATCTCTAACAATTTTTAGAAACGGAAAAATTGTAATAACATCCTTAACTCGAAACATGCAGTTCTTGATTCTCGAATATAGTTATTTTGTTAAAAGTGTGATTCATTATGTTTAGTAGAGAGATATGAAGGATTATTTTAAACATATTTTTCAAAAGTATGATATGCTCTCTTCACTACCCATATAATTGTGTTTTGTCTTGATTCCATTTTAAATATGTTTAATTTTATGTCTTTAGGTGTGAAACGAATTTAGGAGTATAGGTTTATTGAATTGTTATTACTATATAAGTACATTTTATTATTTTTAAATCTTATATAGTTATATTATTTTTAATTTTAATTAATTAATTAACAATTCAAAACTGTATAACGGAAAAAATATTTTGTCGTGCATCGCACGTGGGTTAACACTAGTATAGTATAATGTCCCTCTACACAAGTCGCGATCATGGGCGACATTTTCCTCTTTTATCCGGTAAGCGACGGAGAGAGATCAATTAATTCTTCTTTATTTTCACATGTGAAATACTCAATCAAATGCATCTATCTCATTAATGGTACGGAAGTTACTTATTATAATTTATAATCATAGATGTAATCTTATTAATAATTATTAGAGGGGGGTGTTATATTGCTAACTACAACTAAATAATAGTTATTAGATATTCAAATTAAGGGTTTAGATCATTAATCTCTAAATGTCAAACGATCAACGAAAAACGTCAATAAGGCCATAGGATTAATTTCAAAAAATATCAATAGGGGTATTAATGTCAATTAACTACATGTTTAGTTATAACTAACTTTTAAAAGAAATACCAAAACTTTAAATTCATATAACATATATCAAATTGAAGATAATTTCATAAGGATTTCAACGCTCCGACGTCAAAATTTGAAAAAAAATTCGAAATTTTTTTATTTTTTAGTACAAGCAGAAATGTCCACGTATTATATAAAATATGTCAATATAATACATGTAGAATGTCAATATAAACAATTGGTTAACATTCTTAAAGCATTGTGTTGACATTCTCAAAGCATTGAGTTGATATTTTCGGAACACTATATTGACATTTTCATCCAAAACCCTAATTTGGAGTTTTTTTTTATCTTTTTCGATTTAATTAATAAAAACGAATATTACACGTGGCAAATTATAGACCACACATTTTCTAAAATCCTATGGCCTTAAATTAGTTGTAGTGAGCAATTAAATGATGAGTTAGCAATTGATCACTTCCCTAATTATTAGATTTATAACGACTACGTATTAACTTATTTTTTTAAAACTAGATAGTAAATTGTTGTTTGAGAAAATTCATATACAAATGGGTTCTTATTGCATTAATTAAAAAAAACTAAATTAGTATGATTTACATATTAAATTACTGAACTGTAATATTTCACAAAGCATTATAGTATTAATTGGTCCTACTTTGTAGTAGTACTTAATTTGCTCTATTTAAGTTTGAAATATTGATTTGTTTCATATCTTATAAAAGTGGTTGAATTGACAATTCAATAAAAGGCAAATTGACTTCTTTGTAGTATGTCTCTTGGTTGCAACATGGCTATTTACACCTTCCCAGCTGCAACTTGTGGAAAATACTAGTATTTTTTTTATTTCGTGATACTATAAATTTTTCGACTAATTATATTCACGAGAATCGTAGACCATTTTTGGTATGATGAAATGAATTAAAGAGAGTAACGAATGAAGATAAGAAGAATAGAATCAAAATAGGAATGGAATGATAATTTTAATCCCTTCCTGTGCTTGCTAGATGCGAAGAATATAGAGTACAATTGTTATTCCTTATTGATTCATTCATGTGGTATAGGTACATATGATACAAGAATGAAATGCAATAAATTATACACGCACACAAAACACACAGACATACACAACACACATACTGTACGCACACGCTATATGTACACATGTTGTATATACACATTACACACATGCGTTGCACAAATGCACATAAAATACACATTGCACAATGCGCGCTCACACACACAGACACACAATGTGCACCCTACACACAACACAAATACTACACACACAACAGATACATTGCACACAACACATATAATACGCTCAATACACACAAACAACCCACACACTACACACAATGTAGACAATTTTGTATGTGTATCAATATGTATAGCGATGTCAATTTAATTCAATACTCATGGATTAGCCCAAATAACTTTACAATTAAAATTTATAGCCCGATAAAAGTAGGATCAAATGACCCTAAACTATATAAATCGCTACACAAAAGGGTTGATATGAAATTAACCAAAGGGTCAATGCCCCCCCCCCCCCCCCCCTCCCCCCAACAAATTCTATATATTCTTCAATTAATAAACATAAAAAATTAGTAGCGTAGCTGGCTCCCTCGTGTGCCTTTGAGCATTGACACCCAGGGGCTTGAATCCCCGTTGCAACACTTCACGTCGTTGTTTTGCATTTAATGTATGTGTGTTTGTTGATTAATTTCACTTTATTTATTTATCCTTGCTTATGTTGTAATTGTTTATGGCAATAACGATACCATTTTGATGTGTTTCTCTTAAGGTTTCTTCATTGTATTAAGTGGAAAATTTTGAAACTCAGTTTTTCAAATTTTGAAGACCAATAAATAAAAAGTTAAATGTATGGTTTGGTGGGTTTAAGTGATATGATTGTGCGTGACAATTGATGGAAAATGATTATTTTGTTTGATTAAATTTTGGTCTATCCCACAATTTTAAAAATTAATTAATAATATCATAATTTTGATTTTTTCTCAATTGTCTCATAGCAAAAAATTTCATCATGCTACGTTTCTAAATTTATCAGCATAATGCGTACATAATTATAAATTAAAGACATAATTGACTAATTGTATTAAGTGACATCATTTAAATAGCTGGATGTTTTGTTCACATACTATTTTTCGTATGCCAAAAGCATGTACAAGTTTTACTAAATCATAGACTATGAGACAATTAAAAAAAATGTCAAAGTTATAATATAATTGATCATTTTATAAATTAGTGGAATGGACCAAAATTTGACCAATTTAAAACGCATGGCAGTAGAATGATTTATTAACAATGGTTGAACCCATTGAATTTGATTTTTATGTAGTGAGAAAACAATACATCCCCATATCTTAATTCAATTAGTGTGGGATATGTGAACTTCTGAAACGGCCCATCTTGTTTGTGTAGAATCGTAAAGGAGTGGGATAATTTTTTATATATTCATTCACAATGATTTGTACATATTATATAAGCTAAGGAATATCTATATAAGGAAACTTAGAACAAGGTAAAAGAAATCAATTATCTTCCTGATACCTGGTGATTGATTTCTTCCAATCTTCTTGATTCTGCAGGATCTTCTTCTAACACTATCCCTCAAGTTAAGTGACGGAATTCCCGAAGCTCAACTTGTCTAATACTTCTTGAAAGTTTTTCGCCGACACTTCCTTGGTCAAAAGTCTTTAGACTTCACATATGGAATTTCAACTATCTTCCCTGTGGACTTTGTTGACTGCTGGTTTGAGCTCAGGGAAAGTTGCTACTCTAAAATGCGTTTTTAGTTCAAATGTGTAGACTACTTGTCAGCCGTTAGATCTTTGCAAGTAAGGTGGATTAGATCACAATTGTTCATTTTGTTTTTCCCTCTTCTTAGCTGATTACGCTAAGATAATAGCAGAAAAGGTTTTAATCCCTAATTCAATTCAAATTGTATCTTGTACTCTAAAAAATTCTCTCAGCAATAAACAAGATTCCTCTTCCATCCAAATTGATCGTGTTCTTGATTTTACTTATTGTGCAACTGATTCCGGGCGCTCTCACCAACAAGTGGCGCCGTCTGTGGGAAACGAAGGAGAATCGTTGGAAGAAGTCTGAGAGTGGTTCGAGAATGGCGTTGCGATTGGAATCGGAAAAATTCAACGGCAAAAATGACTACGGTCTAT
Source organism: Salvia hispanica (assembly GCF_029641045.1). Classification (NCBI taxonomy): domain Eukaryota; kingdom Viridiplantae; phylum Streptophyta; class Magnoliopsida; order Lamiales; family Lamiaceae; genus Salvia; species Salvia hispanica. The sequence goes on from NC_142692.1 coordinate 21,865,589, forward strand.
GGAAGATGAAGATTAAAGCCATCTTGATCGAGAAAGGATGTGCAGCGGTCTTGGAGAAGTCCGATCCCGCGGATAAAGGGAAGACACCAGCTCTTGACGAAAAGGCACAGGCGAAGCTGGCGGAGATGCAACTCAAGGCCTATGGTACGGTGATTTTAAACCTTGGTTATGCGTGAGATTCAGGAGCAGAAGACCGCAACCGACATTCTTGAGAGGTTAGATGAAATCTATTGTAGTAAGTCTCTATCTAATCGATTATACATGAAAAGGAGGGTATATTCCTATTGTTTTTCTAGAGATAAATCAATTCTTGAGCAGCTAGAGGACTTTAATAAGGTTGTAGATGATTTGGTGGCTTGTGATGTTAAGGTCAGTGATGAAGATAAGGCTATTTTGGCCCTCAATGCGCTGCCTGATTCTTATGATCAGCTAAGAGATGCGATCTTGTATGGTCGTGATAAGGAGATTACATTTTCCGAGGTTCATTCGGCTCTCATGGCAAAAGATTTACAAAAGGGCGTAGTGGGAACTCAGGTTTCACAAGCAGAGAGCCTGAATATCAAGAAATTCAAGCCCAAAAAAGGAGGAAAGAAGGAGGAAAGTGAGCCTAATTCTAAGGATCAAAAGGAGACCAGATCCTGCCACTGGTGCAAGAAGCCGAGGCATTTGAAAAGAGACTGCTTCGCATGGAAAAAGAAGCAGGCCGAAGAAGCTGCTGGAAATAAGCAGACCTCTGATTGTGTGCAGGAAGTGGGGGATGCTCTTGCACTAAACATAATGGAAGAAATGGAAGAGAGTTCCTGGATCCTTGACTCCGGTTGCAGTTTTCATATATGTTCAAAGCTGCACTGGTTTGATTCTATCTTTGAGGCATCAGGTTCAGTTGTCCTAGGTAACAATCAAGTCTGTAAAATTGAAGTGATAGAAAACATTCGGCCAAAACTTGCTGATAAGTCAATCAAGATTCTGATGAGGTCAGATATATCCCAGAGGTGAAAAGAAGTTTGATCTCACTTGGCGTTCTTGAAAGGAAGGGGTGTTCCTTTGGTTCATCTGATGGGGTAATGGTACTAAGAATGGGTGGAGAGACCATATTACAAGCTCAAAGAAAGGGCAGTTTGTATTATCTGAGTGCCACGGTGATCAAGCATGGTGAGGTGAACTTAATAAAGGTTGAATCAGTAAAGTGCTGGCATCAGAGGCTAGGCCATCCTACTTTCGGGAGTATTGATCAACTGGTGAAAAGGAAGGTGATCAGCAGTTATGGGAAGAAGAATGATCAGACCTGTGAGGAGTGCATTTTGGCAAAATCTAAGAAACTTTCTTATACCAAAGGTAAGCATACTTCATCAGCTCCTTTAGATTATGCTCACAGTGACCTCTGGGGTCCTGCCCCTGTAAATTCTCTAGGGGGAGGGAGATATTACATGAGCATAATAGATGAGTATTCTAGGAAAATTTGGCTGTATGTGTTGAAGGAGAAGAGTGAGGCCTTTGGAAAATTCAGAGATTTGTGCAAAATGATGGAGACTAAGAAGAATGGTTGTTTGAAATGATTAATAACAGACAATGGCCTGGAATTTCTATCAAAGGAATTTGAAATTTTCTGTCTTGAGAAGGGAATTAAAATGCATAGGACTGTGCCTCTGAATCCTCAACAGAATGGAGTTGCAGAAAGAGATAATAGGACAATCCTTGAGATGGTAAGGTCTATGTTACTGGCATCTGGAATGGAGAAGAAATTTTGGGCCGAAGCTGCTGCTACGGCTGTAAAGTTAATGAATATGTTCCCATCTTCCAGCATAGGAGGTGATACTTCAAATTTCAGATGGTATGGGGAATTTGGTGATTATTTCCATCTCAGGATTTTTGGCTGTAAGGCCTATGTACATCTGAAGCAATCTCAGCTTGATGTAAGGGCACTGAGGTGTGTTATGCTGGGGTATCAGCCAGGTGTGAAGGGCTATAGGCTTTGGTGTGTAGATCCTGGAAATCATAAGGTAATCATTAATAGAGATGTGGTATTCTCTGAGTCAGAAATGCATTTCAAATCTTTGAGTCAGACTAGAGTCAGTATGGAAGAGGAGCTGGATTCAGGTACTTCTGGAGTTGAGATGGGGAATCAGCCAGAATCTGGTGCTGAGATTGAGTCTGAGATTTCTGAGATTAGTAGTAATGAAGGAGATAATGATGTTACAAGTGTTCACATAGATGCCCAACCAGATTTGAGAAATTATCAATTGGCCAGAGATAGAGTCAGGAGAACCAATATTAGGCCTCCAGCCAAATATGTGGATTTAGAGATGTTGTACTTTGCTTTGTGTGTGGCTGAGCAGGTGGTGTTCTCAGAACCTGACTCATATCAGGCAGCTATGAACTGTGAAAAAAGAGATAAGTGGCTATTGGCAATGATTGAGGAAATCGATTCCTTGATAAAGAATAAGACTTGGGTTCTTGTAGATAAGGTTGAGGGCAGAAAGGTTATAAGTTGCAAGTGGATTTTTAAGAAAAAGCTGAAATCTGCAGAGAATGACAAGATAAGGTTCAAAGCAAGATTAGTAGCATGGGAGTTCACACAGGAGGAAGGAGTTGATTATAATGAGGTCTTCCCTCCCGTGGTGAAACACACATCAATAAGAATCCTGCTTGCAGTTGTGGCAAGGAAAGATTGGGAACTCAAGCAATTGGATGACAAGACTGTCTTTCTACATGGTGACTTAGAAGAAACCATTTATATGCAGCAGCCTCAAGGTTTTGTGAAGCCAGTAGAAGAGAGCAAAGTTTGCTTGCTTAAAAGAAGCATTTATGGACTCAAACAGGCTAGCAGACAGTGGCATAAGAAGTTTGATGAGCATGTGTTGAGTAATGGTTTCAAAAGGTCTAGATATGATGAGTGTGTCTACATCAAGAAGAGAGGTGGAGCTGTGGTTGCATACTTGCTACTATATGTAGATGATATGCTAGTAGCAGGTGAACGCAAGAAAGAAATCCAAAGAGCGAAGGATGATCTCAGGAAGGCTTTTGATATGAAGGACCTTGGTTGTGCAAGCAGAATTCTTGGCATGGATATTGTAAGAGACAGAGGCAAGAAAGAAATATGGCTTGGTCAGGCTGATTATCTCAGTAGACTAATTGAGAAGTTTAAGATGGAAGAGACTAAGGAGGTTGGAACTCCATTGGCATTATGACTCGAATTATTTTAACACGAGAAATACCCGCAAGTGTACGAGGCTATCGTAGTAAAGGCAAGTCAAGAGTATCGTATCCACAGAGACTAATTAAGGGCTTAAGTACCTCAAATCAAGATCATTCGCTATTTAGACAACCGAAGATTGGGTTTTTGTATCTAAATCCTAGGAACAATGAATCAAAACAAAGTAAATAAAATGAAGATGAGTGAATTGAAGAGAAAGTGGAGAAAGAGTAGAGCTTTGGGATCCAACTACAATGTTAGTCTTGATTAATCTCACTAAACCTCTAAATCAATCTTCGAGCTATGCCGACTGGGGTCTCAAGAGTTACTAAGCTATCACGAAGGTAAGATCATGCCTTCTCTCGAATGCACATGACTTGTAGGTTGCATGCTAGGCCCAAAGTCTCCTTATAGTGTAAGCACACAACTCCAAAAGGCTCCTAAGATTTATACCCTCACACAAAACCTCACTCCTCTCGGATGATATTGATTAAGGTGTTGTCCACTCCCAAATCACACATTTGTTAATCAACTCTCGTATATTGTAACAATGTAAAGATGCATTCAAACGGGTAGCTAATCCAATGAATGTAAAAGCGCGGGAATGACAAAATAACAACATGAGCCAAGCATAACATTAAAAGATCGATTCACCTATTTGTGTCTCTAGGATTATTAGGAAAGTCGCTACCATAGGATAAGCCCTCTCTCGAGTGCACCTACCCAGTCTCCTTCCAATAGATTAGATTCTAACTCCTTAAGTTCCTAAGACTCAAGCCCTCACATAGGGTCCCCTCTCTCGAGTGTAGATAAACCATGTGTTGTACTCGTTCCTTTTACCACATAAAACTAGCTATCTCTCGATTAATCTAGTTAAACGGACATGGTTCTAATGTTGGCCAAACAAAAGAACAATAAAAGCACAAGAACAAGCAAAATAACCACAAGAGCTAGGCGAAGGTTCAATTCAATTAAATCAAAACATATTCAAAGTAATCTTCACCCAAAGCTCCACAAATGTATCTAGCTACTCATGTTTACAAGAATCCCACAAAATAGTCGGTAGAAAACATGGAAAACACAAGTAAATTGATACTAATTGCCCCGGAGATGAATTGGGGGTTGAGAATCCTTCGTCTTGATGGTTGAACTCTTCTCAATCGCCCTCCTCTTGCTCTTGGACGAAAATTGGTGTATATGGATGTTTGGAGGCGGAAGAATGGCGTAGGAGGTGGATGGGACTCTCTCCCGTGAACCCTAGGCGTTGCACATATATATAATAAAGCAAAACACCCGCCTGGGCGCCGTGCCCGGGCGTTTTCTTCTCAAAACCGGGCGTTTAGTCTGTCCCCGGGCGTTTTCTTCTCAAACCGGGCGTTTTCTTCCCAAACCGGGCGTTTTCACTGGATTGGGCAGTGTTCGTCTAATGGCCATAACTTCTTCTACGGGACTCCGATTGAGGCGTGCAAGATACCCACGTGAAGCTCTTTCGAAGACGAAGAGAATGGTATGAATTAGAGGCTGATTGGACTTCGAAATCTCCAGAAAAACTGCCTCGAACTAAGGCTATTGCACATCCACTTGTTTTGCACATTTTTCTACACATTCTTCACAAAATGGTCAAATACCAAAATAATAGAGAAGTAATCATAATCATATCCAATAATAGACGAAATGTGATCAAAACCATGCAAAATTACTCTCTAAAACCAAGCAAAATCCAAGTATGTCACATTACACTTCAAGCTGTCAAAACAGCAGACACCTCAAAATGAAGAAGAGAGACAAGAAATGCAGCTAATACCCTATGCCAATATTGTGGGTAGCATTGTGTATGCTATGATTGGCAACAGGTCTGATGTGGCTCAAGCTATCAGTGTTACAAGCCGGTTCATGGCAGATCATGGGAAGCAGCACTGGTTGGCTCTTAAATGGGCCCTGAGATGTCTAAAAGATGCAAAGGAGTATGGTATCTTATACAAGGGCAATGAGGAGTTGAAGGGGGAAGCTTTGGTGGGGTATTGCGATAGTGATTTTGCTGGTAACATTGACAACAGAAAATCGCAGACAGATTATATTTTCACTTTGTTTGGTGGATCTATCAGCTGGAAATCGACGCTGCAGAGTGTGGTGGCCTTGTCCGCCACTGAGGCCGAGTATATGGCCATCACAGCTGCGGTGAAGGAAAGTTTCTGATTGAGGGGCATTGTTGGAGAGTTTGGAGTGGTGCAGAGGACGATTCCTATAGGCTGCGACAACAGTGGTGCAATAAGTTTGGCGAAGCACCAGGTTTTTCACTAACGCAGTAAGCACATAGACGTGCGTTATCATTTTTTGAGGGAAGAGATTGAAAAGGGGAATATAGTTGTGTACAAGGTTGACACAAAGGATAATCCGGCCGACATGCTAACTAAGCCGCTGAACCGAGAAAAGTTTGAGTTGTGCAGGGAGCTGGTCGGCATGAGGAAGAGGAGTTAGTGAACTCAAAGTCAGGCAGTCAAGATGGAGATTTGTGGACTTTGTTGACTGCTGGTTTGAGCTCAGGGAAAGTTGCTACTCTAAAATACGTTTTTAGTTCAAATGTGTAGACTAATTGCCAGCCGTTAGATCTGTGCGAGTAAGGTGGATTAGATTACAGTTGTTCATTTTGTTTTTCCATCTTCTTAGCTGATTACGCTTAGATAATAGCAAAAAGGGTTTTAATCCCTAATTCAATTCAAATTGTATCTTGTACTCTAAACAATTCTCTCAGCAATAAACAAGATTTCTCTTCCATCCAAATTGATCGTGTTCTTGATTTACTTGTTGTGCAACTGATTCTGGGCGCTCTCACCAACATTCTCTTTAAGGTTCTCCTTTATAAGTGCCGATCAATTTCGACGTGTTTAGTTCGATCATGTTGAACATGGCTCTCTAAGATACTGATGGTTATCTTATTACCACATAATAACTTGCATGTCTTCTGCGACTCCGATTTCAATTCCTTCATCAACCTTCTAAGCCAAAGTATCTCGATTAGTCCACTCTTAATTCCCCGAAATTCAGCCTCAGCACTTGAAAGAGAAACCTCTTTCTGTTTCTTACTTCTCCAAGTGACCAGATTTCATCCAACAAAGGTGAAGTAAGTATCCCCATAGCATAGGCAATATCTGGTCTGGTGTGGGAAAGATATATGAGTTTCCCAACCAGTCTCTGGTATCTTCCTCGATCAGTGGTTGTTGCGCCCTTTACAACTTGAAGACCGTGATTCTGAACAATTGGTGTCTGCCAATTTGCAGTCTAACATGTCTATCTCAACACTTTGATTCCCAAAAAGTATTTGAGGTCTCCAAGATTTTTAATCTCAAATTCAGCATCCAGATGTTCCTTGACTCTCTATTTCTTCATTGTCATCTCCTATGATTATCATATCATACACATAGATAATCAAGCATGTGAACTTTTCATCAAATCTCTTGATGAAGCTAGTGTGATCTGAGTTACTTTGCCGATATCCATATTTCTTCATCACTTCAGTGAATCTTCCAAACCACTTTCTAGGAACTGTTTGAGCCCGTAGAGTGGCCAATATAGATAGGATCCTCTAGTTCCTCATTTAGGAATGCATTGGTCACATCATACTGGTGGAGTGGCCAATCCTTATTGGAGGCAATAGAGAGTAGTACACAAACAATGTTCATTTTGTCGACTGGAGTAAATATTTCAGAATAATTAATCCACTGAGTCTGTGTGTAGCCTAGTACATCTCAATACTTCTATCTGGTCTTCCTTTAGTCGTGAAGACCCAACGACACTCCATTATGTGCTTCCCTACAGGCAGTGGGCTAACTTCCCACGTGCCGTTTAGTTTCAAGGCCTTCATTTCGACTAGCATCGCTTCCCTCCAATGTTTCAATTTTACTACTTCTTCAAAGGTTCGAGGAATCTCCTCCTCGTATGAAAAAGCTTCGTCATTTTTTAGATGTTTGCTTTGGAGAAATTCGACACGAAGTATCTATTTTGTCTTCCAATCCTCTCAGGTGAATATCTTTTGGGAGGGATGCCTCCTATGCTCCTTAGGGGAAGTACATACTGACTAGTGTCTTCATCAATAGTATTGTCTTCTTTTGTTTCTGCACTAGAGTAACAACTGTATCCTTATAGTGTGGATTCGAGATTACCTCGGATTCTGTATCGTTGGATCAAAGGAACGCGGCGGAAGCGTCTGGACCCCATCTGTGGATGGGATCGTCCTATGAATAGTGCCAACTTGCTCTGTTGGTCCCACATCAAAGGTACTTCGCACAAAACTTCGAATGGAGTCATTCTCTCGACTCTTCCCCTAACTACTCTCTCACTAACTCCCGGGGTGTTTGTGATAATAGAATTCAGACTCGAGAAAATTACAGTTCATGGTTGTATCACTCGTTTTGTTTTAGGATCATAGCATCTATAGCCCTTTTTATTTATCACATACCCAACAAACACACAATTAGTTGCACACGGTTCAAGTTTAGATCTTTCATGTTTAGGATATGAACATAAACAGTATAGCCAAAGATTTTGGGTGGTAGAGATAGAGAGGATGGTATTTGTGTTAAAGTGGACAGGTGGTCTAAAGGTGTTTTATGATTTAAGGTTTTTGTAGGAAGACGGTCTATGAGGTATACTGATGTGGCTACAGCTTCAGGTCAGAAAAAGGATGGGGTTTTGGAGTCTATGAGGAGTTCCCGAGTCATCTCAAGAATAGTCCTATTTTTTCTTTCGGCTATCCCATTATGAATCTTGAATTTTATTCAAGTTTTTCACAATAATATTCTAGATCTGAGCAAGTATTCATAGATCTATAGAATTATATTCTTAATATGCTAGAACAATTTAAATTGATAAAAAGCTTGAAATTTGAATGTGCATATTGGTGTGAACATAATAGATTGTTACAATTGGGAATCGATTGGTTAAGATAAAAGATCGCAGTCAAGCGAAGCGACCAGGATGAATCAAGTTAATTAAAATCGGAAATGGCTAAATGAACACAAGGGATAAACCCTAGGTGTGTTTATGTAGCGGGTTGTCTTCATCGGGGCTCCGAGATCCAGATCCGGTGAGAGGAATCTGCGGCGGTCTCAGCTGGTCGGAGTAGGCAACGAACAGCAGCTCCGGAAGCAACTGCTTCGTGTTCGGACAGCAGCGCCAGACAGCAGCTGCACGGTCGTGTGAGAGCAGCTGCGTCGTCTTTAGGCGACGGCGGAAGAGCTTCCCTCGTCGGACAGCAGCTGATTGAGGGCTCCCTGTCGAGTGAAGGCAGCAGTTTCTGGCAGCCCCCTTGTTGATCCAGCGACAGCAGCGACATCTTCAGGGAGTCAGCGGCAGAGACATCTTCTTCGGGGAGTCATGGCTGATCGGAGGTGGCGGCCGCTGCTCCATCTCTGGACAGCAGCGATGTCATTTGTGCCGGAAGCCACAAGCAGCGGCTGCGCTGTCTTCGGACAGCAGCGGTAGCCGTGTAATCGGGACAGAAACGGCGTCGCGAGAAGCTGCTTTGTCGGCGATCTTCGTTGCTGGAAAGCGGTGGCTGCTCCAGTGGGAGCGACGGTCAACAGCCGCCTCGGTGTGGGGTGGCGGCCCAAACCCTAATTAGGGTTTTGGGCTCGTCATTTTGTCGTCTCATTGTTTCATTTTCAACTCGTTTCTTAATACACAAATTTATAATTTTGGTTTAAAATCCTAAACCTAGATAAATTATTTAACTCTTGGAAATTGGAATGATTCAATTTAATTAATCAAGACTTCCAATTTAAAAGAGAATTTGTTACTTTCTTTAAAATTGTAATTGCAATAATTAGCTCAATAATTGATTTAATTTATTAATTAGCTGATTTAGATAGATTGTTTCCATCTTAAAAAAGTCAAAATAATTAACATAAAGAAAATTCAATATTTGATTGATCTAATTTTTGGCATTTTCATAATTGGATGGATTTTTAAAGGAATATTCTCTCTAGCTTTCATGTTTTATTTTGAGACTTAATTGAAATTATCTTTATTTTAATTAGTTGTTTATGGATTTATTTCTTAGAAATATACCTTGGTAAAAGACATAAGTTTTTCAATTATTTAAAGGTCTTAAAATTTTGAAAATTACATATTAATAATTGGATGGATTTTAATTGGAATTCAATTCCTGGATCAAAATTTGAATTATATCTTTAATTTGATGAAGGTGAATTTTATTTCATCTAGAGAACATCAATTTAATTTAAAGATGTGAGAAATTCAATTGGCAATGACATGCCACTAAAATTCTTAATTATTAAAGTTTGAAATACGTAATAGGATTTTAATTGGAATTCAATTCCAGTTTTAAAATTTGAATTTTATCTTTAATTTTGATGAAGGTGAATTCATTTCATCTAGAGAACATTACACACATTTCACAAATTTAACATATTTCACACACTTCACACGTTTCACACACTTTACGCATTACACAAATTTCACTCACTACACACATTTCACACACTATACACCAAATACACACTCACACATACTTCACACAAAATACACATACTATACACATACACACACCACACACACTACACACACTACAAACATTTCACATATTCCACACACTACACACGTTTCACACAAAGTACACATATTATACACACATATACACACTACACACACTGCACACACTACACATACTACACACATTTCACATATTTCATATACTTCGCACGTTTCACACACTACACACAATACACAAATTTCACACACTACACACATTTCACACACTGCACGAATTTCACACCCTACACATTTCATACACTTCACATAATACATAAGTTTCACACATTTCACTCACTGCACACATCTCACAAACACTATACACATTTCACACACTATACAGATTTCACACACTTTACACACTACACACAATTCACACATTTCACACACTACGCACACTACACAAATTTCACACATTTCCCGCACTACACACAACATGTTCCTGATACACTCATGTCACCACAAATTCCACGAAATACCTTTTGTTGATCGGTAATAGCTGCGATGTCGTCAAATGGAAAGGGATAAGTCATATACGAGGGCACTCCGCCGGGTATCAGTGTTTCATTTTTCAAACATGTGAACCTTTCGTTCAACTAAGTTCAATACATAGATTCAACTCTTCTTTTGCAGGTGTTGCATATTCTGGAAAGTCTGAGAAGGTGAAGGCGACCGAACGCGACGTTCGTGGTCCAAAGGCGAGGAGGAGGTCCTTGTGATCGCACCGGAGGCAAGCATTGTCCGGACCATGTTGACGATCGTGAGCAAATCTTGTTGTGTCCGGGTGATGTCCTCGATCATAATAACAACTGCCTTCGTTTCCTTCTTCTTTTGCTGTCTCTCGTTAACCATACTACACACGGGGGAAACCGGTTGATTCAGTTTATAACAATGAAAGTTCATAACAACACAAGGAATATGAGCACCGCAATGTTTATTTCACACTTTCATATTTCTTGCTGAAACAAAAACAAACACAACACAACTCCAAACCCACAACCATAGCTTAACCAACAACACAAAAGACAGAGGCCTCCCAACTAACATCAGACTCACCAACAAAAATTTACAATTCTATAATGACAATGGTAAAATACATTCACGGAATTCTTTGTTAAAGTCTATGAAAATAATGACATAAAAACCGGACGAAGAAAGGCGTACATGTATCGTAAGGTTGAAATCGACGCCAACAATGTGTGGTTTTTGGTCGTAGATATGTCGATCTGTGCTTGCAGTTGGAGAATTGGAAGGGCAAATTAGGGATAAAACTTCCTTTCAAATTTTCAGAGAAAACGAGAAAACCTTATACCACCGATTTTCGCCGATAGTTATCTCACTTTGCCAGAAACCCGGCGATTTTCTACCGGGTGAACAGTGTTTTTTCCGCCCTTTTACTATTCAAGCCCCTATATAATATAATGTCCCTCTACACAAGTCGCGATCATGGGTGACATTTTCCTCTTTGATGTGGTAATCGATAGAGAGAGATCAATTGATTATGTACGAGGCTTCTTTATTTTCACATTTGAATTTCTTGCATCTATCTCATTAATGGTATGGTAGGTACTCATTTTAATTTATAATCATAGATGTAATCAGTAATCTTATCAATAATTATTAGATCTATAGCATCTACGTATTAGGAGTACTATAACTTATATTTTTGAAGTAATTGTTAGATGTATAACATCTACGTATTACTATAACTTACTTATATTTTTAAAATAGATAGTAAATTGTTGTTTGTCATAATTCATATACAAATGGGTTCTTATTAAATTAAAATAAACAAAATTACCAGTATAATTTACATATTAAATTACTGAACTGTAATATTTCACAAAACATCTATAATTGGTTATAATTTGTAGTATACATAATATGATCCATTTTAATTTGAAATATTAATTTGTTTCATATCTTATAAAAGTAGTTGAATTGACCTTTCAATAAAAGGTAAATTGACTTCTTTGTATTAAGTCTTTTGGTTGGTTGCAACATGGCTTTTAACACGTTCTCAGCTCACAATTTATGGAAATTAGTATACTACACATTTTTCGACTAATTTAATTCACAAGAGTCTTGGATCATTTTAATAAAGAGAGTAAAAATGAAGATGAGAAGAATAGAATCAAAAATAAAATAAAATAAAATCAACAATGACGGACCAGGTGGGGTCGGCCGACCCCACTGCGGGTCTGTGAGAGCCATTGGAGTCTCTATTAATTGGCCGGCCGATACCACAATAGTTCCACCGCCGACCCCACCATAGTGTTTCCATGGAAGAGAAGAAACAAAGTAGTGAAGAAAATTGAAAATAATGACATTGTGGATTAAAAAAAGGAGAAGGTAATTAGGTGAGGAATGACTGAGGAAGAAGGCTTTTGGAGAAGAAGAGCGTTGTTGAAGGGCTGTTGTTACTTAGGCGGCTACTTGAAAAGTGATTTTAGGTTTTTGTTTATTTTGATTATGTTATAGAGTAAGTATATTTTTTATATTTTATTTTTCTGAAATACTCCTAATATTCATCTATATTAACAGTAAAGAGAAAACTTATCCCATATATTACAAATTCAAGTTTCACCGGAAAAAAGCCCAAGTTAAAGAGGAAAGAGAGCCAAATACTTGTAAAATGTGATTATATTAATCTGAAAAGAAAGTTTTTACAGATTTAATATGTACACTAATTCTTTAGTTATTTATTTTATGCTTTTAATATAAAATTTTCAAACTAATAAATGCGTAGGAAAAAAGTTACTGGTTGTTTTTGTATATTATGTTTCATTGATTTAATTTTGTTGAGTTTTATTTTTATTTAATATACAAACAATAACAATAATACTTGAAGAATAACAAATAAAGTTATACTACAAACAAACTACTTGAAGAATAACAAATAAAGTTATACTACAAACAAACTAATGATAAAAACATTATGTAATGTCTCAAATTAAAATAAAATATTTGAAAATAAGAATTAGTAGTATAATTTTTAAAATAATAATTATTTAAATATTTTATATGTGTTTTATTTAATAGTTTCGATCCCATGAATTCTATTTTCTGGGTTCGTCATTGTGTCAGTATGTGTATTGTGTATGCAGTGTATGTATTATGTGTGCAGTGTGTATTATGTATGTGGGTTGTATGGTAGTGTGTTTGTATTATGTATGTGGGTTGTATGGTAGTGTGTTTGTATTGTGTATGTGGTGTGCATTGTGTGTGTCTTTTGTGTAGTGTGTGTCTTGTGTACAGTGTGTATATCGTGTGTGTAGTGTTGTGTGTGTATGTGCGCGTGCAATGTGTCTTTTATTTGTTCGGTGGTGTGCATTGTATTGTTTGTGTATATGAAGTGTGTGTACAGTTTATCTGAGTATGTCCAAAAAAATTTTAGAATTTAAAATTTTTTAGTGAAAAAAATTCAAATTCTGGAATCTATAATATAATCAAATGTAATAGTACAATTTAATATAATATAACAAACATAGCATGTTTCAATTAGAAAATGAAGCCTTGTCGTTTTAAAATAACTATTGTGTTTAAACGTATCCTTACGTTTATGCATCAATTTGCAAAAGTTCGCATATCGTAACAGTCTTTGAGGTGCGCGTTTTCTTTAAGGTTTCTTCAACCATAACGTGTAGCAAAAATTTAAATTATTTTTTTTTGTTGTGCAAAGCAAATTTATGTGGTTTGACTTTTTTACCATTCTAGTTGTTTTTTACAATCAAATATTATTTGGTTATCCAACCTTCATGTTGCGAACCAATAAATATCAAAATTTGGATGCATGCTAGTTCGACCGTCTGGGATTTAGGGTCCCTTCCATGTAACCAATGTCCTAAATTGTCATTATGTAACCCGCAATTTGTGTCCTAAACTCTAAAATTAAATTTGATAATATGTCTCCTTAAGAGTATTTATCGTATCTATATATGTCCTAAACTTTCGTGCATCATAATATTCACTCTTCAGACTAGTGGCGGGCCCATGGTCACCAATAATTTTAATAATTTCTATATATTTTAATTTATACCTATCCGTCCACTGAAAATATAAATTCTTTCCTATTTAGTCCGCCTTCTAAAAATAAAAACTTTCATTTTTAGAAATTTCTCTCTAATAAAGTGGGATCCCTTTTCCACTAACCCACTTTTCTTTCAATCTTTCTTTTATTTTACCAATTTTATATTTAAAATCAGTTCGAATCAAATGTTTCCATTTTTAGGCGTGAAGGGAGTATATTCTTCAGTTAATAAATATCAAAACGTAGTAGATTAGATGGCTCCTTCAAGTGCCTTTGAGCATCGACACCTAGGTTCGAATCGCACTGCAACACTTCACGTTGTTATTTTGCATTTAATGTATGTTCATATTTGTTAATTGATGGTCCTCTAATTGTTGATTTATCCTCTAATTAGTGATTATTCTCTAATTATTTATCTCTCGTATATCTCGCAGATATTGCAGTTGTATCCATATCTCTTGCTACCTCCTTACTTATGCCACAATTATTTTTGGCGATAACGATATCATTTTGATGTGTTTCTCTTGATATTTATTCAAGATAAATATATATATCTCTCTTAACTTCCTTGCTTCTATCGCAATTATTTCTAACAACAACAATATCATTTGATTTGTTTCTACTAAGGTTTCTTCAATCGTTTTAGTGGAAAAAAAATTTGAACTCTTTTTTTTCAGTTTTGAAGACCAATAAATGCAAAATTAAATGTATGGTTTGGTTGATTGGAATTAAGTGATATGATTGTGCGTGACAAATGAGAGAAAATGAATATTTAAAATGTGTCAGCTCGAAAAATGAAGTATTCTCTTCGTCCATGCTAAGATGACATACTTTTATTTTTGGTTTATCCAAATCTAAATGACACATTTTTTATTTTTAGTAACTTTCTCTCTCCAATTAATACAACAACCATTTTTCTCTTAGTTCAATTGAATATTTAACTCTTTTTCTAGCTCCATTTAATACTTATACTCACTTTTTCTCTCTTCAGTTAACACATTAAACAACAACTCTTAAAATCCTGTGTCGACTAAGAAATGTGTCATCTTAGTCGGGACGGAGGGATTACCATCTAAAACACGTGGCAGTCGAAAGATTTATTAACAATGGTTGGACCCATTGAATTTGATTTTTATGTATATAGTAAAATGATACATCCTCATATCTAATTTCATTAGTGTGGAATATGTGAAATTCTAAAAAGGCTCTGTTGGATATTGATGGACTTTCTACTTGGGCTGATTATTTATTTGGCCCATGTGTTATTGATTTGGGCTGAGCCCAAATTACTTACCTCTTGCTCCAGATGCTGCCACGTGGACTCTCACCCGGATCACGGCCCTGAGCCGTTGGATTGTGGAGTGTGTTAGTTATGTGAGTGGTGAGACTCTTGAGTCTCTCATTCCAATCGAACCCTACTCTCTCTCTTCTCTCTGCAGAATCTAGAACTCTTTCTCTGTGTACCCTTCTTCTCCGATGGATCTTCTGCCATTCTTGAGTGATCTTTCACGGTTTCTTTAGTGATTGACTGTGAGTGAGTGGTGGAGAAGGAAACTACTTCGGTTGTTGTGTGTGATGAAGATCTAGAGTTTAGTGTGTGAGACCTTTCTGTGTGAGTTTGTGTTTGAGGTGTCCAGACCCTGTGTGGTGGAGTTCTGTGGTGTTGGTATCTGCAGTGAGAGGTTGATCTCTGGTCAGACTTCAACGGTGCTCCCTTGGATTGGTTTCTGGTAGAATAGATCTGGTTATTGGCGGGGTTTTTGAGCCATCTATTGATCTATTCAGTGTCTCTCTTGTTTCTTGCATTAATCGGGTTGTTTCATTTGATCCGAGAGGATCTTGTTTGTTGTTGCTAATCCGTTTATTCAGTGTGCAGGTTTCTTTGGAGAACTTTGTTGATACTTCAAGAACCCTAGATTAAAATATTGACTATATTTGTAATAGTTGATAGTTCTTCGGTTGTAATCTTGATAACTCAACAAAATCAGTCGCGTGGTTAGAGTTTTACTGAACTCTCCTAATGAAGAACAAAGAGGTCTTGGTAAATAGTGAATCCGCACCTAATCTGATCCCTACAGTGGTATCAGAGCCACGGGGTGATTAAGTCGGCACGCCAAGTCGCTAAAGGAGGTGGGCAAGTGGAATCCTCCCTCGAGAGGGGATTCGCTCTGGTAAATTGGTTGTATCTTCTGGTTTACTTTCTTGTTTAGTGCCAAATATAGGCTTCGGCTTTTGTTTTCTGGTAGACAGTCCCTGGCATGGACTTAGGACTTTCTCTGCTTTCTTCTCTGTATTGCTTCCGCTGGTTCTTGTTCTCTGTGATCTTGTGATCTCATTTTACTTGACCACCAAGCATCTTGTGCTGCCCAAGTGACCCCCTGCCCCTCCAGTAGTGAGTGATTGCAAGCTGGGATAGCCTTGGCCAGTCTTGCTCGTGACAGTCAAGTATTTGAGGTCCTATCTGTTGTGTGAAAGCTTTGTGTCTGTTCTTGTGCATGTCTTTGTGTTCTCAGGTGTGTAAGGCTCTGTGTTTCGGTCTTGCTTCCTGTGTTCTTGCAAAAATTTTTGCTAAAATGGCTCAACCTGTTTGTTTGGTTCCCTATAATGGTAAAAATGATTTTGCTATTTGGAAACAAAAAATGAAGTGTGTTTTGATTCAACAAAAGGTGTTCAAGGTTGTTGATGGTACTTTGCCTGAGGAAACTGCTCAGGACAAAAAGGAAGAAATGAATGAATTGGCAAGAGCTATTATTGTGTTAAATCTGTCTGATTCAGTGATTAGAAAAGTTGATCATGAGGAATCTGCTGCTAAAATATGGAAATTGCTTGATACTCTGCATACTGAAACCTCTATGTCTTCAAGAATGTATCTGCTTGAAAAGTTGTTTAAGTTTAAGCTTGATCTTGCTAAAGATATTGATGACAATGTGGATAGGTTTCAGAAGCTTGTCCAGGACATTAAGAGATCTTGTGATAAAACTATAGATGAATACACTAGCATAGCTCTGATGAATGTCATACCTGATTCATATAGTGATGTTAAGGCTGTCATTAAGTATGGCAGAGATTCTGCTCCTCTAGACCTTATTATTAGCTCCCTAAATCTAAAGAACTTGAACTTAGGGAGAGAGCTGCTTGATAAGAATGCTTATAACAAAGTTTTAAATGTCAGAGGTAGATCTAAATCTAGAGGGGGCAATGAGCCTAATGGAGGTTCTGGTAATGGCTCAAACTCTAGGAAGAAGTTTAGGTCTGGGTCTAGAAGCAAGGACCCTAAAACCTATAGGAAATGTTTCAACTGTGGTGAAGTTGGGCACTATAAGAAAGATTGTACTAAGCCTAAGAAGAATAAGTTCCCCAACAACAACTCCCAAGTTGAAACCCTTGTCAATGTTGCTACTTATGACAATGTAAATGATTCTATGTTCATGGTGCATGATCTGCAATTTGTGAATGCTGCTCCTGCTTGCCCTTGCCCTTTTACATCTAATGATTAGCTATGTGATTTTGGATGTACTTATCATGTGAGTCCTTTCAAGGAAGTGTTTTCTGAGCTGAAACCTGTAATTAAAACTTTTGTGTCAATGGCTGATGACAAGAAGTGTGAAATTCTTGGTATTGGCACTGTGTGTTTGAAGTTTGAAAATGGTTATGTGCTCAACTTGAAGGATGTGAGATATGTTCCAGATCTGTGCTATAATTTGATGTCTTGTATTGCTCTTGAAAATGAGGGTATGGGGGGAAAGTGGGGGGAAGGCTGTATGAAAATTTGCAAAGGATCTATGTGCCTTTTCAAAGCTAAAAAGAAATGTGGTTTATACGTCTGTACTGCAGTGCCTCTTACATGTGAAAAAGCTTATACCAATGTTGTTAAATCTGATAGAACCATGTTGTGGCATAATAGGCTAGGTCACATGAGTGCTAAAGGCCTGAGTATTCTAAAAAAGCATGCCATCTTGTCTGATAATGATGTTCATAGTGAGTTGCCTTTCTGTGATTCTTGTGTGCTGGGTAAACAGCATAGGGTCTCATTTTCTACTAGTCCTGCACTTGCAAATGTGAGTACATGTATTCTGGAATATTTGCATATGGATGTTTGGGGGCCTGCTTTTGTGTCTTCTCACCCTGGATGTGTCTACTTCTTGTCTGTGATTGATGATTTTTCCAGAAAAGTGTGGTGTTTTTTGATGAGACATAAGTCTGAGGTGTTTGAAAAAATGAAAACCTAGAAAATTTTAATTGAAACTCAGACCGGCAAGAAAATCAAGGCTATTAGGACTGATAATGGCCTGGAGTTTTGTAACAATCAAATGGATGACTTGTGTGATGGTTTTGGAATAAAAAGACATAAAACTGTGCCTTATACCCCACAGCAAAATGGGTTGCTGAGAGAATGAACAGAACTTTGCTTGAAAAAGTGAGATGCATGCTTTCTAAGTCTGGATTGTCAAAAACGTTTTGGGGTGAGGCTTTATTAACTGCTACTTATTTGGTAAATAGGTTCCCTTCTGTGCCTCTAGTTGGTCATGCTGGGGTTTGTTGCCCCTTGCACAGCGGAAGACTTGTACAAAACAAATAAATCAGACAAGGATCTATTTGACCGATTATGCGATTAATCAATTCACATGTTTAACATATAATTGCATGCTAGAACGCAAATAATTCATGCTCATAGAAAGTAAATCCTAAACATGAATACTACGGTTTAAGGTTACCGATTTGATTCTCCAAAGAATCGACGATTGCTTGCGCCTTCTCCACGAGATGATCTTCAATACTAGACCACGGATCTTCTCTCTGGTTCCCGAACTGTACTCCAATATCAGTGTGGGCTGATCTTACTAGAATACTAGGACTTAAATAAAGAAGACAGAAGAAATCCTTTTGAGAATAGGAGTGGAATTCGAAAATTCCTACAGCTGGGGAGCTGAAATTTTTGAAAAATACAATAATGAAAAATTGTGTTATTTCTGTCTCCTTTATTCTCCTATTTATATTAAGTTCCTTATGGGCCCAGACAGGGATCTATGGAAGGTTTTGGATATGGGCTCATCCAATTTACTTTTTACTAATTAAATTGAACCCACAATTTAATATAAGTTATAATTGGAATATTACGAGCAGCCACTACAGAAGTAATATTGAACTCTCCCCATCCAAATCCGAAATTACAAGTAATCCGGGTTTCCGTTGTTTATTATTTATTTCCCGCGCTTAAGATATAAATGTCCATTAATTAATTAATGTCTGCTATGGACTTAATTAATTAACATCTTATTAATTCCAAGAGTGGACTTAGCAAGAATCATTTATTTATTATTCATAGAGTAATAAAACTCCAACTGGCCAGTTTTCCGAATAATAAAACCTTGTTCGAGCTCCTCTTGAGGACATTATCAAACGAGACTCACCTCGTGCACGTTTCAACATAATAGCAATCCTAGCACCGCTAGATATTAATCACCACTACCCAATATATCAGGATAATTGGGTTGCGAAAAACCCGCACCATTTGATAAGTCAAAGTAGTGCATAATCAATACCGTATGCTCAATGCTAACATATGTAGATTAAGAAATATAATTTTATCAAGACCTAGTCTTTCAGTAGATAGCATAAAGACACGTCTTGCTGTTAGATCCGTTCAGTGTTGTACCACACCAATGTCAAATTATTTCAGTAAGGCTTAGAAATATGCGGACTGACATTGCAACCTTTCACGATAGGTAGCCAAAGCCTATCTAGGTTGTGAAATTCTTCTTTTTCTTTTGCAAAGCATTGCATAGATCTGACCGTGTTACCTTAAAGTGGACGACGCCCACAACCGGTCTACTAAGCAAAAGACTTAGACTTTGTTTACTTCTTATGCATTTAAATGTTTGTAAAACATCTTATAAATGCACAAGCAAACACAATGTAATAATAATAGTGATTCTATTCGTGCGAGACTGCTCGAATAATACTGAATCAGGTTAAAAGTGGATTATAGAGTTTTACGTATACAAGCAAGATTCTATTCGAGCGAAACTTGCTCGAAACATGCTTTTCAGTATACCAAACCTAACAATCTCCCACTTATACTCAAAACATGCTTTCGAGTATACCCACTGCCAAAAACTCTCCCACTTATACACAAAGCAGGTATTGATTTTAGATATATCGAACTACCATTCATTTCACCAAGTGAAAGAAAAATCTGCTTGGTTGTTCTCTGATAATATCTTTTTCACCATAATGTCTTTTAATTAATTTCATCCCCATATGTGATTGTTTAGCTTAATAAACTCGTGTGTCCCTTGAGTTAGCCTTCACTAGAGTAATCAAAAAAAAATACTCATAGGCATACTCAAACTTACGATTAAAGCTATTAGGAAGATATTCCTAAGGTAAACACATATTCAGAGGATGACTTACTCGATCACTGATTAGTCATAAAACTAAGACAGTGTAACCCCAAGGACATTACATGAATGACTGGTAAACTAGAATATAGTTACTAGTCTTTCTCAAGCACTAGGGTATATTCATTACCTCAATCAAAATCCTTTGCCATGGTTAATATGATATATACTTGCTATGTATAAGAACAACTAATATCAAACTTAGTACACATTATAGCATATATGAGACAACTATCTCCGAACTAGTCTCATAATTCTTGATCTCACTAAGTGTCAAACGACACTTGACTAGAGACAAGACAATTCCATCTTGAGAGGTATAAACCTTTTCATGGAATTTCTAATGCTTAAATGTTCCAAGCAATGTGTAGATATAAGATTCCTAAGAGAATCTCAACATTCTTTCTAGCAATCTTAAAAGGACTTAGATGCTAAGAATGTAATTAGTTTCTCTTAAATCATTTATCTTAAACTGGGTAGACAACCAGTTTCCTACGCCAGATGCCAATCTTAGTTGTTTGCAACTTTTGTAGATTTCATCATCGTAGAGTACCAATAATACCATATGTAATGCACTTTCAACTTCCTTGTGCTTACAGCACTGTTAAGGACACAAGTCAAATAACAAATATTTGACAATTTTGATAAAACACATATACTCTGATTTAGATGCTTGCCTAAGACCACGAAGGTCTTTATAAGCTTCCAATCATGCGTTTCTTGCCCTTAATTACATATCCATTAGAATGTTCCAGTAGATGATTTCATCAAGACTTCTATTTATAGAAGGCTGTCTTGACAATCATAATACTTACATTCTAATTTATGTAAGTTCTAATAGACAATAGGATCGAATAAATCATGGCACAACGATAGCGAGAAGATAATTCTCTTTGGGCATAACCTGTTTATCATTGTCTAGCCATTTTAAGATCCATATTTACACTTGCAAAGATACTTGCTCCCACTGACTGACACAGCCTGTAGGTAGTATTGCAAGTCTTGTAAAACATGTTGTCTATCTTAGATTGTAGTTTGGAATCTATCACCTTTTCGAGGATGAATATCCAAATTAACCAATACTACATTGTAGTTAAAGGGATTATGTTCAAGTTAATCTAAGACTGAGTCTTACGACACTCTTAGACCCATGAACTTGTTGTGTTCCAGTGGAACGCTCCCACTACGATATGGTTCTTACAATCTTAGGTACTGAAGTTGATTTTATTAGTGCAAAAGTTTCTAATGGTATGACTTCTTGGTAATGTGGAAAATCCAATATCTCTCTTTTGAGAGTTATCACGTTGTTAGGCTTGTAGTTCATCTCTTGATCTTCGTACAAGAATTATATCTTTGAAGATTACAGAACTTATAACCTTACATCATTTGGGACAAACCTTAAAACATGCCTCAGTACTCAACTCCAATTTCTTGGACACTTTTCCAACACGTGTTGGAACAACATTACACCTTGAGATGTGCTAGACTAGAGACGCTCTAGTCCACAACTCGTGTTTTGTAGAAGGTACTGATGTTGGTAGTTTCTTTAATGTTTATCCCATCAATGATAAGATTTTAATGAGTACAACTCATCACTTAATCAAACTTGTCTTAGAGAGACTTCGATTCCTTCTTACATAACTATCCCATTCATTAGATGAATGCTTGGATTCGTTAATGGAGATTAGACTCCCACTACTGATCATAACCCTTTGCTCGTCTCCTTATGGTGTAAACCATTGAGACTTGCTAGTCTTTCTATGTTGCACTTTTATAAGTATTCTGAATCTCTTGAAAAATCAAATGATTCTAACTCATAGTGCATCAAACAGACTTTCTCAACTGTCAAGCTATTTAACGAAATGTTAAAATCTTGATAGTCTAGATCCGTTCGAACAATTTCTAAGTATTTTCTTGGCCTTAAGGCTAAGAGCCATAAATACTTTATCATTCAATGATTAAGAAGTTGATGTGTTGTTGAATACTCAACCTTGTCGCACTTATATTATTTTAATACTATGATGCCTTAAGCATCAACCATAAAACAATAGTTGAGCATTAATAGCTCCCACTGCAACAAAAACCTAACTGGATGAAGATCTCTTACTTAGAAGTTGCATTGTCATGTAAGTCATTGTCCTTCTATAAAATAGGTCAATCCAACTCACAAAGCATCTTTTCTCGCTTTAAACAAACTTCGATGACAATCCAGGCTCTCTCATTTACATATCTAGTCTTATGTTCAAATGAACTAGGACTTTAAGAAAAATGCAGCCTTTATGAATTCGCCATCTATCATGTTACTTTCCTCTAATAGTAACACAACGACTATTATTCTGAAGATTTTCTACTTTTCAGTTAAACCTTCTTATAGTCATTTCTTGTTACTTTAGGCGATGACTTGTGTCAGAAACTATTTGAGTGATCAAAAGATCCTCAAAACATTCTGTCACTCTAGGATATTCCAATCGAATCATCTTAACAGATTCTATTGATATCCATCTTTCATCGTCATTAACCAAGACTTGTCGAGCTACTTAAAGGAAAATAGCTTGACCTTATTCCTCAAAGAGCTTGTCAAGTACATGCATAATGCATTCTCGAACATTCTTCGTGGAATTATGACGAGGAAATGGAGGACATGAATCATTGAGTATAAACTCCAAGCTTTCAGCGATGAGAATCTTATCCATTTTTGTTTCCGGTCTACATAATTTAGGCATTCGAGTTTACTTTCTTTAAGGATCGCAGACAAACATTAAATGACATAATGGAGATTTGGCAAATAAACTTATTATCACATACTCATGCTCAATACATAATCACAAATAACCACAAAACAATTATGTATCTTACAACAGCAAAATTAATAAATTGTATCCTCCTCTGGAGGTTAATACGCATTAAAATTTTGACAATTTTCCTGGTCACAACACCGACGCATCAATAGCTTCCTCCTCTGGAGGTTGACACGCCTAATGCTGCCTAAGCACGACCATCAGATTTAGCATTACAGAATTTTATTTCTACAACACACTCCCATAACAATGTTCATGTGTTGATAACAAAATCAAGCTATCTCATAAATTCTGATTGAACCCTGAAACTCGCAGTTCCTTAGGATTATTGTCCCCACTCTGCAGGTGGCAATAATATTGGGAACCACTTTCTAGTTCATTCTATTTATTATGTGAGAAGTCCGCCCTTATGAACTTGCTGTTTTCGTAGGATTATTGTCCCTACTCTGTAGGTGGCGATAATATTAGAAAATCAGCTTCACAAAATTTGGCAGTCCAACCGATGGAGACCGTATACAACGCACTTGTTGTAATCATCACTTAGATATTTTTATATGGTTTTTGCATAATTATCACATAAGCAGATAAAGCAGATAATCCACTTAAAAATAGATAAACACCAAATAAACAGATAAACCCATTTAATGCATGGCATTTAAACACACATGATAATCATCGAAAATTATTTAATCTAGTCAAGGGGGAATCAATTAAATAATTAAGTTTTATCATGGATAATGTTTATCCAAATTTATTTAGGATTTATCAAGATAGAGTTAACTATCTAAATCCATTTAGGATTATTCTAGATTTTATTTCGATAAAATCAAATCCTACAATTCAAGATAACGTTGATCTAGGATTATCATTATTTAAATCGTACTAGGATATTACTAGATAGAAACACTTCCATCATAATCCTTAAGACAAATAAAATCCAATCAACCAAGATTTATACAAATCTTAATTCTATTTAGAATAGACATCCAGAATATATCAAACAATACTTAGGATTTCTTAGATAAATAAATTTATCTAAATCCAATTAATTAAGGATTTTCTTATATATCATTAACATCCTAATCTATCTAGGACATACATCCAAATGATAAGGATAACTTGGATTAATACTTATTTTGATCCATCTAAGATTTGTCTTAATAGAATTAAATCTATTCAAATCCATAGGATAAAATAAATTAATATTAATATTAATCCTAATCCATCTAGGATTTAACTTGGAGTAAATCCATATAAATCCATAGAATTAAATAATATTATATTATAGTTATTCAAATCTATCCAAGATTTATCTAGGAACAAATCCATATAAATCTATAAGATAAGAATAAAATATTATATTATCACTATCCAAATCCATCTAGAATTTATCTATGAATAAATTCATATAAACTCATAGGATAAGAATAAAATAATATTATCATTATCTAAATCCAACTAGGATTTATCAAGGGATAAATCCACATTAATCCATAGGATATAGATAAATATTAGATTCTCATTATCCAAATTTAACTAGGATTCATCTAGGATTTAAATCCCTACAAGTCCATAAAATAAGGATAAAATCTATAATTAATCCATGATTTAATACAAAATCAAATCTTATATAATATATAAAATCTACAAAAGATATATTCAAATCTTATTTCCAAATTAATCTTGAAATATTTCCAAAATTGAATCCAAAGATTAGGAAACCCTAAATCAATTTTGGAAAGCGAAGTCACTGGACGAAGCGATGCGACGTCGCGCGGGTAAACCCGCGCGAGCGTCGCGCATAGGGTAAACCCTAATCTAGCTCTCCGTCGGACTCCCACTTCACCGCAGCGTCGTCGTCGCTGCTGCGATGCCAGCTTCGCAGCGGCTGTTGTGGGGCGATCACCGTCGCTGATCACGGCTGATCGCTGCTGCAGTCGACTGCAGCTGTTGCTGACCGCCTTAGAGCACGGCCGCTGCTGCAGTGTTGGAATCGTTGCTCACCGGCGCTGCTCGCTGCTGCTGCGACATCGTCGACTCTACAGCCGCCAGCGCCGCTGCAACGTTTCACCCACTGCCATGCCGCTGCCTCTGACAGCCCGTGCGCTGCTACGTTATCAACTCCGGTACTGGGCTGCCGCTGTGGAAGCTGCTGCATCCGTCCGCTCAGCCCAAGAGAGGCGAACCGACGATCGAATTGACTCACAATTCACGAAAAAAAAATTCGTTCATGCACTTATTCAAAACCATTGGAGTCAAGATAATCATTACCACATAATAATTATGTTATGATTACTAATATTAGGAATTAGATTCCAAAAGTCACGTCTCCAACATTCATGGAACCTTGGGCTTCTTCGTTCAACAGTAAATAAAACACATAAACGAAGAACTCATGCATTCAAGCAATTCACATAACATGAAATTAATCCACATAATCAGAGCCAAAAATTGGCTCTGATACCAATTGCTGGGGTTTGTTGCCCCTTGCACAGCGGAAGACTTGTACAAAACAAATAAATCAGACAAGGATCTATTTGACCGATTATGCGATTAATCAATTCACATGTTTAACATATAATTGCATGCTAGAACGCAAATAATTCATGCTCATAGAAAGTAAATCCTAAACATGAATACTACGGTTTAAGGTTACCGATTTGATTCTCCAAAGAATCGACGATTGCTTGCGCCTTCTCCACGAGATGATCTTCAATACTAGACCACGGATCTTCTCTCTGGTTCCCGAACTGTACTCCAATATCAGTGTGGGCTGATCTTACTAGAATACTAGGACTTAAATAAAGAAGACAGAAGAAATCCTTTTGAGAATAGGAGTGGAATTCGAAAATTCCTACAGCTGGGGAGCTGAAATTTTTGAAAAATACAATAATGAAAAATTGTGTTATTTCTGTCTCCTTTATTCTCCTATTTATATTAAGTTCCTTATGGGCCCAGACAGGGATCTATGGAAGGTTTTGGATATGGGCTCATCCAATTTACTTTTTACTAATTAAATTGAACCCACAATTTAATATAAGTTATAATTGGAATATTACGAGCAGCCACTACAGAAGTAATATTGAACTCTCCCCATCCAAATCCGAAATTACAAGTAATCCGGGTTTCCGTTGTTTATTATTTATTTCCCGCGCTTAAGATATAAATGTCCATTAATTAATTAATGTCTGCTATGGACTTAATTAATTAACATCTTATTAATTCCAAGAGTGGACTTAGCAAGAATCATTTATTTATTATTCATAGAGTAATAAAACTCCAACTGGCCAGTTTTCCGAATAATAAAACCTTGTTCGAGCTCCTCTTGAGGACATTATCAAACGAGACTCACCTCGTGCACGTTTCAACATAATAGCAATCCTAGCACCGCTAGATATTAATCACCACTACCCAATATATCAGGATAATTGGGTTGCGAAAAACCCGCACCATTTGATAAGTCAAAGTAGTGCATAATCAATACCGTATGCTCAATGCTAACATATGTAGATTAAGAAATATAATTTTATCAAGACCTAGTCTTTCAGTAGATAGCATAAAGACACGTCTTGCTGTTAGATCCGTTCAGTGTTGTACCACACCAATGTCAAATTATTTCAGTAAGGCTTAGAAATATGCGGACTGACATTGCAACCTTTCACGATAGGTAGCCAAAGCCTATCTAGGTTGTGAAATTCTTCTTTTTCTTTTGCAAAGCATTGCATAGATCTGACCGTGTTACCTTAAAGTGGACGACGCCCACAACCGGTCTACTAAGCAAAAGACTTAGACTTTGTTTACTTCTTATGCATTTAAATGTTTGTAAAACATCTTATAAATGCACAAGCAAACACAATGTAATAATAATAGTGATTCTATTCGTGCGAGACTGCTCGAATAATACTGAATCAGGTTAAAAGTGGATTATAGAGTTTTACGTATACAAGCAAGATTCTATTCGAGCGAAACTTGCTCGAAACATGCTTTTCAGTATACCAAACCTAACAGGTCAGTGTCCTGAATATGTGTTTTATGGAAAGCCTCTTAACTTTCCTCACCTAAGGGTTTTTGGCTGTATTGCTTTTGTGCATATTAAGTCTGATAAACTTGAGCCTAGATCTAGGAAATGTGTTTTTCTAGGTTATCCTGAGGGAGTCAAAGGTTATAGAGTCTGGTTAAGGGATGAACCTGGATTCAAGGTCATAATAAGTAGGGATGTAGTCTTCAATGAAGATGAATTCCCCTGCTTAAGATTGACAAGTAGCCCAGATCCTATAGATGTGGACAATGAACCCCTCAATGAGGTGGAGTCCACAGATACACTCACTGGAGTGGAGCATCCCAGTGATGCTCCAAGTGAGGTGGAGCGGCCATTTTGGAACATCTATCCAGTCTATACACCTAATGAGACTCCTAATGAAGGAAATCCAAATATTGTTCATGATGTGCCTGCCCAAAATGTGAATGACAATGTGCATGATAGCCCTGTTAGAAATCTCTCCCCTATTGCAGCCCAGAATGAAAAAATACATAGCCCTAGTGGCATTCAAAATGCTATTGATAATACTAATTTGCAGGATTATGTGTTATCTAGAGATAGAACTAGAAGGGTCAATGTCAATAGACCTTCTAGGTTTGATTGCTTTGTTGGTTTAGTTGCTCTTATAAATTTGGCTTTCAATGTATATGAATCTGATGGGGATGAGCCCCAAACTTATAAGCAGGCTACTAAATCTAAATTCCGGAGTCGGTGGCATAAAGCCATGTTCGAGGAGACGCATTCTCTGAAAATTAATTTTACTTGGATTCTTGTACCTTTGCCTCCTGATGCATCTGTGGTTGACTGCAGGTGGCTTTACAAATTCAAAAATGAGGTGAAGGGCCTTAGGTACAAGGCCAGATTAGTGGCAAAGGGCTTTACTCAACAAGAGCGGGTAGATTACACATAAATTTTTGCCCCTGTTGTTAAATTTACTACTGTCAGGATGATGCTTGCTTTGTGTGCTCATTTTGATTGGGAATTAAAGCAAATGGATGTTAAAACTGCCTTCTTGCATGGTGATCTTGATAAGCCTATTTACATGAAACAGTCTGAGGGCTTTGTTGATCCCAAGTTTCCAAATCATGTGTGCTTGCTGAAAAAGGCCTTGTATGGTTTAAAACAGTCTCCTAGGCAGTGGAACATCAAGTTTAATACATGTATGCAGAAGTTAGGCTTTGTAATAAGTACCTTTGATGCATGCTTATATGTTAAGAACCTTGATGTTGTGCCTGTTTTTTTGTTGTTGTATGTTGATGACATGCTTATTATGGGTCCCTGTTTGAAAACTATAAAAGGTGTGCAAGCTGCTTTGAGTGAGAATTTTGACATGAAGGATCTAGGTGATGCTCAGAAAATCTTAGGGATAAGTATCTATAGAGATAGAAAAGCTTCTACCCTTGTGTTGCATCAAGAGCCTTATGTGTACAAAGTTCTGAAAAAATTTAACATGTTTGATGCTAAACCTGCTTATGTGCCCTTAGCTGCTCATTTTATGTTGAGTAAAGATCTGTGCCCTAAGTCTCAGACTGAAGTTGATGCTATGAAGAGAATTCTTTATGCTAATGCTATTGGATCTGTGATGTACTTGATGGTTAGCACTAGGCCTGATATTGCCTATGCAGTTTCATGTCTTAGTAGATACATGTCCAATCCAGGTCTTGTTCATTGGGAAGCTTTGAAATGGCTTATTAGATACTTGAAGCAAACTGCTAAGTGTGGTTTATGCTATTCTAAGTGTGATGATGGTGTTTTACTAACTGGTTTTGTGGATTCTAATTATGCTAATGACAGATATAAGAGGAAGTCAACTACCTTCTATGTGTTTACAGTGTGTAGGTCTTGCATAAGTTGGAAATCTCAGTTGCAGCATATTGTGGCCTTGTCCACTACTGAGTCAGAGTATATTGCCACCATTGAGGAAATGAAAGAGGTTGTATGGTTAAAGGGAGTGCTTTCTGAACTTAAGTTTGTGAAAACCTCTCCTGTTGTGTCTCCGATTCTCAATCTGCTATTCAGTTATGTAAAAATCATGTTTTCCATGATAGAACAAAGCATATAGATGTAAGGTTTCATTGCATTAGTGATATTGTAGAAAAATGTGAAGTGTTTCTTCAAAAAGTGCATACAGATAAAAACCCAGCTGACATGGGAACTAAGCCCTTACCATTAGAAAAACTTCTTTTCTGCATTAAATACTTGCACTTTGATCTAGGATAGGTTGCATGTCCCGGGGGAAAGACCTCAGCCACCTTATAAGATGTGGTAAGGGTGGTAGGTGGCTGGAGGCATGAAGTCCTTTTAAACTAATGGGTGTCGGCCCCTCTGGTGTCTAAAGGCAACCTGGTGGTTCCCAAAATGCTTGTGGACTTAGTCATTTGGTGCTGAGGGATTTGCCTTGTAGGCTGTGATGATTTTGACCTTAGCTTATAACCAGATTGGTTTCCTAGAATAAAGTCCAAGGTGGAGTATGTTGGATATTGATGGACTTTCTACTTGGGCTGGTTATTTATTTGACCCGTGTGTTATTGATTTGGGCTGAGCCCAAATTACTTACCTCTTGCTCCAGATGTTGCTACGTGGACTCTCACCCGGATCACGGCCCTGAGCCGTTGGATTGTGGAGTGTGTTAGTTATGTGAGTGGTGAGACTCTTGAGTCTTTCATTCCAATCGAACCCTACTCTCTTTCTTCTCTCTGCAGAATCTAGAACTCTCTCTGTGTGCCCTTCTTCTCCGATGGATCTTCTGCCATTCTTGAGTGATCTTTCACGGTTTCTTTAGTGATTGACTGTGAGTGAGTGGTGGAGAAGGCAACTACTTCGGTTGCTGTGTGTGATGAAGATCTAGGGTTTAGTGTGTGAGACCTTTCTGTGTGAGTTTGTGTTTGAGGTGTCCAGACCCTGTGTGGTGGAGTTCTGTGGTGTTGGTATCTGCAGTGTGAGGTTGATCTCTACTCAGACTTCAACGGTGCTCCCTTGGATTGGTTTCTGGTAGAATAGATCTGGTTATTAGCGGGTTTCTGGGCCATCTTTTGATCTATTTGGTGTCTCTCTTTGAAAGTGCAGGTTTTCTCGGTCAACGTGTGTAAATGCGGGGGTGTATCCAACTGATCAGGATGAGATTCCCGGCCTAGCTGAGTCGTTGGCACGACAACCGGAACCTGGTATCAAACAAATTTCCTCAACCCACTTTTACTGGTTAGTATAATGGAGGTAAGGGTCGAATCCCACAAGGATGGACACGTTCGGATAACTATGGTGATATTCCTGGGTGTTTTTGGTTAGCTACCACGCTTTTTGGGGTTGGGATTCTACCTAGGCGAGAAATAAAGATGGTACTCTACTGACTAGTAGGCGTGAAAGTAACAGGCATGTGGATGTGTTCGTGAAAATAGGGGACAAGGTATCTCAAAGGAATGTGAAAAGTAGACAGCTACTAAAAGAGGAAATTTAGACAACAAGGCATATTTGGCGGCTGGTTGGCTTTCTGACAGGTCTGGAAGGTACAACTGAAAAGTAGGAGACAAAAGCAAAAGTAACAAAAAAAAAAAGTAAAAGTGGTCCAAGGCAAAAGTTGATATTGACGTTTTCTTCTTCACCAAGTATTGACAGAAATCATATGAACACAAACTCCACGACTAAACTCAGATTAATAGCTTCAAACTCAAGATCCATTGATTAAAAAGAAAGTTTAACTTAAGATAAATAGCTGAAATTGCAGACTGCCTCTACTGACTAACATGCAAGATAGTGATCACAGCGCAGAACAGGAAACTCATGCACAAAAACTCAAACTGAAACATGACTACAAATTCCGATCAACAACTACAGATCTAGCTTACTCGAAGGAAAATACGTGCACGCACTTAAAAATTAAAAGCGATAACTAAATCTAACTTTCCTATGCAGAATGAAGCAAACTCAAACCAAAGAGACATTCGGAATAGAAATTTCATAACTTAAACGTTTGGATCTTCACCAAATACTTCAAAAGGCAACAAAGATAAATGTTTGCAACAGATTCAACGAAGAAAGCAGGTAAAGATTAAACTAGAAAGCAAATAACAATTGTTTTGCCACTCCGGGCGGCGATATTGCTATACTACTACGACAAACTGGCTGGAACGGTAGAACGATGATTTCTCCGGTATACTCTTGGACGTCAAGTGACCATAGCTGTGGCGAGGAACGAGAGACTGGATAATGCTGAAAGACTGATCTGCTAGAGAGAATTCTACTAAGTGTGTATGAGAACCGAGAGCTTTTTTCGAACTTAGCACTCTCCTCGTCTCTCTCCAAGTGGCTTCTTTTATATGGAGGCTTGCCCTTGCTTTTAGGGTAGGCTTCCTTCTCGATTTGACTTTTCTGCCCTTGTCAATGATCATCCCAGCTATCCTTCTTCTCCATCTCGAGCCTTTTCTCTGGCATACATTCTGGTTAGTATTGCACCCTTCTAGCGCTCTTTTCGCTTGCATTGCCTGAATCGTCTCCTACTGGCTTGGATCCCTTAATCCTGCACACTTGAGCAACTGTTTTGTAGATAATACATGCATTTCACGACATACTGATCAGTAACCAAGGCTTAGAATACGACTTATCACTCTTGTTTCTTGCATTAATCGGATGGTTTCATTTGATCCCAGAGGATCTTGTTTGTTGTTGCTAATCCGTTTATTCAGTGTGCATGTTTCTTAGGAGAACTTTGTTGATACTTCAAGAACCCTAGATTAGAATATTGACTATATTTGTAATAGTTGATAGTTCTTCGGTTGTAATCTTGATAACTCAACAAAATCAGTTGTGTGGTTAGAGTTTGACTAAGCTCTCCTAATGAAGAACAAAGAGGTCTTGGTAAATAGTGAATCCGCACCTAATGTGATCCCTACGTGCTCAATCTTGTTTGATTTTGAATCTGATATATGTGTATATAACATCTTTGATAAAAGTTTTAAATTAATAAAGTTGATATCAACACCAAAATACTTTACGCCATAATAACAAAAATTATAAATCAACTATTGACTAACAAACACAATATACTTATAATTAAAATAACAACCTTCTCTTTTTAGTTGAGGATACAAACAACATTTAAGCTGCTTAGAGAATCGAATCTACTTAATAAAAGTTATTTTATTGAAATTTCTCGTACATTAAAAAAAACTAAAACATTTTAGTATTCCTATTGTAAATAGAGTATTTAAAAGTAAGAAAAAATATAATATCTATGAAAAGACGCGCAAGTCACATTCATTGTATGATGGTTCAACAGAATAAATAATGCAAATATTTCTCCATAGCTACGTGATAATTATTTATATTTATTTTTATATTTGAGGTCCAGAATTATTTGCGAAATGAATCCAAGAATATTCACCCATTCCACAAAATAATATATGATCGATTGGTTTAAGATTTGATTTTCAAGATATCATCGTGACAGATTAAGAATTGACATCAAACATTTATGCAAAACTTCGACCACGAGCACACGCATATATGCATTCTATACATGTGAAGAGTGTTAATATGTATATTATTGTGCATTTTCAGTCCTTATTTTTAAAATTTTAATAATATAATGACTTCATCCAAATAAATTTAAAAAATAAAAACTGAGAAATGTTATTTAGTTTTGTGAATAATAAAAGTGGACCTAATTCCTTTCTTTGGCGAATGTTGATTAGTGACTAATAAGGAATAAAACGGGAGACGGCCTTTTTTTGGTGTCTCATGGGCTATTTATTCCCATCTTTAATGGGCCGTTTCAATGCAATTAGTCCAACTTACAGCCTTTACGAACTTTTAAATGGGCCTTAACACAGCTCATTATAAGTACTCCAACCGTTCATCAAAAATAGTTTCATAGGTAGATGACAAGTTTTAATAAAAATTGGTGTAGAGTAGTAATACAGAGAACGAGAAAAAGTGAATTAAGTATGAGAGAGGGACGTAAAAGTGGATAGAATAGTGTGACATAAAAGTGGATAGAATAGTGTTAATAATTTGAGATAAACTTTTCATTTTTGGATGAGACTATTTTGTATGGATACTTCAAAATGGAAAGATGAGATTATGTTTTTCGTGGACGGAAGGAGTACTATTTATTCATACTAACTAATACATCCGTCCCAAGGAAGATGGCTCCTTCCTTAGGCGGCATGATATTTTATACTATAATTTAATTTTGTGTGTTTAGTGGAGAGAAAATAGCATAGACAAAAGTCTATTTTTAGTAATTGGACATCTTGGTTGGATCAAACCAAAAAGAAATGTGGGTTATCTTCAATAATAATTTTTTATTTATTAAAATCAAACTTAATATATAAAAACAAAATTTTGTTAAATGTGTATTAAACGAAAGCAATGCTCACAGATAATCATGGCTGACAATTTTGGACACAACACAAACCTGGCACCAACACGCACAAAATAATGGGTTTGGGTCAAGCTTATTGGGTTTATGGCCTTATTGGGTCAACCCGTTAGGAATTCGATAGTTTGGGTTGTGTTCGGTTGACCCGTTCAAAAATAATATTATTACTTTAATTAATCTTTTTTTAAAATATACTACTCCCTCCATCCACGAAAAATAGGTTCATTGTTAATGACACAAGTTTTAAGGAGAGATTAGTAAAGTAAGAGAGAGAATGAAAAACCGTGGGTCAAGTATGAGAGAGAAAAAGAGAAAGTAGGTAAAGTATGATAAAAAAAAAAAAATTAGTTCTAAATTATGACTATTTTTCGTAGACACCTCAACATGGCAAAATTGAACTATTTTTCATGGACGAAGGGAGTATATATTTTAAGTTCATGTAACTTAGATTTGTATCATGTCAATTAGATTTTTAAAAAATAAGTATCATGTAATATCCAATTTTAATCATTTAATACAACTTCAGAGCATTATCAGGTCGTTATCGTGTCATGCAAGCTATATTATATTGTATCTTTAATGCTTCGTGTCATTTACTGATCGAATAAATGTTTAAAGGTAACAAGCAGATTCGTGTTTGGGTTGTAAGTTTCCTTAACTAGTCATATTAGAGTTTAGACTTATTTACTTGGCTTGGATCATTATCAAGTCGTCCGGATAATAACCCACAATCCACATGACTTATCGCCACCACAAATAATGTCCACATAAAGCGAGTAACACATTATTTTCCTCATGTGTCTTTGTGTGTGGTGCAACTAGGGGTGGGTCGATACGGTATATCGTATCGAAAACGTTGTATCGTGTATCGTATCGAAAATATCGATATGAAATAATTTCATATCGTTATCGTATCGAAAGTTTCGATATATCGAACTTTCGATATAAAAAAATATCATATCGTTATCGTATCGATATTTCGATATATCGTACCGAAATTCGATATATCGATATATATATATCAAAAATAAAATATCGATATATCGAAAATTTTCGATATATATCGTATTTTCGATATAAAACGATATATCACGATATAAGGAAATTCATATCGTTATCGTATCGAAAACTTACGATACGATATCATATCGTATCGAAAATTGCAATATATCGAAAATTCGATAATTTTTCGATATTTTTCAATACGATACGAGCGATATATCATTTTTTCGATATTTTTCCCCAGCCCTAGGTACAACTCACAAATTTGTGAAAGGCATGCATAAATATTTCTTATATTCACCGCCTCCTCGGCAAAATTAAACATTTTTACCATCAAGAAATACTATAGTATATTCCATTTAATATTTAATTCCCCAACAACAATAAAGATTTAAAAATGTATGATTACATTTTCATTATTTAAAAATCATTTAAGATTAAAATATCAGAATAATAGCACTAGTGTATTTTCAAATTATACGTGAACAAACGAACCCAGCATTATAATATACTTGAATTTGGTACATTTATATTCTTGGGAATATAGATGAACTACGGAATAACAGTCTCATTAACCACGGAATAATGAAATCCGAGAAAATATATAAAATCCACTACTACTACATTAAAATAACTAGTACATTAAAATCAAAGCACCTAAAACGGAGGAAGAAGAAAGCAAGCCTTCTTCATAGTACATACTCCCTCCGTCCCACCTAAGTTGAGCCAAAACTTTTGGGCTCGAGATTAAGAAATTGTGTTGAAAAGTAGGAGAGGGGAATGAAGGTAGGAAAGATAAAGAGAGAGTAAAGTAGGAGATGGAATATAGTAAGAGCGATTAGATGTTTTGTTTTTTTTGTCAAAAAAAGGAAAATGCCTCTACTTAGTTGGGACGGAGAGAGTAACAGTTACGGTCTACAAACAGTCAAAATGCGATATTACTAATATACCTTGTTAGTCACCAGGTTGAACAGAATGGGTCTCTCTTGAGTTGAAGTGGCGACGGAGACAGCTACTGCCTGCCTCGTTTCATGCACGAAGGGCATTTGTATTGCTTGATGCTCTCAGCTTTGGCAGGGGTTATCTTCACGCATTTCCCGTGGTACCAGCGCTCGCATATGTCACACCCGATCCAGAACTCATCCGCGTTGTAGTTTCCACCGCAGGTTCCGCAGAGTGTCTCACTGTGTTCGTCTTCATCCTCTTCGAAACTCTCATCTGCAAGCCGTGGGTTGCTTTTAGCCTGGCCGTCGCTAGATCTCTGCAAACAATGAGGATCAAGTGGTTGAGATGTTTGCCACTTCGATAAAATAGAAAAAACAAAGAGAGATTTTGAAGAAGGGTTGAAGCCTACTTTTGTGCTACCACGAGGTTTGCTTCCACTGTCAGCATTAGGCTTGTCTTTGACAGGCTTCCTTTCAGTCACCACTTCAAAGACAGTTGGCAGCTCGTTGATCATGCTGAAGAGTCGCTTCCTGCAAGT
Organism: Salvia hispanica; assembly: GCF_029641045.1. Taxonomy (NCBI): domain Eukaryota; kingdom Viridiplantae; phylum Streptophyta; class Magnoliopsida; order Lamiales; family Lamiaceae; genus Salvia; species Salvia hispanica. Next base: position 21,901,460 of record NC_142692.1, read on the forward strand.
AAAGTGATCGTATTATTTAAGACTGGAAATGCTTAATCCCATAGAATCAGAAGATCGATACAGCAGAAGGAATTTGACATCCCCCTTTAAAGAAAAAATTTTAAAAGGTTAATAATAAAAGATAAAAACCAGAAAATATAATGATCAATTATTTGCAGTTCCGGAAACCCAACTTCTTTAAATGCTAGGTAGTACTACTTTAGTTCTAGTGCTTAATTAGGACTGGAGCAGTGCAGCTATGAGAAAACTAGATGATGCTAATTGCTAAATATCTAGAGAAAAAATAGGAGGTTGGAGGAAAATGACTATATTTTGTTGGAACTGTAAAACTCTTTGAGCATATATTCAAAACCCGGGACCTGATTAGAGTCATGATGTGTGCAGAAGAAGCTGAACAAACAAAGTTCAAAGATATCAAAGGGTGATTGAACAAATAAACAAATATAGTACTAGATCAAACTGTAATAAAACCATAGGTCACCCAAAGGGCTGGCCTGGCTCAAGAAACATTGTGACTTTCGAAGAATGTTAGTATGAAGCAAGAAAAATAATAGGTTGAAGATAATGTTTCACATAATATAACAAGGCCAACAACAGATGGTTGGAACAGAAAAAGCCTTGCAGAAGTCTTCAGAGGAAATGATGAAATTAAAAATCTTTGAGTGAGAAATCAACAGCATAAATAAACACTAGCATAATTTTGTTTTTACTTTGTCTGCTAAGAATATCACATACAAGTATACACCTATAACTTCATCAGATTCCAAAGTGTCAAAAACATATCCATTCAGAGTATCACAAATGCTTGTTCCGAAACTTTTATATGCAGCATACAACTTGTTGCCTTAAAAAATGTTGTGTGATATGAGCGTAAAAGATACTCCCTCCGTCCACGAATAGGAGTCCCGTTTTTCCATTTTGGTCCGTCCACGAATAGGAGTCCCGGTTCATAATTACTATAAATGGTAAAGAGACCCCACATTCTACTAACTCATTCCACCCACATATCATTTAAAACTAATATATACAAGTGGGACCCCTATTCCACTAACTTTCTTCCACTCACTTTTTTTAACATTTCTTAAAACTCGTGCCGAATAGAAATGGGACTCCTATTCATAGACGGAGGGAGTACTTTAGTTCCAAAAAAATTTCAAAGAGTTACCAAACAGAACTAAACCATTGTATGATATGGCATTCACCTTTCATTGCGGTTCAGCCTGGCCCCAAGGTAGAAAGCCACAGATAGCAACCAACAATCGCTATGCACGGCAATTAGAGAAAGCCAATCTCTTCGATTCATTCCATCCCTAGCAAAATTGATCCCAAGCGCTGGCTCTGGAAGTTCCGGTGGAACTTCCTCAGCTGGAAGATTTACTTCCCAAGTTTCATTTGTGTGCCCATATAGGCACAGATTTTCCTTCTCTATAATTGAAAATTGGTAAGTTAACAACGCAAGACCAAACTCAAAGCAGTCCAAGCAAGCATACAAATAAACAATGAATGGCATGCCTAAAAATCTTCCAAGACTACAGAAAATGCATGTCCTGCAAGATAGGCTATTCATATGAAACTAATCTGCAGACACACTTTCATATTACCCTGCTTCAACTGCCAATAAACTAATGGACAAAGATATGTAGTTAAACGCAATTGAAACGAGAGACAGAAAACATACTCCCACACTAATGCAAAATGCCCTTATCACAGGAAACACACCATGAATCTATTTATAAATCGAAACGGCGCCTTCAATCAGCATGTCACATTACTAAAGCTGAAAACAGCTCATTTTCGTACAATTTCTTGATAACCGAAAATTAAACAAACAGTTCATCACGGTAAACCCAAAATTAACTAGAATTGTATTCGTTTTTTTAGGGGAATCGGCAATAATGCAAAGTTACCAACTTTGCGTTCAAACTAATTTCCAACTACTCAAAACAATAGCTAATTAACAATCAAACCAAGGGATGAAAGGGGGAAAACGAAGAAAAACACCAAAGTTGTTATAAACAACATCAAAATTGTTGCTATCAAATAAAAAATCAGAACCGAAGTCAAAATTGACAAAATTCACATGCACATAAAGATATAAACACGAATCCAGACTTGCAAGTAAAACTGAAGTGAGTCCCAACTAAAAACCAATTACCTGGATCGCAAAGGCCATAGAATTCATCCACATCTGCAAACGAAAACGAGAATTATGCACATTAACAATATTAATCTAGGGTAAAAAAACCCCTGCATCGGAGTCTTGGCAGATGCACAAATTGTTGAAAAAAAAAGTACCATAAGTTAAAGCACGGATGATTCCAGCACGGCGAGAGCTGTAATCTTTGAAGATCTCCTCTACAGTTCGAGGACCGGAAGAAACCGAAGCCATTGCTGATTGTGAATTGCGAGATCTAAAGCAACAAAATATGCATTTAGGAATTCAAAGAATTGGAGCTGCTGGAGGAATTTTAGATAAATGAAAAATAGAAGAATTACAACAGATGCCGGAGACACAAAGGAACCAGTGAAACGGCGTCGTATTGCCTGCGTTTTGCTACCACCACTCCCTTAATAATATTTCTACCGTATGAGTTTTAATCAACTAAAAAAGATATTCAAGTTTATAGTTTTCACATCAGTAATTTTTATGATATTATGTTTTTATTTTTCAAATACAATAGCTCTTAATTATTCTCAGAGCAGAAGTTCATTCAGTGTGTACCTTAAATATTTTTAAAATCATTGAATAATATTTTATAAAAACATGTGTTTATATACTAATTTTTTTCATTTCTCAATTTATAAGAAGATATTTATTTATCACATGGTTTGTCAATTATCATTATTTGTTGGTTCAATTCATGTAAATAATGGATAATGAACCAAATATTCATTCTTTTACATTATAGACTAATTAGTATACTCATAGTTTCTTTGACTTTGACTTAGTACCGTGTGGGAGTAAGTAATTGATATTTTCAACCTCAGATGTACACGAACAATCTATCATGAATGGTTGTTGGTGCCGATTTGAACTGATATCCTATTCTAGGGACTGATGACATCGGAGTGTGGTATAGCACTAAATAGATTACGTTGAAATAAGTACAAGATCTCAGTGATTATTTATTTCCAATCTATATATGTAGCATTGAGTCTACGATGTTATGCATACGCTACTTTAACTTATCCATATGTCCGAGTTTTTCGTCCCCCAATACCATGGCATTTTCAGTGGTGGTGATCAACATATGAGTCTATAGTATAGTTTATTTTGTTAATCTATTACTACTTCTATCCTTAGAGCATGCACTCTTTTTATTTTATACCCACAAAAGTATGCATTTTCTAATTTTTGAAACTCATTTATCTAGTGAGGCATGACTCTTTCTACACAGACAATACTTTAATCACTTTTTCTCTCTATTTCTCTTTTATTTTACCAATTATGCATTAAAATTTGTGCTCAACCAAAAGTGCATACTCTATGGGACGAAGCATGTTTAAATAGTAGTAGTATAATAGATTAACAACATAAATTACTCCCTTCGTCCCCTAAAATTAGGAACTTTTGAAATGGGACAAGTTTTAATGCAAAATTTGTAAAGGAAAAAAATCTTAAATAGAAAGTTTCTATTTTTAGGAGATGAACAAAAAAGAAATAGTTTCTAGTTTTAGGAGACAAATAGAGTATTAAATATATGTTTGTGTTAAAATGACAACACCATTTAAGATACATTGTACCACCAAGGACAACCGTTAGATTTAGGAGCAGATTCAAACTTAGCCTGCCACATGACAGACTTGTTTGACTATGTATCGTAGATTGCTTGAAACCATATGCTGAGTTACTTGCCTATGTATCGCAGAATATTTCATATGTATCGCAAATTGGTTGCCTAGATTGTCATTTTAACTATGGTGTCACCATAGTGCTTTGATTTCGTATCTCATATTGCTTGGAACCATATGCCGAATTGATTGCCAATGTATGGCATATTGCTTGCATATGTATTGCAGATTGCATGTTACTTGTTGTTACGTTGTCACTTTAAGAATGATGTCACCCTTACACACTCCATTAAATATATCATCAGGGGATGTAATCAATTGCTAACTAATTACCAATTCCAAATTGAGACCAATTTTCAACCATTAGATTAGAAGATCTTGTGGTTAATATAATGCCAAGTTTAATATATTTTAAATTTAAATAATTATTAATTAAATTAAAAGGGTATTAATGTCAAATCCTATATTTAGTAATTATAACTAACTACTTTCCCTCTCCTCAAAATCATCTCAAATCTTTAAATTTACGTAACTCTCTCAATTTAAATTATTTTTTCGCAAAAAATATATCAAATTAAAGATAATTTAATAAGGATTCCAACGAGATCTCAATTGCATATGTTCCGACGACGTTCGGATGATGAAATTTGATATTTTTTATTTTAGTTTTCGTAAATGTTGATACCCAGATTTTTATCAACAAATACATCAAAAAATCTCAATAAAACCATGTAAAAATCTCAATGAATATGTGTTGGTATTTTCTTGTACTAATGTTGATATTCTTATATCATATTGTTGATATTTGTAATACACAATGTTGATATAAAAAAACACCCACGAAAATTATAATATGATAACATAATGACGATATTACCCTTTTGTTGATATTTTGTCTACTATTTATTGAGATTTGTGAGCTTTAATCTCATCCACTCATTTTAAAATCCAAGCATGGAGATTTAGTCTTAATTTTAGATTAGGATACTATAAGCATTAGAATAAGACCCATATCATCAAATATAACAAATAGGAGTAATAGTTAAACATTAATTAATAAATAATAGATTTATAAATTTATAGCATTATTTAATAAATCTTAGTATTATAATACTATTATTTAATTTAATGTAAGTTATTGACGAAGTGTAGTAGGTGTGTAAATTTTGATATAATATATTTCCTTTGTTTCATCATAAGTAAAACGTATTTTTTTTACCATTCAACTAAAAATGAGACACTTCTTTTTTATGTTAAAATATTAACACTCTATCTCTATTTTATTTTATCATCTCTCTTATTTTTTCTCGCTTCTATTTTATTATATTTTCATTTAACTACTAAACATCACTACTTAAAAACATGTACCCAAAAGAAATGTCATATATGGTAGGACGGAAAGAATATATAAGTATAATTGAAAAATATAAAAATAAGTGAGTGAGAAATATTATTTTATATTTGAGTTTATTATGAATAATTAAAGTAAAATTATTATTTAATATATCATTTACACTGAAATAAATTTGAATTTAATGCAATAGTTGAAGATGCTTTCATACCCATTATTAGACCTGCCCAAGGTTTACCGAACCGGCGGTTAAAATCGAAACCGTAACCGCCAGTTACGATTCCGAACCTAAACCGTGAGAATTTTTCCGAACCGAAACCGTCGATTTGTGAACCGTGGTTCGGTTCAGGTTCAAAATTTTTCGAACCGAAACCATGCCTGAACCAGCGGTTCCAAGCCGGAACCGCAAAAACCGGCGGTTCGAAACCGTGAAAACCGTAAAAAACCATTGGAAAACCGCCGATTGGGAACCGGAACCGTAACCGTGAAATACCCTTGCAGTTCGATTCCGGTTCAATAGTTTCTAAAACCGGAACCGGCGATTCCGAACCGTAACCGCCGGTTCTTGAACCGTGGACACCTCTAACCATTATCCCTTTGATCCTATAACTTGGCTTAACTTTTTTAGTTTAGACAATTATTTTTTCATTAATTGTTTGTTGAGATTTGTTGAAGCTAATATTGTTATGAAAATTGACAAAACAAACGTCAATTCACGCGGTCCAAGCTGGGTCGTGTTATGGACATTGGAAACCAAGCACATGGAATTGGCACACAATATTTTTTTTGTTACTACTTCTAAAGAGAAATTTCTCTCTATCCTACCCCTTAAACCAATAAAAAATAATTATATTTATGAACGACATAAGTTTTACTGAATAATTAATAAAAGTGTGAACTATATTAATAGTCCTTGATCTTGTTAAAAAATGCACTAATGATTTCTAAAAAAATTTTATAGTCTATTTGGTCCCTAAAAATTTCATTTTTGGTACTTGTCGGTCTTTTATACCCCTCTGCATTTGAAAACTCCTAAATGCCATGGAAGGCATTTTCGGTATCTGGAAATTACAATTTTGGTACCCCTTCAATCATGCAATTATTTTAGACATACATAAAAGCACCTTTTACAACAAATATATTTTCTTTTGAATTAATTCACTTAAGTTTTTTAAATAATTACTTGAATAATGTATTGATTAAGCTTTATAATGAAAAAATTACTATAGTTCACTTTAATATTTTTAGTAAAAGAATGTTACTTGCAAGAGTTCGTTTTAATTTATGTTAGACATAATTCACTTAGATTTTAATTATTATATTTAAAAAATATTCTTCACTATACTATATTTTAATTAACGTAATTAAAATATTTATTTTTCACTTATGTATAGTAACATTTAAATATTTTAAGTAACATTTTTAAATAAAAAATTACTATAATTCACTATAATATTATTTCTTCTCAAATTTAAAAAAATTTAGTAAAATTTTTAATTAAAAATAAATCCCACACAAAGAATTTTCTATAATTAACTTTAATATTTATATTTAAAACCGTTACTATTAAGTATAATATTTTCTTCTCAAACATATAGATTAATATGTACAAAAAATAATATTTAATTTTAAAAATAAATAAAGCATAATTAAAACATATGGTTTCTTATTTAAAATTTTGAAATCATAAAGCATTAAATATTATTTAAATGAAAGTATAATTGAGTTTATAAAAGAAAATGGTGATGTAAGAAAAAATGAAAACAATTAGAGTGAACTACTAAAATGGTCCCTGGACTATAGGTATATCTCGCCCATAGTCTCTGGACTTTAAAAATATCGCCAGTAGTCCCTGGACTAAGGGTTTATCTCGAAATTGGTCCTTTTGGCTTTTTTTGGTACGAAAATACCATTTGATATTATTTTGGGGGGTTTGGGCAATTTGGTCTTTTTATACTTTTAACATTTTAAATCTGATATTATTTTAGTTATGTACTAACTTTGATATCATTTCAAAATTATCATTCTTCTTCCATTTTGTTATCCTTCACTGAATTTGTTTTTTTTATTTCAATATTAGATTTAATTTTATAAAATTAAATTTAATATTTAGATTTTTAAATATCAATAAGTTTTTTCAATGTAAACTATTAATTCATGGACACTATAAATATTGATTAAAACTATTAATATTTGTTATTTAATATAATATTCAATTGAATTGAAGAAGTACAGAAAAATAATATTAATCATGATGGAAAAATAAGAGTTATTCTATTTAGCCTCCGTTCGGTTGTTATAATTGCTTGTGATTAAATATTATGAAGTTGACTAAAAATTTGATCCTACTTAAAATTTTATATAGGAGTATTTTTGTTGAAATTTTCTAGTAAATTTTGATTGTTTTCAAATTAATAAACGAAAATTATATTAGTCTTACATTAGATGCATATTTATTTCAGAATAAATTGTGTTATATTAGTATTAAATATTGATTAAAACTAAGACGTTGTCATACCTTATTGATTACATAGTAGTACTATACACTATCAAATATTGATTATAATTATTAATTTTTGCTATTTAATAATTTTTATAAGTAAAAAAATTTATTGATATTTAAAAATTAAAATTTAAAATTTTGTAAAATTAAATCTAATATTGAAATAAAGAAACAAAGTGAAGGATGACAAAAGGGAAAAAGGATGATAAATTTGAAATAATATCAAAGTTAGTATATAACTAAAATAATACCAGATTTAAAATGTTAAAAGTGTAAAAAGACCAAACCCCCCAAAATAATATCAAAGGGTATTTTCGTACAAAAAAAAAGCCAAAAGGACCAATTTCAAGATAAACCCTTAGTTCAGGGACTACTGGCGATATTTTTAAAGTCCAGGGACTATGGGCGAGATAAACCCATAGTCCATGGACCATTTTTGTAGTTCACTCAAACAATTAAAAGTAGAGTAGAAAAGTCCAAAATGTCCTAGATCTTTAAATATTCACACTAGTGGTGCCTAGGGTTACTTTAGTCTTATCGTACCATATAAAAAAAATTTAGGAACCATTGGTGTATTTTTGACAATATCAGGGATTAATTGGGTTGTTCACTCTTAATAAAATAAAGAGAAGAAGAAAAAATAGGCAAAGTAAGAGATATAATTTTAAAAATATGTAAAGTATGAAAAAAAGCAGAAAAAATGGATAAAATATCAAAGAGAGAGTTTTCATTTTTAGAAATGGAACTACTTTTTGTGAATATCGAAAATAGCGAATTAAACTATTTTTCGTGGACGAAAGATGTATTAAAAAAGAAATGTTTTTCACTTGCGGAAAATAAAATGTTTGGTAAAGTTAAAAAACTTTCGTCTTTTTTAATTAGTGTCTGCATTTAATGAGTTGGTAAAGTAACAGGTCTGCGGCCCCTCTGTGCACCAGAGCGAGCGAGCTAACATGGTGGTAGAATGCAGGCGGCGGTTATCTCTTCATTTTCTTTTCCTTCGTCTTTCGCCTCCTCTAAACGCCTAAAAATGACTACGGCGTCTCCGGATTTCTCCCGCCGCCCAGGGGTTTCCACGCTATTGCTGCTGCTCGTGGCGGTGGTGCTCCTTTCCTGCTTCCTCCTCCACACAGCTGTCCAATTTCGAATCACCACTAACAACGGATCACCTCTCTATTCGGTCAGTCTCCTCCCCTCGATCTACCCAATTTCACTTTCTGCTTTATCGATTCTATTACTCTCGCTTTTTCCCCAATTTCATTCTCAATGTGGATGAATTAGCTGCACAACAGAGATTACTCATGAAGCCACCGTAATCCTTATTAGTGGAGTAGTAATTTAATAAAAAAAGATTTATATTTTACTAGAATTAATACATCCAGCCATGAATTTGAATTTACAGTAGAAAGTGCGAGCCTCATTGCATTTACAACTACTTTACTCAAATTTGTGTCAAAAGCAACCAAGTCGAAGAAAAATAGAACCATTTAAAGCGATGTATACAAAACAATAAGAATCTTAGACTATTTTGGAATTGCTTTATGACTATAACTTATCTTAGTAACAACCATCTTTAGATGTGAATTGAAAATCAGCTCATACGTTTTTTTGGATAATCAAGGGTATATTTTGATAACAATACAGTTGCATTGCACAAAAAGCATAGGTATGCCTTTTGACAAAGCTCAGTTGGGAACTTGATCGGAATTTATCATTGTATAACTAGAGAAGTTTCAGTTTGTTTATGCCAAATATGCTTCACTGGAGTCAAATAATCCACCTCTTCTTTCGTATTTTCAGTACCAATAAAATTGCCATTCTAATTCCTAATTATTTAATGGTTGTTGTAGGACAGTAAACAGTATAGTCTTGAAAGAGTTTTGAAGGTTGCTTCGATGCCAGATAACACAGTGATCTTAACAACATTGAATGAAGCATGGGCAGCTCCAAATTCGGTGATTGATCTATTTCTTGAGAGTTTCCGAATAGGAGACCAAACCCGTTGGTTACTGAACCATTTGGTGATTGTTTCTTTGGATCAAAAGGCATTTTCCCGTTGTATGGCTGTACACTCCCATTGTTTTTCCCTTGTGACTGAAGGAGTTGACTTTTCACATGAGGCTTATTTCATGACCCCGGACTACTTGAAGATGATGTGGAGACGGATTGATTTCCTAAGATCTGTTCTTGAAATGGGATATAACTTTGTTTTCACGGTATGCATTCTATTTACTTATCTATTGAGCACTCATCACACTCTAGCATGCTCACAGGTCATAAATAGCAGGCTATTCACTCAAAACTTTGGCTTGGAAACAAGAAGCTCCATGAATTTTGATACAATATTCTTGGTTCTTGCAATATTTCCATGAATAGTAATCTTACATCTAATACTTATCACACACATTTATTTATCGTCATTTTTGGAAGTCATGTCACATTCTATAAGAAAATTAACTATTTATTAGATGAAGTCCTTACTAGGTAATTCATACCATGTCTTTTATGATGATATGGTGCACTATGAATGAACATGATTATTTGGACGATTCTTTCTGTACTTACTGATTTCTTATAAATAGGATGCAGACGTTATGTGGTTCAGAGATCCATTTCCTCACTTCCATCCAGATACTGACTTTCAGATAGCATGTGATCACTTCTCAGGCAGATCTGATGATCTAGAAAATAAGCCTAATGGTGGGTTCAAGTTTGTAAGATCAAACAAACGATCTATAGAATTTTACAAGTTCTGGCATGCCTCTCGTGGATTATACCCTGGACTGCACGATCAAGATGTTCTTAATAAGATTAAGAACGACTCCTTCATCCTGGAGATGGGGCTTCACTTGAGATTCTTGGACACTACATACTTTGGCGGGTTCTGTGAACCCAGTGAAGATCTGGATGAAGTTTGTACAATGCATGCAAACTGTTGTTTGGGGTTGAGCAGTAAGCTTCACGACCTCAGAATTTTGCTCGAGGACTGGAAAATGTATGTGTCTTCTTCCCCAGCAGGCTCTGAATCATCTGGTTGGAGAGTTCCACTGAATTGCAGGTAAGGCTACTGCTTCTGCATTGCAATTCTAATCTTCTAGCTAGAGTTGTTTCGTCCATTTGCCTACTACAGCCTGGTAAATTTAATCAAATATTTTGCTGTAAATTGTTTGTTTCCAGTCTTGATTCGCTCCACCTTTATGTTCAACAACCTGATCCAACATGGCCCAACTCAATCTGAGTGACAACTTGCTCTGACCCTCCCTCGCCTGTGGAAGCACGGATGGCTAGTAACATCTGAAAAGTACGGCCATCTAACAGTTAGGTATTGTATCAAGCCCGTAAGTACTGTAAATCTCTTCTGCACACCTGAAAAAGGAAAAAGAAAAAACGAAACTTAGTTGTAAAACTGGTTTAAATGGTGGCTGTATTTTCCTAGTGAGCCAGCCTGTCTATATTTTAGTATCATCGTTGTCACATTCGCTCTTTTGGTTTGTGAGTGGAGGTCTGGGAATATTTCACAATACAGATTGACAAGTAACAACAGAGGGGATTGAGAGGGCTTTCACATTTTCATACAACTCTTTTCGTAAGTATGCATTTTCAAATTTCAATCTTTTCAGATCTCTAGAATGCAGAGAAAAATTGAAGTTGCAGGCTATGAGTTAACTTGGGAAAAGGGCTGTGTATTAGAACTCTGTATTACTGTGAAAATAGCTGCTTCCAATAGTGATGTACATTGAAGGCGTAGATGGAAAACAAAATAATGTTGCTTCAAATCATTGTTTACTGAACAAAATATATCTACTTCTTCAGTAGTAATTTCGAAGTTTCTATTTTTCATTTCTTTTTAAAATTTTCATCTCGTGTTCTTGTTGTCTGTTCTTGCCGGCATAGAAGCATTGTAGTGAGTTGTGACAGGCTTTCCTATGCTCTGCATTCTCAATACGACAGCAAAGTATTCATCTTCAACTCCATAAACGAAACGAAATAGAATGTTTGGGTTATAAATTGCAGTTGAAATACAGCAGGTATGGGAAAACAGATTATTAAGAAAAAAAAATAGCAGGTGGGCTCAAGACAACATTTTGCCAGAGTTTCAATTTTCCATATACTCTGCGTTTGTCCTAAATGTTGAGCCACCCTCTTTGCCATGAACAAATATGGTTGCTCACATTCACAGTAGTTTTACCGTCAGGACCAACGACATAATATGGCGAATCTTCGGGAAAATCAGATGGCATTTTCAACCAGTAGAGGCTTGGCTCCCAATCTACTCTTTTGAGCACCTTCAGTATTTCCTTCACCACAATTTGGGACCCTTCAGATGACAAATGGATTCCATCTCTGCACATTCGACCCGAAAATAAGCTTTTTACGCAATAGATGGAGACATTGGATGCTCAACATTTATGGCAATGACATACATTGTTCTGTAACACAATGAAGTATGAAATAAAACATCATTGTGGATTTTTTCTGCACTTACATAAAGCAAGTATCAGCCCAGTCATCTTTTTCTTGAATAGCAGTCCAAAGATTGATGGCCTCAACATCCATTTCTTTGCATAATTCTACTAATTTTTCAGAATATAAACAGCAGCCGTCATTCGTCCGCGCTTGATCATCTAAAGCATTTCTGGACAACAACGAGCAAAAGCAATTAGGTAACAAGATCAAAAACTGCACAAGAGCTCTTTTACTGTGGAGCTGTTGCAGAATTTTACCCGAAAACTTGACGGATTCTTGCTTCATTGACGGGCGGAGAGGTAAGACATATTACCCTTGTCTCATCTGAAAGACCCTGTGATTGATGAAAAATAATAATGAGCAAGGCTGTCCAGAGACATCACAATAACTCATTCAACAAAACTAGTGTTGAACAGACCCTGATGTGAGCTATCATGGTTTTCATGTTTTCGATGTATTCAGGAAGAGGAACATGAGAACCTATCCCACTGGGGTGAGGTTTGGTTGCATCATTGCCACCAAAATAGAGTATAACCAAAGAAGGCTGAACCGGTTCGTCCTTGGGGAAAAGCTTGTCCAGGGCTTGAAGAGCCATCCTCGTGTTCCAACCCGAGTATCCTCGCAGTAATACATCAGCCTTCAATAAGTAGCTCAAATTCAATCACGTAGCAGAAACTAGTTTTTCTAAGCCGAAGATAGGATTGACTCATCGATCTAATTTACTATCCAGGATTGTATTCAATATTGAACTAATTTTAAACACTGAATTAGAGACCAAATCTTAGCCATTCATTTTTCTAATATAATGGATAAAATAAATCAAGCAAATGATCTTACTTCATTTTATACAGACTTCATATTAGATTTCATTGCAGAAAGTGAGAATACCTTTCGAGCGTAGAGGTCGGCTAAAATAGCGCCCCAGCCTCCAACATTGAAGCTCATTTGGATAACTGATGATCCAAACAGCACAAACTGTGGCCGACGACAACCCACCATCTTCTTCTTCTTCTACGGCTTCAAATTCGCCTTATGAATTTAATTGATTTTTTACTTTTGAAGAAGAAGAAGAAGAAGAAGTTGGTGATGGTCGGCAATGGAATCATTTGGTGGGTTGGTGTAATCCTATTTTATTAGTTAGTTAAGCTCCAACTGCGAATCCACTTGTCATAATTTAATCATCAATTATTAAGTGTAATCCTTGGAAATGTATACAAGTCAACGATATGGTTTTTTCATATCAACTCCAGATTGTTATCTTGGAGTGTGGTGTGGAGAAGATGATTCGCTTTATTATTCTATTTCTTTTTAATCCAATTTGTTTAAAGTTAATTCTAATTTTAAAATTTGATCTAAGTTCCTAATTTTTAACAAGGAATAAATATTTTTAAATATATTTAATGAATGTAGAAATGACATAATATGTTTACTAAGTTTAATTAAGGATTTATATTTGGATTTTTATAAGATTTAGTATGAATCAATCAAGACCATTTTATCCGATTTTAAATAATTGGAGTAAGTAGTAAATAATAAACAAATGAAAAACAAAAACAGAGAAAATGTTGGGCCGGCCCAATCCATCTTATAACTATGCGATATCAGACACAATTTCAGGCTGCAAAGTTAACTTCATAATTTGGCAACAACACATATACGGATTATTTATATATGTACCTATCCTCATTAAATGTTACTTTGCTTTATATTCAAATGTTTCTAAATAAGGAGTAGTAATTTGGTAGCTGATTTAACGTTGAGTCGTGTTCATTGATAAATGTGAAAATGATTTGTCGTAATTTAAGTTACATGAATAAATTGTCGACACATCGATTGTGTCACACTAAACTCGATTGCAACCAAGTACAATCAAATAAATCAAAAATTGATCCGAATGAAATCTAATTTAAATACAGTAAAACGTTCTTCTTGATTGTGTGGTGCCCATTTCCCTTCCAATCTGTACGGTTTTTCTCGTATAAGTCTTTTTAAATTATTTATTAATTCTTTAGGGAATTCAGTTTTTTTTCCTAGTTGGACTAATGCGACAAACTTTAGACATAAAATAATTTTGTTTTTCTCCATTTTAACATTTGAAATTCGTGAATGGTGATACTTATTTTGATATAGACTTTCATGCATATAAATTGTATGGCGTGCCATGCTTCAACGCAGTACCAATGTAAGTTTGAAAAAGATTAAAATAAAAATGATTTAAACTTAAAAAAAATTATGAATTTTTTATAAATATTCATTTTGCTAATATTTCCTTTAACGAATTTAATTATAAGAAAGTTAATATAATGGTGCGTTAAAATGACAACACCTCTTAAAGTAACATCATACCATCATTCCTAGCCAATCATTTGTACACGTGGACAAATAATCAGCTGTCATGTGGCAATCATAAAAAATGCTAAGGGTAAACTTTCTCAGCCATCAATATCTAATACACTATACAACAATATCCAATACACTAGACAACAATTTACAGTAATTTTTTTTCGGCTAGCAATATCCAATATGCTAGACAGTAATCTATAGATTGTTGTGTAGCGTTTATACTATTGTTGTGTAGTGTTTATAATATTGCTGAATTCGTGGTGTCATGATGTCACTTTAAGAGGTGGTGTCATTTTTAACACAGACCAGTTAATATAAAATCAAAGATACTGAAGCTAGAGTTCACTTAGTTCTTGGTTTTGAGGCAACAGACACATCGAATATTATATGGGATATGACCTGAAATCTATTTTCACAAAATATACTAGGCTCATTATGTAATTTCCTATGTTTTGAATAAGCAATTTCGATATATTACTATGACATGGGACTTTTTCGTAATTTCGGAGATACATAAAACAGGTCGGGAAATCAAGAGAGATTACAATAATAAAAGCTTTTTAAAATCAGGCCGAGAAAGGTATTTAGGGACGATGGTAATCAAGAGAGATTACAATAATAAAAGCATTTTAAAATCAGGCCGGGAAATGTATTAGGAATAATGGTAATCAAGAGAGCAATAATAAAAGTTGTGATTGGCCACTAACTTTTGAAAAATACAGTCTAGTGGCCATCACAGCTCTTTCACTTTCCTTTAAAGTTAGTTTGTTGTTTTTGTTTGCTGAGGGCATACCTTAAAAATAACAGCACCAGTTTAAACGGATTAGAGCAATTAAAACGGCAATAACCCATTTTCTCAAAATAAATTTTTTACATGTGTAACTCTAATTAACTCGATCAGTGTTTACTACTATTAATTAGGTATGATGAATAATTCGATTTTGATGGTCAATTTTTATTGCGGTTTGTCAATGTATTTTATTGTTACTTAGTCTTTTTCAATGCAATTGTTGTACATCAATTAATTAAAATAGAAAGGTTTAATTATTGCATTGTTGTACATCAATTAATTAAAATCGAAAGTTTTAATTATTGGTTGAAGAGTTAGTATCCCTAGTGCATGAAAAGTCTCCCAATTTTTTGTTTTATACAATCAACTTGGAAAATCATTTCAACTTTAACATCACTTTGCTTAAATGGTGACGTAGGGTTCATGCATGAAGTTTACCAATTAATAATTTTTACTTTTGACTAAAATACAAGTTATCACTATTTCTTCAATTATTAATATTGGCCTGACTCCGAGAAAAATTATTCTTTCAGAAATCAAATAATTGTTTTATTGATATGAAATTGCTTTTGTTCTTGGGATACTCATATTTTTTGTTTGTGGTATATGGATATGCGTCTCTATTTCAAGGTTTTCGTCGGTTATGCTTGATTTAATCCATTGTGTTGTGGAGTAGCATATTTGGCTACTTTAAGATTTTATTTATAGTTTTCTTATTATATTTAGTAGATAATGTTAGAACACATACACGTATATTAAAACATGCATATAGTTCATCTCATATTATGTTCACATATTTTGTTAGTGGCTTCAAATTCCGATATTTATTTATACTTATATAAAAGGGGAGATTTCAGGTTAATAACATGAACACCATTGAAATTACTGTAAAACATGTTATATTTTTTTATCGTTATTTTTAATATATAAAATGAAACATTTTTTTAATTTTAAATATAAAAATTTAAAAGATTTACACTTACTATCATATCATACCTTTATGTATGGTCGCTTCTAATCGCCCACACTTAATTAGTTAGAATTCAGATCGCTCTGAATTATAGAAGCTTATACTAATTGTTTATCAACTCTCATTTTTGTATTTGCTGAATTTGATTTAATTTTGTTATTGATGCATGGCAATTTTGAGCAAATCTGAGTTATTTGTGAGCTGATGCAAAAGGAGTTATTTGTAGTCGGTCTGATCTCTCACTATTCATCTTTAATCGTGGCTCATATATCTTTTAGCATATGTTGATGATATAATTTTGAACAAAAAATTCATTTGATGGCTTGAAATCTTTCATCTCTCATCTTTATAGAGAGTTTTCCATCATTGGCCTCGGAAAACTTAAAGTCATTTTATACCCATTTGGATATTTTCTTGAATAAGGCTAAATATGCTCGTGATATTATTCAACAAGTATCTCTTGAAAAATCAAAACTTGTCTCTACAACCTTGGTCGCAGGTTGCCAACTTTCGACATATGGCTCGACATATGGCCGACATTTGAGGATCTTACTTTATGTCGACCATTAATCAGATTACTATAATAGTACCTCACTATTACATATCCTGATTTATCGTTTGCAACAAATTGTGTTAGTCAGCATCTTCAACCTCTTATTGTTGCTCAATGTCAAGCGGTAAAACAAATTCTACGTTACGTTAACCATACTCCAACGGTTGCCCTATGTTTTACATGCAACTCTTCGTTCTCTTTTGTTTCATATTAAAACGTTAATTGGACTCGTTGTGCTGAAACTAGGCAATCTACCAATGACTATTATATTTTTCTTGGCATTAATCTCTTACAGTGCTAAGAAACAACCCATAATGTCTTGTTCTAACTGTGAATCCGAGTATCCAGCTCCTGCAATTACAGATTTTGAAGTAGTGTGTGTGCTTTAACTCCTTCGTGAGTTTTAAGTCGAGCATTCTTCTTGCCCGACTTTTTATTCGGACAATAATAGTGTTATCTTTTTCAATTATAACCCGACTTCACATAAACATGTCAAGTACATTGATATTGACTTCAACTCGTTTCCAATAGCATTTAGAGACTCGATTTATATCATCTGACTTACAAGTCCAAATATTTTTACAAAAGCTCTCCACCATCCTCAGTAAATATTTTTTTTGGACAAGCCACGTGGTGGACCTCATCCTAAGTCTTGCTTGAAGAGGAATGATAGCATAAAATCATGCAAAGATTTAGTATGATTGTATTATTTTGTGCTTAATAACAAGATATTGTATTACTTTCCTTATTTAGTTTATAAAATCTTTCTTGGTTTATCTCTTTCCTTATTTAGTTTAGGAAATCTTTTTATGCATTGTAAAATGTGATGACTATCCTATTTAAATACTTTATTCGTCTAAGGTAGTTGAGTTGTATTCAACTACGACTTGTCTTAGGATAGTTGGGTTGTTGTTTTTTGGCAAAATATTTACTTTCTAGTCTCTACTACTTTATTCTCTTTTTTTACAATACCTTATTCTCAATCATACTTAATTCTCTCACCATTTTAACTTTAAATATTACTCCATTCGTCCACGAAAAATAGACCACATTTGTCATTTTTAGATGTCCACGGAAAATAGACCAAGTTTAAAAAAGGACCCCACATTTGCTACCTAACACAATTAAACACTACTAATAATATGGACCCTACATTCCACTAACACTACTTCTCTCTTACTTTTTTTCTTTCTCTCTAACTTTACCAATTCCACATTAAAACCCGTCACATTCACAATGTGGTTTATTTTTTGTGGACGGAGGAAGTATTTTTTCAAATCTCGTGTCCGGAAGAAATGTGTTAGTTACCTTAAAATATTGAGGAAGTACCAATATATATAATGCTATCATCCAACTTTTGATCTCCATCATTTATTTTGGGGATTCTTTGGAAGAATGAATCTCATCTTATCATTAAAAGTTCAGTCTTACTTTAACACGACTACATGTTATTGTATCTTGAGAAATATTTAGACACTTGGGTACTTAGAATTACATACAGGTAAATACATTTCAGAAGCGAGCAATTAATTAGTTACTCCATCCGTCCTACAAAAGTTTTTCTCATTTTACCATTTTCGTCCGTCCACAAAGTTTATCTCAATTGGAATCTTTCCAAAAATAGATATTAAATACATCACTCGATCTCTTCAGTGTGAGATCCTTATTCTACTATACACCACCATTTAATACAAAGTTAAACAATTTCTTAAAACTCACACTGGGGTCAAACTGAGACAAACTTTGTGGGACGTAGGGAGTATTTAATAACAGTATGCGAATAATTTGGTTGTGAACTTGTGATGTTTGTAATAAAGGAGTATGCAAAAGTAAAATAGTACTAGTATTAAGTTTTAAGATAATCTGTCGTTTTAAAATTAATAAATAAATGCAGTAGCTTAATCCTGCAGCAACGTGTTTAAACATCACCAAAATAGTTATTATAACCACATTACTTCTTATATCATTATTTTACCTTTCTGTCATTACAAGTTAAAATCAAATTCTACACATATATATAGATAAGATAGTCATATCACGTAACTTTCCGCAACCGAATAAAAAAATAAGTTCCAAGTAACTGTCAAAAAGATCTGGTTGTTGCTGATACGAAGAATCACAGATGCACAACTCATGTTTGAAAATAATGATTTAGGTAAATTTTCTAGAAAGTGATTTACACATTTTATTCTCAATATACGTATATACCGTTACATTAACTAATACTATTTGCAATTATTTATTTGAGCACAATTATCGTTTGGATGCTTCTCATGTTTGTGGGAAATTTAATGGAGTTGTTCATAATTTGGTAATGTTAATGAAATGGACACTAGAAATCAATTTTTTTCATCTCGAAATTTATATACTTTCACGCTTTCAGTAGCTAAAATCAAATTTTGTTAGCATCCGCTTTGAAAGGTTGAGGGCATCCCCAACGCTAGGGGCCGGGCCACAAATCGCGAGTCCCAGCCCGGGATCAGGGTTAGACGGAGGAGAATCACGGCCTGGGCCGGTCCCGGGGCCGCAGTTGCGTGCCTGGGCCGCTCCCGGGGTCCGGCCCGGCTCAGGGTTACGCACGACGGGACGGGCCGCAAACCCCCAATTTTTTATTTTTTTGCCTATTTATACCAATTTCTTCAACATTCTTCTACCAATTTCTTCAACATTCTTCTACCAATTTCTCCATTTCTATCCTCTAACTTATTTCAATATTTTTTCTAGGACTTGTAATTTTTATTTTCTATGTCTTAATAATTTTTATTTCTAGGATTTGTAAAAAAAATTTCTAGGATTTGTAGTTTTCTTTTTTCGACTGAACAATGAATTTTCCCGGTTTTAATTGTTCGGCGTTTTTTTATTTTATGCGTAAAATAGGTTGAAATTGTGAATAGTGCAGTTTAATAGTTGTGGTCCGGGATGGGGCCTGCAGGATTAGAGCAGTTGTGGCTTTGGACTCAAATTTAGGAGAATAATAACGTGGAGGAGACCGAGGCCTGAACTGTGGATGGGGTTGGGGATGCTATGAGATAATTTACTTAGCTACATAGGTAAAAACTGAAATCGAAAAAAAGTAAAAACATAATCATGAATAGCAGATAGAACCACAATTAGTACTATAAGTTTGTTTTTGTACGAAAATTGAACCTACTTCCAACATAAACAATATGGACTTTGTAAAAAGCTAATAAATATAATCATTACTTTCTGTACCAAAATTGAACCCACTACAAAAATTATTTGAAAGTAACATGGAACAACCAATAAGTTAATAACGATATAAATTGTATTTTAATTTGTAACATGGTGATGCGTGGTTTGTAATATAGGAATTCAGATCACACTAATATAAGTAATACTTCCTCCGTCCTAAAAAAATAGACAAATTTGTAAATGACGCGAATTTTAATATTTAATTGGTAAATTTAAGAAAGAGATAGGAAAAAAATAGTTGAAATAGTATTAGCGGGTCGTGAGGTCTATAATATTAGTGGTGTGTAATTAGTTAAAAACGTTTTATATTTAGAGCATCTGCAACCTGAATCTTAGCCACCTCCATCTCGTCTCGCTGAGACGAGATGGCTAAGAGACCGGGTTGCGAGCAATTGGTCTCGAAAAAACTCTTTTGGGGGAGATATTATTGAGCCAACTCTCCACGCCCCTCCTCTTACATGGCGAGCTGGCATTGGATGGTGACGCCCACTCGCCGGCCTGTAGGTGGCGTCGAATTTTATTGATTTTAATTTTTTTTAATCAGAAAAAATTATCAAAATTAATTACTCCCTCTGTCCCAAGATATTAGATCCTTATTCTTTTTTGAGGTGTCCCAACATATTTGAGTCATTTCTATTTATGGTAAAAATTTACTTTACTACCAACTCCACTTACACCACTAAACAACATCTCCTAAATTCCTGTGCCCAAAAAAAGAGCTCTAATATCTTGGGACGGAGGGAGTATTTTTTTCCATATCTTGCAATGCTAAAGTCTATGACCGTTTTTTTTTTAAAAAACATTATTTTCGTATTTTTCTATGGACAGAGGGAGTATAAAATATATAAATTAATATTTCATCTCAATTTAAATTTAATTTGTTTGGAAAAAAATAAAATTGAATTGAAATTGTGGGACTCATGAATAGATAAGAGATTATATGGATTGGAGATGAAGGGTATCTTTTAAGAAGAAATGGAGTAAAAAGTGATGTGGAGCCCATAAATAGTGTTGAAATGAGATGAATTAGAAATAGAACGGAGATAAGGTTGTGGATGCTCTTAGATTTGGTCCAATTTCTAGAGACGGCTAAAAATGGTAAAACTAATGTATGTTTTAGAATCGAGGGAGTATGAAAATAAAATAGATAATAAAACTGCGTATGCAAATTATGCCCTTAAAAGTTGGTGTAAGGAAATTAAAATTGGGGATATTTGATGAAAACAAAAGAGGAAAAGAAATACTAGTAGTACTAGAAAGGAGAATAACAGAAATTCAGGAGAATCACATGTAGAGAAGTGCTGTTACAATCACTTTTTGCAAACACACGATAATGCAATGAGTGATCGGCAATAGCACATATAGAAGCACAACAAACAACCTATAAAAGGAGAACAAAATATTGCAGCTTCCGCGAAACTTCCTTATCTTGTACTTTTCCGGCCACACGTGCCACTCACACGTATCTACCTCGTATACATAATTTTTGTTTGTTTTCGTATTTATATATATCTCCTAGTTGAAGTAGGTGTTTGTTTGTTATTTCCAACTCGAGTAGGGTGAGATTTGCATGTGAAAAAGAGAAATCGAAAAATGGCTTCGGCATCGCCATCGGCAGAGGAGTGGCTGTTGGAGAACGGCGGCAACATTAAGGTTTTGAGCAAGGAGATGCGGAATGGCCGCACCGCGCACAATGTGTCGTCTTCGTCACTGCGCAAGAAATCGGATCGGGCGCTGCTTGCGGGTATTCGGGTCGGGTTTTTGAGGAGGTTTTTGGGTAATTTGCAAGAGGTTTTGCTTGGGACTAAGCTTTTCATTTTCCTCGTCGCTATCCCTTTCGCCATTGCCGCTAATTACCGCCATTTCGGAAGTGTACGAGATCAATTCAATTCATTTCCATTGAGTTAATGATTTTTTGAAAATATTAATTTTGCATTGCTACATTTGAATGTATGCAGCCTTGGGTGTTCGCTCTCAGCTGTCTGGGACTCATTCCTCTTGCGGAGCGTGTTACTTTTTTAACAGAGTAAGATTAATTAATAGTGCTCCACTACTATTCATTTATTTTCTAATAATTTCATTAATTAATTGTATAATTTGAATGTGCAGGCAGATTGCTCTCTACACAGGACCAACAGGTAATCATTTACTCCACTTATTAGATACTCCCTATCATTTTCAGAAATCGAATTGTAAATGTGTGTGGTCGGTATTAATTAGCTAGTAGAAATCCATGAATTAATATAGATACATGACAGACAATTGATAGACATGTTTGTAGAATAATCATTTTCGGTAAGAAATGACAAAAGTTGTTGATTTTTTTATTTAATTTGGGTTGCAGTTGGGGGGCTTCTAAATGCGACATGTGGAAATGTGACGGAGCTTGTAATTGCCATATTTGCTCTGATTCAAAACAAAGTAGCTGTGGTGAAATACTCCCTTTTGGGTTCAGTTCTCTCTAATCTCCTCTTAGTTCTGGGCTCCTCTCTTTTCTGTGGTGGCATTGCAAACATATCCAAGGAGCAAAAGTTTGAAAGAGTAACCGCCTCTACCTCTACTTAATTTTTTATGAATTCATTCATTTTCGCAAATTTGTCCATATTCATTAATAATTTAATTAATATTATCGTGCACGTGCTAATTCGTATATATAAATATATATATAGACAAGGTAGTCCAGTTCTTTAATACTGGTAAAATACAGAAGGGGTATTTGATACCAAATGATTAATTTATAAAAGTTGTTTTAACTTTTAACTTTGTGGCGACAGAAACAAGCGGATGTGAACTCACTGCTTTTGTTGTTGGGATTAATCTGCCATGTGCTGCCTTTAATGTTCAAGTATACCGGAAAATCCAATCCGGAACTAACGGCGTTTGCCACGCTGGCGTTATCACGTGCCAGCAGCATAATCATGCTCATAGCCTACTTTGGTTATCTCATTTTCCAGCTCTTCACTCATCGTCAGTTATTTCAAGAACAACAGGTATTTTATTGTATTTCAAATTGAAAATCAATATATTAATTAAATTGGTAATTTGAATTTTTTTAGTTACTCCAATCTCCAATCAAATTAATTTGACTAGTGATTTTAAAATTTTATTTAGGAGGAAGGCGAGGTTGAGTCGGATGAGGTTGAATCGGATGAGACGCCGGTGATCGGGATATATAGTGCCTTGATTTGGTTAGTTTTGATGACTGGGATTGTAGCGCTGCTGTCAGAATACGTGGTCGCTACCATCGAAGTGAGTACGAAGTTACCTTTTTTTTTGGGATTTTAACGAAATTAGTGTAATATCGATGAATTTGTTGCAGGCGGCGTCGGATTCATGGGGATTGTCTGTAGGCTTCATTAGTGTGATTTTACTACCAATCGTTGGAAATGCAGTAGAACACGCAGGGGCCATCATTTTTGCATTTAGGAACAAATTAGTGAGTTTTCTTATCACTTCAAAATTAATGAGTTATGTATCGAATCAAATAGATGCTTAATTTGTGTACTTTTGTGCCACAGGATATAACTCTAGGGGTGGCTTTAGGTTCAGCAACTCAAATAGCCATGTTTGTGGTAAGCTTATCTACTCTCACAAAATGATTTAGAGTAGTGTTTATTAGTTAAATTCACTTTAAACTCTAAGCTATGCCCATTTTATTAATCAATTAAATCTCAAATTATCGGCTTTAATTGTATCAAAAATATATTGCATCCATATTTCAGCCCTTCAAATTTTGATGTGGCACGCTGAATGACATTGTGTAATTTTTGTTAGTATTATTTATATGCTAATTTATTATTTTAAGTTTAATTAAATATTTCTTATAATTCGATTCATTTATATGTGATTTTTTTGTCAGATACCTTTGAGCGTGATAATTTCGTGGATAATTGGCGTGAAAATGGATCTTGATTTAAGTCTGATTGAAACTATTTCTCTTGGACTGTCGATACTCATAACATCGTTGGCATTACAGGTAAAATATTAAAGTCGACTTTATTAATTGTTCAAAACTACTTTTTGAATTTTTGATAGTGCTAAAGTGTGATGATATTTGGACAGGATGGAACCTCTCATTACATGAAGGGGCTGGTACTTTTATTGTGCTACTTTGTTATTGGAGCATGCTTTTTTGTATCTTGGGCTCCACTAAGTAAGTAAGCATTAATCTTAAATTAAATTGCACACCAAGTTCGTGGAGTATATTGATTTAATCGTTAACAAGCTTTCATTTTCTTTTGCAGACAACACCAACTTAGGATTTAGCTCAGAAATGGTGAGGCTTTGAATAAGAAAATATGTTACTACTACTATATAGTACTATATTCGTTTTTAAAAACTGTCTATGAAGCTGAGGTGAGTTGTAAATGCCAATATGCCGTGCCAATGAATAAATAATCTATTTCCTCTTTATATTATCGTATTCTATATGCATAGATTTATATTATAAATTAATTTTGGTGTTGTGTATGAGATGATATTTCCTTACATTACAAGAGTGGGCAATAAATATGGTTATAATTTACAATATAATGGGACACAACTTATATTGATACCGCTAAAAAGAAAAAGGGTGAAGTAAATATTATTTTGCATAATATTGTAGTTTTTCGTACTTTAAAATTTTCCTACATTTACTCTCTAAAAAGGAGTATTATTTTGCTTTAATTTTATATTTTTTCGCACTTTACAAATTTCCTACATTTTACTATCTAAATTTTACCTTCTTGAATACAACTAATATCCATACTCGTACATTATATTATATTGAAATTTAATCACATATGTTAGGTTTCAGTCCTCCGAAAAATATACTCCAGATTTACAAATACAAATACAACTATGAATCTAACTATACAATCAGATTTACAAGCTCTTGATCATGATGAATCAAACCTGAAACACTTAGCACACAGGTTAGAAGTGTTCAAAATCAGACACATAGTACAAAATTGAACGAGAACTAATACTCCCCCGTCCCACAAAAATATGATGTCTTTCCTTTTTAATTCGTCCCACAATAATATGCATTTTCTAACTGTAGAAAGTCTTTTCTATCTAATGAGGCATGACTCATTCTCCGCTAATAATACTTTAATAACTTTTTTTTTCTCTACCTCGATCTTACTTTATCAATTTTACATTAAAACTTGTGCCGATACACACACGAGTATGTAAAAAGTTCGTTAACTTTTGTTTAGAATCGTTAAATCAAGACATAGAGAATCTAAAATCGGTGGTCATTAGTTATGGAGACCAAACTGTTACACCAAATATATGAAATATATGAAGGATGGACCATCATACCGAGTGTATGTGAAAATGTACAGTATATTTGTTAACTTTGATAATCAAAGAGCATGAGTTATGCATGCCCCTTCCCATGCCTCAACTTATACATTTCTACATCTATCATTTCCTAATTTTTGCAGCGGACCACAACTGTTGTATTCTCATACCTCTTCTCTTACATCTACCATACCTTTATTTCTACAATTTAAATTTTAACTATTAATTTTTTAATTATCAATCAATTTATAGAATTAAAATAAAAAAACACTATAAATAATAAAATGCCTTTTATTTAAAAAATTACATTTGTAAAAAGACTAATTTTAATGCTATAATATGTTAATTCGATCGCCATTGTCATATTAATAATAGCATTATAGATATCGTTGTCGTTCAGATCCATTTG
The DNA here is from genome assembly GCF_029641045.1 of Salvia hispanica. Lineage (NCBI taxonomy): Eukaryota > Viridiplantae > Streptophyta > Magnoliopsida > Lamiales > Lamiaceae > Salvia > Salvia hispanica. The sequence goes on from NC_142692.1 coordinate 21,927,140, forward strand.
GATAGATTGATATTTTTATGGAAAATTATTGTATTTAAGTGAATTAAAGAATAAATGAAATGAATGTGAAAATATGATTTTATTTATAAAGTTTGTTTGAAATCAAACCCTACCCACCCCAATCCAGCAATCCCCCCACCCCCAGCGGTACGGTGCCCGCCTCCGCAACAGAACATCGCCTCGTCGTCCCCTAGACCTACCCACACCCCAGTGTCATCCATCTTCTAAACTCCACCCGGTGCCCCACCCATCTCCTCTAGTAACGCTGGGGTCCCGGATACCGCACCCCTCGAAGCGGTCCAACACCCTCCCTATAGTAGTATTACTACTGGCGGACCTACATACAATGGGGGAGGGGCTTTAGCCCTTAATGAATTCATTTTTTAAACTTTTTTCTACTATAAAGTTCTAAAATTTATTCATATTTTATACATATTATTATATAAAAGCCCCTATTAATAATCCAAAACTACATACAAATTTATTTTTAAGATAAATTTTGAAAATTTAGCCCCTACTCACATTTATTTATGCGTCCGCCACTGCGTGTTACCCATTGACTCAACTTATTTTAACACAATTATACCCGCAAGTGTACGGGGCTAATGTAGCAAATAGTAAGCAAAGAGTATCGTATCCACAGAGACAATCAGTGTCAACCTAATTACCACGAACCAACCTCAACTACTATCTAGATGAATCGAAAAGTTTGGGTTTTCTAAATCTACTTAAAAGCAAGATAAAAACAATTAAAAACAACTAGAGAACTGAAAGCAAATAAGAAAACGAATGTAGATCAAGGATGAGAAGGGTAGAATCCTACGGGATCGATAACAACTATCATATGCTCAACTAACTTCCTAACTATACCAACAAAGGGTCTCAAGGGTTATTAAGCTATCACTAAGGTAAAACTATATCTTTTCTCAAAGTATATAATTTGTAGATTGCTACCTAGAACCGAAGTCTCCTTCCTAGAACTAAGGCAACAACTCCTAATAGCTCCTAAGATACTTAGCTTCATTCAAAGGCTCAAATCTTTCGATTATATTGGCAAAGACGTCAATTTCTTCTCTTTCAAATTAAACTACTCACTTCTCAGTTCTTGTAGTAAAATCCACATGCATTTATAAGGTGATCAGCCAAATAAATGTATAAGCACAGAAGAAATCAAAATAACCACATGAGCCAAGGCATAGAAAAAGGAAATCAATTAAACATAAGAATCATTGTATCTCCCCCGTAGAACTCTACGAAGGATTTAGCTACTCATGTTCATCACAAAAGTCATAGAAATATTCAAAGAAATATTCAAAAACATTGTTTGAACAAGAATAAAACTAAAAGTAGAAACTCCTAGAATTGGATTGGGCGGATTGGAGGCCTCGTCTTCAATCTTGCGATGAATACTCGTCCTATGCTCGTTCTTCTCTTCTTCCTAGGTGAAAAAGTGGTATTTTTTGGGGTAGGAGGCGTGTAAGGTGTGTTTGGAGGCGTGTAAGGTGTGTTTGGAGGCGTTTCCTAGGCATATATATACCTAGGGTTGACTTTGGGCCCGAAATAAGCTATCCGACGAAGCTGGCGGGTCGCCAGGTTGGGTGTGCGTCGAAGCTGGCGAGTCGCCAGCTGCTTACGGCGTTTTTTTCGTGTTTGCTGGCGGGTCGCCAGGTTCGTTTGCATGCGAACCTGGCGGGTCGCCAGCTATGTCACTGCTCTGCGCAGTCTTGGTAAAACGGCCATAACTTCTTCTACTGAACTCCGATTGAGACGTTTAAGATATCCACGTGAAGCTCTTTCGAAGACGAAGAGAATGGTATGCATTACATGCGAATCGGACTTCAAAATCTCCAGATAAGCTGTCTCGAACATTGAGCAGCTGCACATCCATATATTTTGTACATTTTTCTACACATTCTTCACAAAATGGTCAAAATACCAACATAATAGAGAAATAGCTATAACCATGTCTTAAAGTACACAATATATGATCAAAACCAAGTAAAACTACCCTCTAAAATCATGTAAAATCCAGGGGAATCACCCAGGCTCTAAAGCATTTTCACAAATAATCCACTATACAAAATTATGGTTTTATTTGCTTCGGTATTTTGACTTATTGTTCGATTGCTCTTTGATAATGGGCCTAAGAGTTGGGCCTTTAAGTGGGTCTCATGGAATATTAGTAGTAAATTCGATTGTGATTTGTGAGTTTGTTATACTAGTACTTTTCTCTTTTTTTATTTATAATGAATATATTAGTTCGCACTTTAATAATGGACACCTCAATAAACGAAAAAGAATAATTTAATCTTCCTGATCATTCAGCAATGCCAATAAAATTAGACAATTCATTTTCATGAACTCGAATTTGCATGAGAACGAGATTGAAAAGTAATTAAAAAAATGTGCCATGACATCAAACCCACTAAATCAATCAATCATAGAGTCAAATATTTTCTCGGTCCACAATTAAATTTCATATTTTTCCTTTTCTCATTCATCTGTTGATAAATACTTCATTCGTTCCATAGTAATAAAGACATTTCATTTTCTACATTTATTTTAAAAAAATGATATTAAATAATTAAATAGAGAGAGAATAAAGTAAAAGAAAAAATAATATAGAGAATAATCTTATCTACAATATTATCTCTCTTACTTTACTTTTTCTCCACTCTAACTATTTATAATTATTTTTTCAAAATGAGTGCGCAAAATGAAATGCTTCTATTACTATGGAACGGAGGGAGTATTTAATTTTACTTTTATTATACTCCCTTCGTCCGCGAATAAGAGTCTCATTTTTTCATTTTGGTCCGTCCGCGAATAGGAGTCCCGGTTCATTATTACCATAAAATGGTAAATATGCCTCACATTCCACCAACTCATTCCACCAACTCATTATTTAAAACTAATATATACAAATGAGACCCTTACTCCACTAACTTTCTTCCACCCATTTTTTTCTTAACATTTCTTAAAACCCACGCTGGAAAGAAATGAGACTCCTATTCACGAACGAATGGAGTATTTGGTGAGTGGATCCTATGTTCCACTAATTCATTCTACTCACATTATATTATAAAACCAATATATAAAAATGAGAGTTATGTTCCACTAATTTTATCTACCTATTTTATTTTACAAAGTTAAATAATTTATTAAAATTGTATCGGTCAGAAACATTTAATAATGGAGGGAAGCAGTAGTTAATTGGTGAATAAATTATCGATAACCTATCTTACCTTTACCGCAAAAATAATTAATAAGATAAGGTACTCACCTCATCTATACTCCACGAGAGAAAAGCAGACGAAGACTGATATACTTTAATCAATGTTAATATACTAGTATTACACGAAAAAAATAACTACTCAAGTCATAACGTTTTTCACACCATTAGTTCATCTTTCTCAACAAAAATAAAAAATGAATTTTCTGTAATTAATAGAATAAAAAAAAAGGAGTAGTTGTTCAATAAACCCCCAACGCATCTCCCTCTATTCTTTAAACTCCATCTCTATTGATACCTTATCTGTAGAGAGGGAAACGGCGCTTAAACCCCTCTTTCCCAAAATGACCGATAATTCTCAACCTACATTCACATGGCGGGAAATTCCGGGCCTTCACCCGACCCGCTCAGGCGGCCTCCGCCTCCGCCAATGCAATTCCAGACGCTTCGGCGATGGCAGAGGGCCTAATTTTGCCTGTATTTCGCTCGCCGAGAAGAGGGAGGACAAGGAGTTCTCGCCCTCGTTCGATCAGATTTTGAAGCATCCACTCGCTATGGTTGCATTGGTCCCCAAAGACGCCGCTCTCTTCGCCGCCGGGGCTATTGCCGGCGCCGCCGCCAAAACCGTTACTGCTCCGCTCGACCGTATCAAGCTTCTTATGCAGGTTACTTATGCATTTAATTGTTCCTCTTTCAATTTGGGGGAATTTCTTATTCGGTCAACGTCTTAGTTTTCAGCTGAAGCTCTAAATTTCCTTCCAGCTTTCTCGGTTGGTTTCAGAATTCCGAATTGTAGAATTGTTTTTTCAATCTGAATTGCACCCGCAGACAGTTTTAATTAGAATATTGAGCTGTTGTTTGTTTGAAAACATTAAATTCCAACAGCGCTAAAGGAAAAAGAAAGAATCTCTCAGAATTTGAACAAATTAACATACAAGCTCATAGTGGTTTTGCTTATTCATTTCCCCTCATTTGATGCAGACTCATGGGCTTAGAGCTGGACAAGATGGTGCGAAGAAGGGAATAGGTTTTCTTGAGGTATTCTGCTTGCATCTTTATTGATGCTGATAATATTGGCTGCTTGATTATCACCACTCCACTTCTATTTTTTTTTAACTGGCACTTGGAAGATTAGTGCTGTCTGACATTGCTTTTATAATGTTATTTTATTTTATTTTTTTGTCTATTTGCTTAAGTGTGAGAGACCTTGAAACTTGAGAGCATAATCTTGATGTGTCACTGTTTCATTACATTTCACCATAATTATGTTAAGAGAGTCACAACTGTTATGCAAGCCCTTTTTTCTTTTGTTTTGTTTTCTTTTCACTTTTCTTACTTGGAGGCATACACAATTAGCTGGCATACTTCTGTTATTCTGATTAACTATGATTTTCATGTTTAAATTTCTTTTATCTTATTTGCTGACATAGCAATATTCCCTTGTTAGCTTCTGTAGCCATCTAGTACTTTCTTACTGTTACTATACTATTTCTTTAATGTAGCTTCTTCATTTGCTGCACAAGAGTCTCATACTTTACAATCTTTGGTATTTTCATGTAGGCTATCTCGTTGGTCGGAAAGGAAGAAGGGCTAAAAGGTTACTGGAAAGGGAATCTCCCTCAGGTTTGACCTGAAAGAGCTACTCTCTGTGGCTATATATTTCTGATCCAGAAAATGAGATTTTTTTGCTTTCAATGGTGTAGGTGATTCGGGTTATACCTTACAGTGCAGTTCAACTTTTTGCCTATGAGTCATACAAGGTATGTTGCAACCATATCCCAAAAGAAGCATAGCATAATTGAACATGCGACTTTACTGATGCAATTGATGATTTCCGTTTCTTCAGAAACTTTTCCGGGGAAAGGATGGTGAACTCTCTCTAATTGGAAGATTAGCTGCAGGTGCTTGTGCTGGCATGACTTCAACTTTCGTAAGTAGGAAATGGATTTGAAATTTAACATCACACGAATTTCTCGATTGGCAATTGCTTGAATATTGTTCTATGAAAAGAACATTTGAACTTAGTCAAGTTAAGAGTTGGAACGCCGAAGGAACTACTTTTACTATTTGCTGAGGGTATGCAGTGGTATCTCAGTTGCTATATTTATCCAGGTTACATACCCGCTTGATGTCCTCCGTTTGAGGTTAGCTGTTGAACCTGGCTACAAAACAATGTCACAGGTAAAACAACTTTCTCTATGATGCTTTATGCAAAGAGAGGACTCAGCGAATGTGGCAAAACCTCACATCCGTCCTCTACACTTTGCAGGTTGCTGCAAACATGTTGAGAGAGGAAGGATTTGCGTCATTTTATAATGGTCTAGGACCTTCTCTTATTGGAATCGCACCTTATATTGCAGTGAATTTCTGCGTTTTTGACTTGTGAGCTTCCGCTCAGCAGTTTTCTTTTTCATTTGTGTATTTGCAAAATGAGACGAATTTTCATACATAAATCTGAATGACAGGGTGAAGAAGTCTCTCCCGGAAAAGTATCAGAAGAGGACTGAAGCATCCATGGTGACTGCACTAGTGTCAGCGACTGTAGCTACACTCATGTGCTATCCTTTGGACACTGTTAGGAGGCAGATGCAACTGAAGGGTACCCCTTACGTGACCGTTTTGGATGCCATTCCAGGTAACGTTAGTTACCTATATGTTACATGTACGCGTGAGGGCAGAATGATAGGAGAACAACTTACTCGATTGTGATGCTTTAAGCTGTGATTATGAAAACTGTCTTATCCTACAACATTCAATTTGTTTTTTACTTTTTAAAGAATATTAGAGCCATCTTGTTCTTGCTCTTAAGCTATTGTATTTGCAATTCAATTCGCCATCTAGGTGCCACTTCAGCTTTTAGAAACTCTGAGGAAATATAGAGTTTGTATTTTCTGGGATAATTTTGGTGTTCAGTCATTAGTTTGTGATCTAGATATGCAATGAAGATACATGCTACTACTTTTTGGCCATAGAAATGCTGATAATTGCAACAAATTTTCTGAATCAGGTATTGTGGCTCGCGATGGTTTAGTGGGACTGTACAGGGGTTTCATCCCCAATGCATTAAAGTCTCTTCCCAACAGCAGGTTATTCTCTCTCCTTTCCTTCTCTCTCTGTACATGACCGAGAGAACTTAGAATTTTGAAATGATGTTATTTCCTTACCAAACCTTATACAGAAAGGGATTCAACAGAATACCATGTTTCAAGAATAGTTGCTCATTATCAATAAATTGACTCAACTTTGGACTTAGTTGTCTGAAAATCGGCTTTCTTCACGAGACAGCACTGATAGATTCCTTGTATCTCTCTGTTGCAGCATAAGGCTTACTACATTTGACAGTGTGAAGCGTCTTATCGCGTCAGGGGAGAAAGAACTTCAAAGGATTATGGTGGAAAACCGCAAGAATGCAGATCAAAGTGCTAGTGACAATGGATCTAGTTAGCTTTGCTTCGTCATCCCTAGCTCGCAGTCAGTATCTATCGTGCACAACGAGAAGCTCTTTTATTTTTGAAGGAATTAAAGGTGAGATTGAGCCTTAGGTTTTAACTGTACGAACCAGAACCCATTTTTTAGTAATACAATATTGTTCTACTAGTGTAACTTGAAGTGTTACATCTTACAGGGCATCTTCGAAGATCTTAGAGAGACAGAGAGATAGAGTTTATATTTTTTGCAGTCTACGTTTTATTTTCATTTCATGTGGGTATATATCATATAGGCATTTTTATTGTCGTCGGAGTATTATTTTGAGATCTTATATATTCTCAACATTTACAATGCAATTAGTCTTAAGATACGGATCTCAAGATTCTCAACATTAAATATGCTCTACTGCTGTCCCATTGTAACATTTGTTATTCCATCACCACTGGCTACTTGGTGAAGGAAATGGATCAAGGTTTATTAATTTGATGTAAGACTTAATTAAATTTATCCAAATATTGAAAGTACAATCATTGTAGAAGTTTTTATTATCAGTGGAAGATATGAAAGAAAGATTTGTAGCTCGAGTGAAGCATTCAATTCTAAATACATACTAAATTCATATGTACTATACTAAATTTGTAAAAAATAGACACGTGTTACTCCCTCTATAGAGGCATTTTTTTCGGCACGAGATTTAAGAAATTGTGTTAAAAGTAAATTAAATAAATGAAGAATAAATTAGAAAAAGAAAAATATAAAGAGATGAAGAGGAAATAAAGTAAAAGAGAAGAAAAATTGTGTTTTTTTACTAAAGTAGGAAATGACTCAACTGCAGAGGGACAAAAAATAAAAAAAGGCTTACAACTCTGCTATAGAGGGACAGATGGAATACCATTTTGGGTAGTCCAATTTATTACTTTATGAAATTATTTAATAAGTGGTACTAATTCAATTTCAAATTATTATTTTATTTTTAATATAAAAATTTAATTTATATAATCATTATGAAATTATTTAATAAGTGGTACTAATTCAATTTCAAATTATTATTTTATTTTTAATATAAAAATTTAATTTATATAATCATTAAATGAAGTTGGAAATGAATTTAAAGTCCAAATCCACAACAAAATGGGCAATAAATGTTGTTATCACATCGGATAAATATCGTCTCTCTCTTCAATTGAATTTATCTCTCTCAGTTCCTCACGCAGTCAGCCGTAATCCCAAATGGGAATACTATCCCGCTAAATTACAGCGAAAAGTAATTATTCAAAATGGCTTCGCTGCGATTGAGCTGCCAGAGCTTCAACTTCAGCTCCTGGCAGAGTCCAAATCCGGCGAGAGTTGACCGGTTTAAGATTTTGTGCAGCAATCTACCCCATTCCGCCCGAGCAGAAGACTCGCAATGTAAAAAGTAAGATCATCTGCCTTGTGTTATTACCAGATTCGCTTCTCACTCCAATATCGACCTTTGGAGCGAAGGAGAGGATAAAACCTCCATCAAATACATGATTCTGCCCGTTTTGTACGCTTTTGCTGCTTAATTGCAGGGAGGATAACGAAGCGCCATTCGTTTTGCTGGAGAAATACGGAAATGGCACATCCAAACGGTAATTGCTACTTAATAGAGAAGTTCTATTGAATTTAGATTGGTTTTGTGTTTAATTATTTTACTTTGCGCTGAATTTTTGTGTTTATGCTTAGGTTATGCAATTATGTGATCAGTGTTTTTGTTATTGCTAAACTTGGTGAATTAGATCGTGTACATTAGTCGCTTTATACATACATAGAAATATACAATGTGTATACTCTTGTTTTCATGTGAAAATCTTCTCTAGATGCCTGCTTTGGTATGGTTCATTGCGTGTAGCATTTAAAAGACCGTGTGGTTTTTAGATCAGAAATTAGATTGTAATACACCACTTGTTTATTCTGTTTCTCCAGCTTCATTTTAGAATCTGATCTGCTAATTAGAACCGTTCTCGAGGAGGATGGTTCGCCCCAAACCAATGTGATGCAAAACTTGCACGCTGAGGAAAGTGACGATTACTTGTCTTGGCTTCCAAAAACCATCAAAGCTTTTATCCTTCCTGCAGGTTTCCCAGGTTGTATATCTTGCTTGCAAGAATTGTTCATTCTTATGAAAAAATGTGCTACTGATGCATTTTAGTTGAACCTGGAGTAATCTTTCAGCAATTCAGTTCTTGATATGGTGCAATGCAACTCAAACCCTGTGATACAGATTCAGTGTCAGATGATTACTTGGAGTACATATTGCTCCAGTTCCCAACTAATGTTACAGGGTGGATATGTCATACACTGGTCACTTCCACTCTTCTTAAGGCATGTGAAACTAACTCAGGCCGGTAATTTAGCTTGGGTATGTTACATAGCAAAAGCTAGTGGGCATGCAGAAACCGCTATTTGGATCGTCTATTACCGTTGACATAGTATATTAGAGCTTCTCTTTTGCAATTCACTGTGTTCAGTTCAGTTTCTCGTCCTGCTGTTATTAAAGCCATTGTCAGATTTCCTTTCGAATTGGGAATATTCTGACATGAGTTATTTAAGCAGCCTGTGCCAGCAAGATTAGTACTCGATTATTGGTACTAATATCTGTGGTGAAAATATAGGCTGTTGGAGTAGGGTCATTTTCAGGAACTACAGCAGCAGCTTCTGCCGCTGCTATTAGGTAATTGCTTGGATCCCTATTCAATGACTATATGTTCACTGTTTAGTGTTGATGCCCATCTGTTTGTGCTCGCAGATGGGTGTCAAAGGATGGCATCGGTGCTCTTGGCCGTTTATTCATAGGTCTGGCTATCTTTCAGAACTCTAGAAAAACCATTTCGTGAACATGCAAGTAATTTTTTTTTTTTTGTGTCAGGTGGAAGATTTGGTAACCTTTTTGATGATGATCCAAAACAATGGCGCTTATATGCAGATTTTGTTGGCAGCACTGGGAGGTTTGAGTCTTATGGATATAATAGATAAATAATACTCCCTCCGTCCCCCATTAATTTTCCACTTTTGCTATTTTCGTCCGTCCCACATTCCACTAACTTATTCCACTCACATTTTATTATAAAACTAAGTATATAAAAGTGAGACCCATATTCCACTAACTTTTTCAACCCACTTTCCTTCATATTTTTTTAAAACCCTTGCCGGAACCAAAATGGACAATTATTATGGGATGGAGGGAGTAGTACTTGTTTGTAGTAAGTCATGTTCTTTGATGAGAAGTGGATCCTTCCATTGCAGCATCTTTGACCTCAGCACCCAGCTATATCCTGCATACTTTCTACCTTTGGCATCACTGGGAAATCTTGCCAAGGTAAAGTTGTTGAATATAGGATACAAAAACATGATAAATGAGATCGAGCAAGTACATGTTATATCGTTTTATGAAGTCCAGAAGATTGTGAAAAGTATGTCCAGAAATGTAGTGTTGTTTAGTATTTTTTCTATTTCTGCAGGCAGTAGGTAGAGGTCTAAGAGATCCTTCATTCCGTGTGATCCAAAATCATTTTGCAATCTCTGGGAATCTGGGAGAAGTATCAGCCAAGGTAGAGCTTTACCTAGTTCTGTATTCCCTAGTTAGTTATATTACATTGGGCCATGACACACTTTGCTTCAGAAATTGAATTTCAAACCATTTTATTGATTCTGTGGCAATAACATAAAGTGACTATACTACGCATGGAAATTTCTGAATTTTGGTCGTGAGTTTTATTTGGGAGCTATTACTCTGATTTGGTAATGTTGCTTAATTTTATGGTAAAATTGGCAGGAGGAAGTGTGGGAAGTGGCTGCTGAGCTGGTTGGGCTTGCTTTAGGCATACTTGCTCTGGTATATTGAATCGCTCCTGCCAAAAAACATTGATTTGAACATAATTCTCAGTTTACCACAATTACTTTTCAATAGCTTACTTACTCAAAATCACAATTTTAGGACACGCCTGGATTTTCAACTTCATATCCTACATTGACACTCACATGGCTTGGAGTGCGTCTTCTTCACCTATGGTTCCGTTATCTGTCCCTCTCAGTTCTGCGGTTTAACACGGTGCGGCATGATTTTATATCTGCTTTGTGAAAAGTGGATAGCAAATTCCACAATGTGATAAATTTGCCTAAATAATGAAACACGTCTTTGCTTAGCTATATCAGTTTTCTGACAGATAAATCTCAAGCGTGCACGGATATTGGTGAACTCGCATATTTCATCGCAAAAGATTCCTGGTAACACATGGTCTTCTATAAATTTTGGCATTTTTTTCCAACAGTGCTGGAAAAGTTATCATTGGATCAGGAATCAGTGACTGCAACAAGATGGAAAATATATTGGTATGGGAAAAATTTCTTAAACCAAAAATTACTTTTGGTGTGCCCTTGGAAGAGATGATTAATGGCAACAAACCTGGCTCCCTGGTATGATCTTTTCATTCCTTATTTCAGTTTAAAACACCAGCTGAATTCTGCAGTTTACACTACAAAAGTATAATATCAGATGTATCATGATGTCATAACATTGCCCAAAAATATAGTTAAGTAACTAGATATTTTCCCAGAAACAAAGAACTGTTGCTATTTATTTATTCATTCAAATTTGGATTGAACCTTTTATATATCTTTCTGAACAGGTGAAGATACTTCTCAAACTCTATACAAAGGAGAAATATTTTCTTGTGGTGAACCAACCCGGAACAGAATTTGAGATCTTTGTCTCGTTCAAGGTAAGTGATTCTAGAGTAACTACCAACCTTCGTGTATTTTGTCAAATCTAATAAACACCCGAGTTCTTGCAGGAGGGAGCTACAAGTGTATCAGTCCTACGAAGTGTGTGGCAATCCTACTGGCTCCATCAAAATCGGAGCAAATCAGATGATGTCTTGAGCCAACTTGAGCAAAGTTTGATTGCTTTAAACGATACGTTTGATGATTTTTTGCTACAACTGGAAAGGACTGGATGGGAGACAAATCAGATGTATCTCAAGGTCCCTAAGGAAATTTCAATTCAAGAACAATCTCCAGCGTCGTCATAAGGTGACATACGAATTCCTAGTCTTGAATATTTGTTTGAATTGCCACGAAAAGATATTAAGTTATTGCCTTACTCCAACCTCTGAGAGTCGGTTGAGTTCCAGAATATGTGATGAAGAGATATTTTGAGCTCTTTATAATATACTTGCTATAGTAGAAGACTTTCGCTAGCTGACTTATATTGTTGTCTCTGTTTATTTGATTCTTTGTACTCATGTAATATTAGTCATACAAACAATTGGTTATTGAGATGTGCCACGTAGTTTTCAAAATCAAAAGTGTAAATAATTTTTTAAAGTAAATTAGTTGATCAACAACGTCGTTTTGGTCAACAAGTATCTACGTAGATAATCAATTTTGCTGAATATAGGTAAGTCGGTTCAGGTTGGGAATTTATGCAACCTGTCTTAAGAACCACGTTTAAAATTTGCATGATATAATAAAATACTATTGTCCCATGAAAGATGATCCATTCCTTGGATGAACAGTTTTATTTTGTGTATTAAGTGAAGAGTAAAGTAAGAGAAAATAAAATAGAGATTGAAGTGTTATTATTTTTAGCAATAAGTTATTTTGGTTCAGATAAATAAAAAACAAAAATGAGTCATATTTGATCAGATAGAGTAAATACTTCTTAATAATATTTCAAATATTATTTTCAGTAAAAACTAGACATAGTTAGCCAAGTTTAAAGTTTACAACCATTCATAACCCTCGTTCAATCCAAGGTCACCCAACCATTTGACCTAGCACGGATTTTAAGAAATGTATTAGAAAGTGGATTGGAAAAATTAGTGACATGTTTGTCCTATTTTTATATACTCCGTATTAGTTTTATACTACCCCCGTCTCTCAAATATTGACACACTTTGATCCAGCACGAGTTTTAAGAAATGTAATGGAAAGTGAGTTGAAAAAGTTGGTGGGATGTGGGTCCTACTTTTAAAGTATTAGTTTTATAATAAAATGTGAGTAGGAATGAGTTAGTGGAATATGAGGTTCACTACTAAAATGCTAAAAAGTGAAGTGTGTCAAACTTTCAGAGACGGACAAAAATGGTAAGCTGTGTCAAACTTTCAGGGACGGAGGTAGTAATAAAATGTGAATGAGAATGAGAATGAGTTAGTGGAATGTGAGGTCCACTGCCAAAAATGGTAAAAGTGAATGATGACAAATTTTAAGAGACGGAAAAAAATGAAATAAGTGGCAAATTTTTAGGAACATTGAGTGTACTTTTTACTTCTATCGCATATATCACTAGTTTCTGTCACTCTATATTTAATTCGTTCTCTCTCATAATCATCTTTATCTCTTGTTACACTTGCGCAGCATGTCGCAACTACTTTCTGCGATATTGATGTTAGCGCCGAAAAATTTGGTTGAAGCCGAAAAATTTCTATCCATTATAAATACGGAATCGTATTTTGTACCTCCGGTGAAAAATTCCTGCTTCATCACTGATTCTAACACAATCATAATATATTTTCATTTCACATAATATTAATAATTATAAGAATATAATTAGTTTTATATATTAAGAAATACTATATTAAATTAGATTAATTATGTTAAATTCTAAAAGTATAATAAAAGTTGGAGTATTCAATATTAATATGGGTATATAGTGAAAGCATATATAAAATCCAGCAAAAAATTAATAAATTAAAACTTAAAAAATAGAAAAACAATGGAAAGAAATTGAAATCCATCCACGAAAATATAAAAATTGCAAAATAAATTAAATAAAAAACAAAGCACAGAGGAGGATATTTCTTCTGTCCTATAAAAATATAGACTCCTTTTACATTGGTGAGTCCTACAAAAATAATCCACTTCTACATTTAATAACCCTTTTTTTCTCGGATTCTATTCTCCATTAATAATATTTCAATTGGATATTTTTTATTGATGTTGAACTAAAATTTATATATTCCTAAAAATTCAATTTTTATAAGACTGGAAAGAGTATAAAAATTGAAAATCCAATAACTTTGATAACATATGAATAAATAACCACCGACAAAAATGGGTTGGTTGCCCAACATTGAATGCAAGGATTGACTACTCCGTATTCATTAAATAAATAGATCCACATGTAAAAATGCCCCTGAAAAAAATGGGTGGCTGGAAAGTGGAAGGAGTACGATCACTTTAATACGTGGTGTACCAGCAATGAGTTTATCGTAGTGGAGTATTAACTTTATTCATTTTTATTTGAAGTCAATTCTAGGGCTCACGAAAAATACCGAAATGCCATATTTATCGTAAAAATATCGATTTTTCGGTATACCATGATTTTCGGTAAGGTATGATATCTTATCGAATTTTTTCGTTAAGATAACGGTATGAATTTTCATATACCGCGATATACCACAACATACCAAAATTCGATATATACTGTAAATATAAATATAACTATATATAAAATATATTTTATAATATTTTTAAATTATAAAATCTATTGTAAAATATAATTATATCTATTTAATATATTTTTAAAATTATAAAAATATAAATAATATTCTAAAAACACAAATATTCTATTTTTATTGATGTTGAAAGTCAGGTATACCCCCGCAAAAGTACTGTATACCAAAAATGAGGTACGGGGTATGAAAATTCGTCATATAAAAAATAAAGTATATCAAAAATTTTGGTAAGACAAGTATACTTTTTCCGCATACCGAATTTACGATAAGGTACACGATATCATGGTTTTGGTAACGTGTTCCATACCTAGCCACCCATGGTCAATTCATTCATACACCTCCTTCTCTAATGGTATACTCCACTAGTACCTCTAGTTTTTCATTTTTTAATTCTCTCATTTTATTTTAGAAATTTTTGATAAAATTCTTAAAATTTTATGATACCTCTAGTTTTCCATTTTGGTTATTTTTTTAATTCTCTCATTTTATTTTGGTTATTTTTAAATAAATTTATATTCTAATAATTCATTTCATTCACATTTTATAATAATATTAATATTAATATATTATATCCGTCCCTGAAAAATATGAATTATTTTTTTATTTATCTGCCCCTGAAAAGCATAAACTTCCTAATATTGGAAAAAGTTAAACAACACATTACCACTACACATCATTTTATTTACAACTTATATCGTTGCACTACATGATGTGGAACTCACTCTCTACTAACACTACTTACAGTGCCATTTATCTCTCACTATCTCTTATTTTACCAATTACTCCATCTGTCTGCGAATAGGAGTCCCGTTTTTTCATTTTAGTAGTCCCGGTTCACTTTTACCATAAATGGTAATAAGGTCCATCTTCCACTAACTCATTCCACTCACATTTTATTTAAAACTAATATATACAAGTGAGACTCTTATTTCACTAACTTTTTTCCATCTACTTTTCTTAACATTTCTTAAAACTCATGCCGCCCACAAATGAGACTCATAATGGTGGACGGAGGGAGTATACATTAAAATTCATGTCAAACCAAATGTTTATATTTTTAAGATACGGAGAGAGTACAAAAATAGTACTCACATTCCATATTTCCTTTATATCAAAGTTGAAACAAAGTAAGGAATAGAGAAAGTACTCTCCTATTTCCTAAAAATAGAAACACTTTCCTTTTTGGCCCGTTTCATAAAAATAGAAACTCTCCATTTTGGAAAATATACCACACAATCCACTAATACTTACACTACTTTTTTTTCACCTTTATCTTACTTATTTCATTTTTTTCTTTTTCTCTATCTTAGTTTACCAAATTTACATTAAAACTAATGTCGTTTCCAAAGCTCCTATTTTTAGGAAACGAAGTGAATATTATTTTGTGCATTCTACATAATTCAAGATTCATGGATATAAGAGAAATAGCTTGATCTAATCTCATACCTCATCTGACCCAACTAAGATGTTACATTTTTATATTTGATAACTTTTTCTCTTCAATTAATACACTCAATCATTTTTTCTCACTCCAATTAAATATTCAACTCTTTATAATTAATACTTAACTAACAACTCTTATCTAGTGCCGACTAAGAAATGTGTTATCTTAACCGGGACGGGGGGAGTACTACTCAAGTAGTATACGTTCAATACTCCTCTCATTCACGAAAAATAGTCTCATTTACAATTTTGGGATATCTATAAAAAATAGTTTCATTTTCAAAACTAGAAAGTTTATCTCTCATACTTTATATATTTCTTCTTTCTATCTTTCTTACTTTATACTCTCTCCGTCCGCGAAAAATAAACAAGTTTTTCCATTTTGGTCCGTGCACAAAAAATGGACAAAGTTCAAAAAGGAAAGTTTTCAACCAATACTAACCCTACATATCATTATAAATGTGATCTCCACAATCCACTAACACTCATTCCACTGTTTTCTTAAGCAATGGGGGTCTCTCATACTTCATGGGGAACCAATATGGCAACCTCCCTCAATTCTCCGGCAACGCCTTTGTCGGGGCTGGTAGATCGCTGACCCCACAGGCGTTCCAATGGAGCATTGGAAGAGGAATTGACCTGAATTACAGCGATGCTATCTACCGGCCAGAAATGTTGTGTTCTACACTCGGTTCTCACGGATCCACAAATGTTCCAGTCACAAATCCGACCTTTAGCGCGGAAGAGTATGAGGTAGAGGAGATGCACCCATCTCCTCCAAATGAGAAGGCAAGGGGGAAGGCCGTCTGCGCCTCAGAAGGTTAGGAGGCCACAAACAAATTACCAATCTTTGGCGAGGTGTTGGATAGATATAAGTGAGGATTCAATTGTATCCAACAATCAACGGAAGCATGGTTTCTGCACCCGCATCGCGCAATGATACAATCAGCCTAGGGTGAAGCCCGATGGTGCACACATCGCGCAAGCATTTTGAGTGTGTTATGTACGACATCGGTAAGTTTCATGGCATATGCGAGAACAACCTCCGATGGATGACGAGCGGTATGAGCTACGACGATGTCTGGGAGTCGTCTAATGCCCAGTTCACAACTATCGTCAATAGTATGGGCTTCAATCACTGGGAGGCCTACCACAAACTGAAGGATCACCCCAAATTCCAAATCGGGATTCAGGCGGCAATGGCGCCAGGCTCGAGGAGGATGAAGCTCGTCGGATCCTAGTTGCGGACTGGCACCAACCGACTTGACCGAGTCGGTTGAGGTAAGTCAACCCACTCCTCGGCGCCCAATCGGAGAGAAATAGGCGAAGGCAGCAACGAATGGGAAGACACAACCGAGCACCTCACAGACTGACATTGATGTGGAAGGTGAGACAAGAGTAGTCAACGACGCTACATTACACAAGTTCTACAAGTTGTACGGAGAGGCACCAGACGAGCAAATTAAGACGGACATCTGAAAAACAATCACGAAGATGAAGAAAAAATTGGGTCTGGATTCCAACGGCAATTTATTTGTCTTGAATTTATTCTTATTTATCGCATTTTATTTGATACCAACAATTAAAAATGAATATACAAATATTGATGACGTGGAAATGGAATGGAAAGTGAGATATGCTCTAAGAGTATTGAACTATTTAAAATTATAAATAAATTCGGATTAAATTAAACATCGGTTCCGATTCTAGGATTTATGAAAAATTAAAAGTGGTTCTGGTCAATCGATCCGGTTAGAACCGGAACCGGCCGAATAAGCAGGCCTAATGCTCTTGAGATAGACTCTTCCATTGCATGGAGATAGACCCCTAATAATATATGGGGTAAAATGTTGACGTGGAAAAGAAATACCTTTTAGGAGAGCCCTTCTATTGTTAATGATATGAAAGGAGTGTTGGTGGATTGTGGTGGGATCCATACTAAAAACGTTGTGTATAATTATTATTAATTGAATAATTTTCTTTGAGAAATTCTAATATAATTAAGTTATATTTATTTTTAGAAAAAAAGAAGAAGCAAGCATCACTTACTTCAATTACTACTATTAACAAGGAAGTAAAGGTAAATTTTAGCTATTTATATTTTATATTTAATTTTTAATTTTTAATTTTTAATTTTTAAGTTTTTTTAGTAGTACTACTATTAAACAGTGTCCAATTGATGGCAGAGGCTATTATTTAATGGAGTGGTCTCACCCTTTAATTTAAGAAAATCCTAAAAATCCCGCCTTCCCAAAATCAGGAATGGTGTCTTCTCTCCAAATCCGGGTGGGTCTCGGGCTGCCGGAGCCACACCGCAGCAGCTCAGTAGATCTAATAAAGCAGGTGCCGCCGCCGCCGCGCGCGTTATCTTCAGCCAAGCATCCCTTGCTAAGGGAGTCGATGCCGAGACACGTGGCGGTGATTATGGATGGGAACAGGAGGTGGGCCCGGATGAGAGGTTTGCCTGTCGGGTCGGGCTATGAGGCCGGGCTTGGGGCCTTGCGAAGGATGGTTGAGCTCTCTTCCAACTTGGGGATAAGGGTTCTTACTGTCTTCGCCTTTTCTTCCGATAATTGGTTTCGCCCTAAGGTAAATTTCTAATTAACTTCTTCTTCTTCTTTTTTAAATTCAATTGTTTTCACTTTATTTGTTGATTTTTATTACAGGTGGAGGTTGATGTCTTGATGGCATTGTTTGACAGAGGATTAAGAGAGGAACTCCAAAATTTAGTAAGGTATTTATTCATTTAAGCTACTCCTAATTCATGTATATGTATATGGGAGCACTATGTATATATGCTCATCGTTACTAGTCTTCTATTTGCGTTCTTTTACTACTATAAAGTCGTTTTGGTGGTGTGTATAGTTAGGTTTAGAGCATTTCCAACCATTTATATTAAAATCAAATCCATTTTAGTGTAACTGTCATATCAAATATAATTTTACTTCAATTATTTACACTAAATGCAAACGTAAAAAATATTCTCTATATTATACATTTTTTTTACTTTCAAAATTTTAAAATGTTTTTAGTTTCGTTTTAGTGTAAACCTAAAAATAGGTACTCCTTCTGTCCCTCAATAAGTGTCCACTTTGGTTCTGATATGGGTTTTAAGAAACGCAAATAAAAGTGAGTTGAAAAAGTTAGTGAAATGTGGATCCCATTTTTATATACTAGTTTTATAGTAGAATGTGAGTGGAACGAGTTTGTGGAATATGGGGCCTACTTACCATTCGTGGCAAAAAGTGAAAGTGGGAAATTAATGCGGAACGGAGAGAGTATTTTTAAGAGTACCATTGGAGCTAATTGTCTATTTCATTTTAAGTTTTAGTGTACCATTAGAGATGGTCTTACTTAATCAATAGTTGTGTGTTTAATCATTAATCTTGAAATGGTTATGTTTCAATTCATATTTGTGTTTTGATAGAATTCCTGACCCATTTTTCTATAGTATAGACTAGCTAGGTTGTTTATGCTCATTAGAAATGACATTTGTATTATTTTTGGTTCAATGATTTTGTACATGGCACAAATATATTGCATCAACCAGTGTTGATCAGTTAAGTAATGCCTTCTTCATCTCCTTGACAGTGCAGATGTTAGGATTTCAGTCATTGGAGACTCATCTAAACTCTTCAATTCGTTACAGGCATTGCTAGCCAATGCAATCGAAACCACCAAGAAAAACTCGAAACTTCACCTCATCATCGCAGTTAACTACAGTGGCCGGAGTGATGTTGTGCAAGCCTGCCAAAAGCTCGCGGTTAAGGTGAAAGACGGAGTCATTGAGCCTGGGGCTATCGATGAAGTTGCATTCGAAAGGGAACTTGGAACGAATTGTACGGATTTTCCCCATCCCGACTTACTAATACGGACTAGTGGGGAGCTGAGAGTCAGTAATTTCTTACTATGGCAGTTGGCTCATACTGAACTATACTTCACTGAATCACTTTGGCCTGATTTTGGTGAAGATGAGTTCCTGCAGGCCTTGAGTTCGTTCCAAGAAAGGCAGAGACGCTTTGGCTGTTGAAGCTTTAGTTTCTTGATGAAACAAATACCCTCTCAGTTTCAATCTAAGTGGAGCATTTCTTATTC
This sequence comes from Salvia hispanica, assembly GCF_029641045.1. NCBI lineage: Eukaryota > Viridiplantae > Streptophyta > Magnoliopsida > Lamiales > Lamiaceae > Salvia > Salvia hispanica. The sequence goes on from NC_142692.1 coordinate 21,946,817, forward strand.
AAAATGAGGTTTTATTGTTTTGTAAGTCAAGTGAAGAGAATAAAATATGAAAGAAAATTAAATCGAGAGGGTGATGTTTTTGTTATGAAAAATGTGTACTCCATCAGTCCTAAGAATTAAGATAAGCTAGTCATTCTTTTTTGGGAATGTCCCACTATAAGTGAGTTGTTTTCTTTTTTAACAAAAAAATTCATCTCTTGCTTCATTCTCTCTTTACTTCTCTACTAAACTCTTTCTCATACTTTACACTCTCTACTTTAACTATTCAAATATCAATTCCTTAAATTCCATGCCCAAAAAAAGTGTTTCGTTTATCTTGGGACGAAGAGAGTATAATTTAAAATGTGGTATTTTAAAATGTGAATAGAAAGTTAGTGGAATGTATGATTTACTTACCCTTTATCGTCTAAAGTAAACATAGATAATTAATACTGAGACAAATAAAAATGACAAAAATAAAATTAATAAAGGAGGGAAGTAATAGTAATAATCGGTGCATTAATAATTAGCAGCTGTACGTATGTACTTGGAGCTAATGCTATTTATTGGCAATTACAATTTGAAGACTTTTAATGCTCATTCGGTCTTATTTTAAATAGAGTAATAGAAAATTTTATTGTTATAGTGTGACGCACAGATTTTAATAAATAAAAAGTTAGTTGAAAATGAGCGACAGAATTATATATTAGTTTTATAATAGAATGTGAGTATAAAGAATTAGTGGAAAGTGTGGTCTATCTAAAAAAAATGGACAACTTTTCATGTACGGACTAATATGGTAAAATTGGATAATATTTTACTGACGGAGAGAGTATTAATTATGGGTTATTGAAGAATTTAAATATTTAAAGAGATAGAGCAAGATAGAAGAGTTACCAACGTGAGATTGGCGGAGGGAATGAGCTATAGACAAAGATTGGAGAGAGATTCGTTTCTCTACGAGAGAAAAATCATAAAAAAAGAAATTGATAAATATTTCATTTAATTCATTTTTCTTACAAATAATAAATTAAAAGACTCCATGCATATTTATGGAAAGGAACGGCAACAGCAACGGCAATGAGAAGGCAGCTAGAGAACGAGGAAAGGAACGAGGCGAATCACATCAACCAAACCCAGCTTTATTAGCCACAATCCAATTAGGCGCACATAACCAAGCACTTGAGTTTCTCAGGGTTAAATTAGGATTGCTGCCAACACCCCTGAAAGAGTAGTATGTAAGGATTTGCAATGTGTAATTTTCAAATTTCTAGGATTTTAATTATGTAGTGTCTCCGTCTGCGAATAGAAGTCTCATTTCTATTCGGCATGAGTTTTAAGAAATGTTAAAAAAAGTGAGTGAATAAAAAGTTAGTGGTATATGGACCCCACTTGTATATATGAATTTTAAATAAATTGTGAGTGAAATAAGTTAGTGGAATGTGAGGCCTCTACTACTATTTATACTAGTATAAATGAACCAAGATTTCTATTTGCGGACAGACTAAAATGAAAAAACGGGACCGCTATTCGCGGACAGATGGAGTATTTTTCAACTTGCATTTTTTTTTTAGGATTTGAATTTCTAATTATTGAGTTTTTAAATGAATAGTATGTTAAATGAAATGTTTTAAATTGGAAATGAGTAGACGAGTCAACGTTGGTCACGTTTCTCCCGCACATCCTTCATTCTTGATTTAGATAGACGATAGAGAGAGAATTTTGATGAACATTGTTGCTCACGGAACCCTAAACTTAAACCTATCTATTTTGTTGCGAAAATATATGGAAAAGCTCGAATGACATCACCAGTATTGTTTTCACCTCGTCCACATCATAAAATGTTAGTAGTAGGATTTTAAATTATGAAATTTTCGTGTTCTCGAACATTTATGAATTTAGTTTTAAATTAATATATAATTTAAATATAAATTAAATTTGTTGAAAAAAATCAAAATGAAATGAATTAGTGGAACCCATGAATACCGAAGAGAAGAGATGGTAAGAGATGAATCAGAATGGTTGGAGGTGTTGTCACTTAATTAAGAGATGGAATAAAAAGTATTACGAGATCCACTAAATGTTTACTCAATAAAATGACATATTTATATTTTTGAAAACTTTTTCGGTCCAATTAACATGCCAAAGCATTTTTTTTTCTCATTACTTACATTCGTTATTGATCTCTTTAATTAAAATACATAATAATTTTTAAAATCTTGTAACAACTGAGAAAATGTGTTATTTTAGGTGGATAGATGGAGCAGTAATATGATACGCTCGCTAAATTGCGTGCAGAGTAATATAAACGAGACAAATTATTTTGTGAATTATAAGTGAGCCCGTTAATAACTCATTCAAGATTTTGAGCGACATGTGGCAGCTAGTCATTGTGATGCAATTATATGGTGAAAGATTATGATGATTTGGCATTTGGAAATAGGGCCAGCAGATTACATATATGAAAAAGTTAATCGCCATCTCTTTATTGTCGGTATAGATATTGATTATTAGTTTCAATATCTTGATTGTAACTTGAAAACACAATTCATAATTAATATTGCTAGAATTTTCTTAAAATCATTGTTTATTTATTATTGCTTTATTAGTTCCGCGAAAAAGATCTTTGCTTCAAGTTTAAAAAATCAAGTTATTATTAGTAAAAGAAAAAAATATAAAAAAGCACCTCACCAAAATAACCGCATAAATTCTCCAAGACTGCTGATCTTTCACTATTTGTACGCGTCGGTGATATTTATTTATACATTACTTGAATCATCAAATTTGTAAATTATACACACAACTCAGAGCTCGATATTTAGTTTGATAATATCAATAATAATTTCAACAGTATTGAAATAAAAATAAATAAAAATACTACCTTGGACTAGTGGTCGATATTTTTATGTGATTAAAAAGTAATTAGTAGAGTAGTAGAATTAGTAAAAGATTATGGAATTGGGCCCCCTTTTTGAGGCAAGCTTTAGATTGCGTTAAATTAGGCAAAAGAAACTAACGCACCTAACACATACACACTACTGATTTGTTAATGAAAGTAAAGAGTTGCAGTAATTGAAGCGTGTGCTCCAAGCCAAAACGCCATCACTAACCTATCTAAATTATCAATCTTTGATTTGCCCTTTTTAGGGGATAACAATAACAATTGCTGGATTTTTTAATCCTTGTTGTGGGTCTGGTTTTTTTTCCCTCTTTCTTGAACGTTCTGTGAAAAAAGGTGGAGTCTTTGATCATTTCAGGAGAGAGAGGGTGAAGAAAGAGTAGAATATTTGGGTGAAAATTGGATGGGAGTGAGAGAAAGGAAGTGGGAGGGTGATGAGGAAGTCTTTTAAAGATTCACTCAAAGCGCTTGAAGCTGATATTCAACATGCCAACACCTTGTAAGTTTTTTTTGCTTTCTTGAATTTTTAGGGTAGGCAAACTTGTTGTTAAATCCACTCTTGTATCTTTATTTTTACTGCTTTAATTTATGTGGAGTTGAGACATCTTCTTTGAAGATGAAATTTTGATGCTAGTAGGTTTCAGTCTTGAGAATTGTGTAGCTAAATAGCAAGGGAAGGTGATTAGGAGCATGATATTAGGGGTTTAAATCAATTTTTAATGTAAGTTGTAAAATTCGCCATCTTGTGAATTTAGGGTTACATTTGGAAAATCATTCAAGATGTTGTTTTGGGTGGATGTAATGTGAAAGTCATTTCTTTTATCATCTGATGTTGAGATACAGGGCATCGGATTATCCGAGGGCATATGATGGTGCTTGCATTCAGATGAGGCTATCGTATAGCCCTTGCGCGCATATTTTTCTTTTCCTTGTTCAATGGACTGATTGTCACCTAGCCGGTGCACTTGGGCTTATTCGGATCCTTATCTACAAGGTAGTTTCATGGTTTTTATGCATATCGTACGTTGTGCTAATTTGCATCGTGGTGAATCTTGACGATGTGGTTGGTGGTTTTAGGCTTATGGTAATGGTAAAACAACCATGTCTATTCATGAAAGGAAGGCGAGTTTGAGGGAGTTCTACGGTGAGTTAACATATAGATCATTCATATTACCGCGTTACTTGCCATGTTTTTACGTTAGTTCTTGATCTTTGATTCAGGAGTGATATTCCCCTCTTTGCTGCAACTTCACAATGGGATCACTGATGCTGAGGAGAGGAAGCAGAGGGAGCTGTGTGACACTAAGTACACGAGAAGAGATGAGACGATCAAGGGGAAATTGTCCGAGATTGAAATCGAGAGGGAGGAAGAATGTGGGATTTGCATGGAGATGAACACAAAGGTTGTCCTGCCTCGTTGCAGTCATTCTTTGTGCGTTCAGTGCTACAGAGACTGGTAAAGCCTCGATTTTTGTACGCTTTGTAAATAGTGTGATGAGATTTTACTCAAAAAATAAAACTAATTGCGTAACGCTTCATGCTCAGGCGCGCCAAATCTCAGTCATGTCCGTTCTGTCGGGATAGCCTGAAGCGGATGAATTCCGGGGAGCTCTGGGTATACACTAGCAACTGTGACATAACTGACTTATCCACCATTGCAAGGGAAAATCTGAAGCGACTGATCGTGTACATCGAAAAACTGCCCCTTGTCGTGCCAAATCTGATGGTGGTCTCTTGTGATCCTCATTCTTGAACAAGGACTGGTAGTATCCTTGTCCATTTCTTGTACAGAATTTGTCAGGTGATTTTTTTATTTATATACCATTTGTTACTGTATATATGGTTTGGCGATTTTAAACAACAGAAACAAAGCTTGCACTATTGTTAGAACTCCAGATTTCTTCTCATCTGATGCTGATGATTACATGTATATAATATAATTATTTACAACCATCAAATAAGTAATTTTACATAGCTTTTTTGATGTTTAGAGGTGCATATTAGATGAATTCAAGTCTGAATCAACACATGAACAAGAGAGCATAGAGCATTGACATTAACAATGCTAAAGCGCTCACACGTATAAGGAGCTATATACGATACATAGATTACGTGCACATCATGCTTGTCCGATTTTACATAGCAAAATGTAGGGCACGGCCATTTCTTAAGCATACAAAGGCCACCGTCCACTCATAGCACGCATTCAACGAGTTATTCTTAACTTCACTCCTCGTCATTATCGTCGTTGTCACCTTCGTCCTCTTCCTCCTCATCTTCCTCCTGCGATAAGGGTATTCATATCGTTAACAAACTTAACCAAAATCACATCAAGGAAGGCTATCATAGTAAACTAGAACTACGGAAGTCGTAATGAACTCCAAGAACGAAAACAACGAACAAAGCAGCATACTCCAATACTATTGCATACAAACCGAATTATTACTGACATAGTAGTAAGTAGGCAACCATACCTGCTCATCGTCATGAACTTCAGATGCCGACTTCTCGGAACCTTCATCATCCTCGTCAGAAGAACTCTCCTTCAAATCAAATGACACGGGACTTTGAGATACAGATCAAGCTAGCATTCTTACGATCAAATTAAGTGTGGGAGCGTATAGAAGAGATGCATTCACCTGCTTCTTGAGGTAAGCAGTCATAAGTTTTTCGTATTCAGCCTTCCTCTTCGCAGCTTTAGCTTCATACGGAGCTTTTTCCTGAAAATTAGAATGTGAGAGAAGTGCGTCAACCGACTTCAAAGAGCAAAACCAAGCCATACGAATGCTATAAGAGATAGTAGCACCTACAGCTTCGGACAAGGATTTCCACCTCTCTCCACCAGCTTTTCCAACCTATAGCAAAAACACATGGAAAGAACATAAAATTAATAACGTCTAGAATCTATAAACTAGAAATCAGCATTATTAATAAGTTACTAACAATAGAACAAAATCCATACTGCTGAGACGGCCTTCACATTTGGATTTTCCTTTTTGAAGGTCTTCCGGAAATCCTCACTGCGATAGCAGATTGACCACGAATGTGATAACAGCATGAGAAAATATCTATTCTACGATGCAATATGCAGGAGCTCGTACAGGAATACAAAGAAGGCGCTTGGGGGCCTTTTGGGCTTGTTTGGGTCTTTAATAGCCGTCTTTTCCTTCTTACTCTTCCGTGTATCTTCCTTTTGGACACCTTTCCTCTTCCCAGCGCGCCTGAAACGAATAAACATGCAATCAATATACGTATAATATCATCATACTTCAGCATAAACTCAATGAGATTGCAAGATTAACCAAACACACACACGGTGGAAGGAATTATCAACCTATCATCGACAGGCTTCAATGCATCTTTAGTTTCTTTTCTCGTAGCCCCTCTGCTCCTGCTACCAGGCTTCATATCTACAAGTCACAAAAACCATGACTCTGGATATAGTTGCTAGAATGGTATACACATGAAGCTACATAAATGTATAAACGTATAAAAAGGCGTGCAGCAAATAATCATAGAAAAACAAAATCGAACAACCGGTGATGCTTGAGGGCATCAACAATGGGGCGGAGTATTTTGTATTCATTTTTAATTTCTTTGTTTTCGAATATAATAAAATAGCAAAATATACATAAATTTAAGACCACAATATGAAAAACTTCATTTTATTAAAAAAGCCGAAGGAGTACAACACGTTGGATTAGCCTAGGGACGTGCTCCTCTGACTCTTGATGCTCACGCTCAAGTTCGGCCAAGCAATCGGCCGTAGCCCTAGCCACGCAATCGAATAGGGCCGAGTCAAGGCCTATTTATGCCCGTTGTGGTAGTGAGGTGGTCGTCGGGATTCGTTTTGCTAGAGTGAGAGAATTGACTTGGGGAAAGAAGAAATTGACGTGAGAAATGAGATATATTTATATATTAGAAAATGGGAAAAAGCGCGTTTTCATCGTCCGGACACCCGCAATGGGGCGGACAATACTAATTTACGGGCGTGATGTGGAGAGGCATCGTCCGCCCTCCCATAGTGGCGGACGATGCATCGGGCGCGACTGAATCAAGCAGTAGAATTATAAACAAGCAGCGGCTACATGAAGGAATGGGACTTTTGTTGCTTTTTACATGTGGTGCAGTTAAACAGAGTTGAATTAAATAAAAGCAGCCAAATAATTAAATTCAAAACACTAAAATCAACCGCTTCCGAAAAATTAGGAAGGAAATAAGCTCATAACTACCTAAACTACACAAATCATTATAGCTCAAAAAAGAATTTCACAGAAAACCACTTGAGCATCAATATACAGAAGATTAATATTCCCAATATTATGCAAAAACAATTTAGCAACAAACTGTAAATCGCAGGCCTAGAAATAATGTGAAATTGATTAAGAAAAAAAACATACCAAGAAGATAACAAGCGATGGGTGATCGGTCAATAGAGAGAGGTACAATGAAGAAAGAAGAGGAATATAGCAATAGCAAGTGGAGTAGCATAGAACCATTACTTTAACCGGGTACCGACCCAGCCGGTAAGGAGAATCTCAGATTTACGCAAATGATGTCCCTAATCAGGCTATCAGTTCGGTTCCCGACCCGTTCCGATTTCTCTGTTAGAGCATCCAATGCAAATAGGTCAGTCACTCTCTCTCCCTGCCACGTCAATAGCACTAAAAATCCACCTGTCATATCAGATTTAGGTCAGCCATAGGCCAGCCGTAATAAAAATAATTCAAAAAATACTACATTTACGGAATTAAAATAACCATTAAATTACGGAATTAAATTTACGACACATATACGGGAAAATTAATTCATTTCATTAAAAAAAAAGTACAAAGATTAAAAAAAAAATACATGATTTTTTTTTTAAAAAAGGGCTTCCACACATGAGCCCTCTCTACTCCTCGTCGCCGTCGTCGCCGCCGCCGCCGCCACCCGGGGTATCTGAGCCCACGTCGGAACCCCCCATCTGTGCCCTCGCGGCATCCAAATCAACTCGCATGCCCTCGAGCATCGAGTGGAGAAATATCTTCTCCGTGGGGTCAGTGGCGGTCCTCCAATCTTGGAAGACCTTGTACATCTGCTCTCACGTTTTTTGACGCGAGAAGGTGTACTCGCGGGGGGGGGGGGGGGGGAGGTGCCGAGACGACCTCCTGGGGCGATAGGGGGATCCTCCCCTCGCTGCCCGTTGCGCCAGCTTTTGTCCAACCGGGCGAGGGCGACGAGCATAGGATGGAAGGGCCGGAAACTCCTCAGCATCCAGGGGGAGGTCGTGGGATCCGCCGCTGCTGCCGCTGTAGTCGCCGGAATAGTTCAGCCTCTGCTTCTTCGGCCACCCAGCATCGCACCCCACCCGGAACTTCTCGGAGTCCTTCAGCAACTCATAGCATTCCCAGAAGTGGAAATCTTTGTACTTCCCCGCCAAGGGGAACTGACTCCCGGCTATCCTCCGGGCGTCCTCCTCATTCTGCCCACTAGTGAGCTGACGGAGGGCGTTGGCGTACAACGCCGAAAAACGGCCGACCGCGGCCCTGATGCGCTCCCACCCCTTCCGGACCTCCTCCCCGCTGAAGTCCTTCCCACCCGGGCAGTTCCTCCTGTAGGCAGCTCTAATGTTCGCCCACATGTTGACGACCCGCTGGTTGTTCGCAACCAGCGGATCGTCGCACACCTCCAACCACCCCCTGGCCACCCCGGCGTACTCATCCTCCGTCCACTTCCTCCGAGCGGGGTGTCGTCAACAGCGGGCTGCGACGACTCGCCGACCACCTTGGCCTTCCCCTTCGTCTTCTTCTTCTTCGCCGCGGCCCGCCCCGCTGGAATGGGAGTGTCCGGATCCCCGAGATCGATCCCCATGTCATGCAATGACAAAAGGTCATCGCCAGTGAACTGCGTCTCCACCTGGGTCGACGTGTGAGACGAAGCCGTAAAAAAATCCATAGAGGGACGATAGACCGTGCCCCCCCCCCGGTGACCCCTGCATCCCGGGATGCATACCCATCATCTGCTGCTGCATCTGGGGCATACCTCCCCAACCCTGCCCCCTGCTGGCCTGTCCGCTGCCCGGCATACCCCCCTGGTTCCCACCCCCCTGCGCTCCGGCCATCATCCCCATCAGCTGATTCCAAGGGACGTTAAACCCTGGGCCCATCTGCCCGCCCATCTGGCCCCATCCAGATCCCACGGGTACCGTGGTAGTCTGAGATCTACTCGTCGCTGGACTGGACTCGTTGTTGTGATCCATCGCTCGATGATGCTCTTGTACAAAAATTTAGAGAGAGAGAAAACTCGTTAAAACAAGTGGTGCAAATGAAAATGAAACTAAAATCGTGTTTATATAGGTTTTCAAAAAAAAATTCGAAATACGGCGCTGGCCGATCGGCACGCCACAATGGCGGCCAGCGCATCGGCCAGCGCCACGCGATCGGCCAGCCTACGCCGCTTTTTTCGCCGATTTGGCGCTGGCCTGCTCCAATGGTTCGGCTAGCCGACCGGCTAGCGACGCGAATCGGCTAGCCGGTTGGCTAGCCGGCATTGGAGATGCTCTTACGCATTACCCGTAAACTTGGGTTTCGGGTACGGGTATGGGTACTAAAAATTGTTAGGATTTCAGGTTTCGGATAATACCAGATCTATTTATCAAACAAATAATTATATTTTGTTGTTTTTGTCTTCGATTTTTAGAGCATCCACATCTGTACTCTTTAGCAAGAGCATATAGGTGGACCCGGACTCACTTTTACTCCTTGCTCTTAGGCAAGAGCACAACACCCATATTCATGTTCTTCCGCAAGGACAAGCTCAAGGGTTCCATCATTATATTATTCAATTTAAATACTTCAATTACTAATAACATTTCTACAATATAAAAATACATTAAAAATATTTGAAATACTATTACAAATTACTAAAATTTTAAAATTACATAATTAAAATTTTAAAAATTAAAATTACATAATTAAACATCCTAAAAATTGAGGTTGAGAGAGTTGTTTGGTGTAGTGTAATTTTTTGCGTTGAAATGAAGGTATTTATAGATAAAAGTGTGAACTTTGGGATAAAAATAATGAAAAAATAAATTAAAAGTGTGGAGAAAATAGATATATTTTATTGGGAAGTGGGAAAATAATTTTTTTATTAAATCTGATTTTTCATATTTTTTCGAATTAAAAAATATTTAAATAAAGGATAAACCAACGGCCAATCAGAGCATGCCACGTCGTTGCTCGTGCTCTTGCCGTTGACACGACTGTGCTCTTAGCTAAGAGCAGGGTTGTGCCGTTGGCAAGAGCACAACGGTCAGCAAGTACTCGCCGTGCCGACGATAAGAGCATGTGCTCTTACCGTCGAGCACCGATGCGGATGCTCTTACATTAATTTCTAGTTTTATTTCAGCGAGCAGTATTTTGTAAGTATATGATGTATATTTGACTTAAGTATATACTCCTCCGTCCCTCTCATGATCTCATCTACAACATCAACACTAAATAACATATTTTTAAATATTTTCTCTATTTAATTTTTCTCTCATTTACTTTATTTTCTTAATTACTCTTACAACAAAACTATATCCAAGTAAAATCTTGTGTCAAATTTGAAATGGAAATGTTCCATTTCAAATGGAATGAAGGAAGTAGTATTTTCTTTTTGAATGAAAGATTTCAAAAAAGATTCGCGTTGTCACAAATGGTTTCTGTTTTTTCGATACTCAAAATATGTTTCCGATCAAATATCAAGTAAAACTATATACAAGTAAAATCTTGTGTCAAGTTTGAAATGGAAATGTTCCATTTCAAATGGAACGAAGGAAGTAGTATTTTCTTTTTGAATGAAAGATTTCAAAAAAGAATCGCGTTGTCATAAATGATTTCTGTTTTTTCGATACTCAAAATATGTTTCCGATCAAATATCAAGTAATACAATTTTTTGAATGCCTGATTTTTCGGATCGTGTTCATACAGTTCCGGGTTTAACTATGTGGATAAGATAATTGAACTGTTGGAGGTGGAACCGATTTAGCCAGTTTGTTTATGCGCAAAGTTAACTACGACACAACACGTGGACATACACAAATTCTTTTGTTTTGGGCCTCTGTTGATTGGGCTCAATGCGTTTTGGGTGGATTCACTAAATGAGTTACAGTAATTCACAAAATCGAATACACGTCATTATATTTTCATAATTTTGTTAATTATGGAGTACTACATTCATCTTTTATAAAGAGAAACTTTTGAAATAGCAACAGATTTTAATATAAAATAATAATAAACAAAATGAGTAAAAAAGAATAGTGAAAATAGTGCTATGGATCGTCAGATCTATATTCCAAATAATGATCATCATATCTATATTCCGAATAATAATAACTAGCCAAAATTAATGACTGTTCGTGTTAACACGATTCCATTTAACACTTTATAAAACCAATATAACCCATATATAAGGAGTATTATATAAAATATAACTCCAAGGTGTTGACATAGCGGTCCAAAGTTCTTGTGCCCAGTCAACAGCCAACAGTTATGCAAGACTACGTTCAAAAGTCTGTCAAATCGGATACACGCGGATATCCGATCCAAAAATTTTGAGTACCCGATTTCGAATTTCTCAAAATCTAATCCGATCCAAAAATAATTTTGAGTACCCAAATACCCGACTCGGGTATCTAGTCCCGAAAAATCGGGTATCCAATCCCGATTTTGGATTTTTATTTTGATTTTGATTTTTTTTAACAAAATTAACTAAAAACTTTTAGAAATACAAACTTGTAATAGATCCAATTCGATACAAACTTGAATTAGTTCGATTAAGAGAAGTACAAATTTTTAGAAATAAAAAATTCATAAGTTATGGCATCCATCATTAATCAATAATAAATATCACAATTCATATATTAACCCTAAATGTGACTTAAGAGTGAAAGATTTTGGGACTAGATTTAATTATTTAATTTTTAAATAATAGAATAAATACATAATTTATTAAATTTAAAATTTTGTAAAAAAATCGGATAATTTTGGTATACCCGATAGGGTATCGGATAATCCGATATCCGATAATTCAAAAATCCTATACCCGAACCCGATCCCGAAATCCAAAAAACGGATATCGAATATCCAATTACTCGATATTTCGGGTTCGGATATCGGGTATCCGATACCTAATATCCATTTTGACACCCCTAACTTTCATCATCTCACTGTGAATAATTCGGAGTATTTCTTTTTAGAACATTTCAATTATTATATCATCTTTTTTAAAAAAATACTACTGTTTAATCATTATTTTATGCTCAATTTTATTTTATTTTTCATTCACTTAATTTTTTAAACATTATTTTTTATTCAAAATTAGAACAATTAATTTTCTACTATGAACGATCACCATATACAAACACATTCGTACACTCTGAGTTTAGTTACTTTCTCTGTCCGTGAATAGAAATCACGTTTCATATTTACCATCAACGGTAATAGGGTCTCATCTTGCACTAACTCATTTCAATCACATTTCAATTTAAACTAATTATACAAGTGAGACTCATATTCCACTAACTTTTTTTCCACCCACTTTTTTTAATATTTCTTAAAAATCTGTGTCACCCATAAATGAGACTCTTAATGGCGGACGGAGATGTATAGTGTTGTAAAAAACAGTTGTTAGCGTTACCTCATGTTAAAAAAATGGTATGCAGAAGAGATAAAATCCAATCGAGAGGCGTCACTATAAACCACAGAAACTCGGCATGTACGCACCAATTGAAATCACTGAAGATAAGAATGAGATAAGGCGGAGGCTCCCACAGGCGTTAGATGGATCCACTCCCCCAATCCAACGCTCCCCATTCCCCCCTCCCACAAAAAATCTCGATCTCCCTCATCAAATTCAAATCCTATATCTCAACCCCAAAATCACCACAACTCCCAACTCCAATCACCACAATGTCCACCGCCGCCGCCGCCTCTTCCTTCATCGGCATCCGCCTCTCCGACGTCCACTCCGGGTCGGGCCGCGTCCAGGCCCGCTTCGGTTTCGGCGGCAAAAAACCCGCGAAGAAATCCCCTTCCAAGAGCTTCAACACCGACCGCCCGCTATGGTTTCCCGGCGCCAAGGCCCCCGAATATCTCGACGGCTCCCTCGTCGGGGACTACGGCTTCGACCCGTTCGGCCTCGGGAAGCCTGCCGAGTACCTGCAGTTTGATTTGGACTCGCTCGATCAGAACCTGGCCAAGAATTTGGCGGGAGACATTATCGGGACCAGAACGGAGCTGGCTGACGTCAAGTCCACTCCGTTCCAGCCCTACAGCGAGGTTTTCGGCCTCCAGAGGTTCAGGGAATGCGAGCTCATCCACGGAAGGTGGGCCATGCTCGCCACCCTCGGCGCTCTCACCGTCGAGTGGCTCACTGGCATCACCTGGCAGGATGCTGGCAAAGTAAGATACTTAAATACTTGTTTTATTTTTCCCACAAACTTTAAACTTCACACCAACTTGATTAGTTTTTTTATTTTTCCCACTAGCAACAAAATTCGTCTACATTTCATTTGTTATTACATCACATAAGATATGCTACTACTAAAAAATGATACTGATATGATTATAAACTCCCAAGTTAGAAGCATATAGCTATCTATCTCTAGTTGAATTTTGTCGCGGGTGAAAAAAGTTCAACAACTATATAAATTTATGATATTACTCTCTCGATCCCAAAAAATAGACTAGTTTTTCCATTTTGGCCAGTCCACTAACATAGACCCATAATCCATTAAAATTACTTCCACTATCTTTTTCCCTCCTCTCTTACTATTTCCTCCCTCTCTCCCTCTTACTTTACTAATTGCATATTAAATCTCGTACCATATACAACTTTGTCAATTTTTTAGGAACGAAGGGAGTATATGTCAAGTTCAAAGTTCGCATTTTAAAAGTTCCATGATATTAGGTGTCAATATTTGTGATAAATAATCAGAAATTTTAATTAAATTTTAAATAATCTAAATTGATATTGATTTTATATTATATAGGTGGAGCTGGTGGAGGGATCATCGTACCTAGGACAACCATTGCCCTTCACAATATCCACATTGATATGGATCGAGGTGCTCGTGATCGGGTACATTGAGTTCCAGAGGAATGCGGAGCTTGACCCGGAAAAGAGGTTGTACCCTGGCGGGTCATACTTTGACCCGTTGGGACTAGCAGCCGACCCAGAGAAGAAGGAGACACTCCAACTAGCTGAGATCAAACACGCTCGTCTCGCGATGGTGGCGTTCCTGGGCTTTGCCGTCCAAGCGGCCGCCACTGGTAAAGGGCCGCTCAACAACTGGGTGACCCATTTGAGCGACCCGCTCCACACCACCATTTTGGACACCTTCGGCTTTTTCTCTTGATCACTTGCTAATTTATATATTTTGTTAAGAACATAAATCAATCCATGCTATATGTAAAATGAATTTATGGGTGTTCTCATGTAAAAATTGTGATATTTTGTCTCTATCGTTTTATTACATGGACATGATGATATGTTGTTAACCAAAAACTCATTAAATGTGTTCAAAAGATTATCGAGTTTCATCACTATTCTTAATATAAATAATTAATTTTTGGTTAAGAATAGACTTATCAATTGATAGTATACTTTTAGTGTGAAGGATTCAATTCAGAACTATCTTATAATAAGAACTGAATAATTTATTAAGTGACAGTATAAAATATACTCCCTCCGTCCCAGATAATTTGAGACACTTTGATCCGGCACGGATTTTAAGAAATCTAATAGAAAGTGAGTTGAAAAAGTTGGTGGAATGTGGATCCTACTTTTAAAATATTAGTTTTATACTCCCTCCGTCCCGGCTAAGATGACACACTTCTTGGCCAGCACGAAATTTTAGGAGTTATTGGTTAAAGTGTTTAATTTGAGAGAGAAATGGTGGGTTTAAGTATTAAAATAAAGAGAGAAAGATAGATGAATATTTTAATAAGAGTGGGAAAAAATCGTTGGGTATATTAATTGGAGAGAGAAAGTTACCAAAAAAGGAAATGTGTCATCTTAGTTGGGACAAACTAAAAAGGAAAATGTGTCATCTTAAGCGGGACGAGGAGTAATAAAATGTGAGTAAGAATGAGTTAGTGGAATATAGGGTCCACTACCAAAAATGATAAAAATGAAGTGGGACAAATTATATGAGACGACCTGAAATGAAATATTGGATCGAATTATCTGGGATGGAGGGAGTATCAATTTACAATGGTTCTCGGTTAAACTACTCCCATTTATATCTCAGTACTACTACCTTAATACTACTACTCAGTACTCATTATGAGTGAATTACAAAAAATAGATTTGTCGTTTGCATGTATGTGATCAATGGACTTCAAGAATTACATTGGTGGTCCGTGGACTTTCATATTTTTACGATTTTGATCCTTTTACATTTTTTTTTTTAAAACTAAAATCCTCCCAAATCATGGATGAATTTTTATAATTTTTTATCAACTCATTTAAGTTGGCACACTCTGTTTCTCTCTATTTTGCATTTAAATAATTTTATTGTCTATACTCTATACTTTAATTAGTGTTATCGATGTACTCGCTCACAATTTATAACTTTATAATCTTAACAAAATAGAATTGGAGTAGCTATCCGAGCAACGAACTAGTGCTTCAGTAACTTTTTATTGATATATCTAGGGATGTCAATTGGGCTAACCCGTCCAGGTTCGAGCCAATCCACTCAGGTTATTGGGCTATCTGGGTGCGGGTTATTCAGGCTCTGAATTTTTAACCCTAACTCTAAATCTTCGAATTCCGAGCTAACCCACGACTATTCGGGTCAATAGTAATCTTATATGTTACTTTCTATCAAATCCAATATTCTAAATTATTAAAAAGCAGATTGTCGCAAATAGTAAAATATTATCAAAGTGATCAAGAGAAAGAAAATAATAGCAATTGAAAATTGAAACAAAATAGATAAACATATCGTTTAATTAATAGCACACATGAATCTAACTACAATTAAATGGAAATCAACTCTAACTTTCAATTTGAGAGAGAATGACATAATTACCATATATTCTTCATATCAATGTTGTATTTAATATTGATATTACCAAATATACTTCATATAAGTATATAATCCAAAATTTTAATCATATTTTTATATTAAATGCTCAACCTGTGGGCTAACCCGCTACCCACTCAGGCCAGCCCGCATAACCCGCCGACCTGAACGGGTTAGCCCGTGTAGGCCGCTTCTGAATATGGGTTGCGATTTTCCGACCCTAACCCTATGATTTTATCGGGTAATTTGGGTCGATCCGTGAATTTCGGGCTAGATTGACATCCCTAGATATATAATTAAGGATGTTTCGGTGATAATTCATCTATACAATGCCAAGAAATAACTATATGTTGAAATTCTCAAACTATTTTCAATTGCAAAATTATGATGTTATGCATGAGAAATCTTTTATTACTTTAATATGTTGATAAAATCCAATAAATTAGTTACATCTAGTTTTCATGTTTTTAAGTAAACACACAATTTAGGTGAACTAAACTAAAATAACAAAAGAACTTGGTAATAACTACCAATATTAGAGACACCAAATAATATTTTTAAAGTTTATGACAACATACGTGCAAATGACACAATCAATTTTTTTATTTCTCTCTCACGTAATTGGTTACATTTAGTTCAGGTTATTTTTTAAACTCTTTTGCAATATTCGTTATTTGGCATTGCTCCACTCTAAAGCATGAGGCCCATTATTATTCGATGAGCCATCTACTTGTATAGCCAATGTAATTTAATTATATTGTCGAATAGTTTACTTAGTAGGCCGAACCGTAATATAAATATTTTTTGGGCTTCTCCAAATTCTTATAGAAAAAAATACTCGATTCACCAACTCATAACTCAATCGGTCTAAGATCTGAATTTTTAAGTTAAATCGTTAAATATAGCTTACATGATAGGTATGTGAATGTCAAACACGTACAAGAGGCCAGCTACTAATTCTTAAATATGGAGTATAAAAATCAACTCATATATGATTGCTTTCCGTGGCATGGCATCTCTGATTTTTCATAAAAATAGACTAATCAACCGTTACCCGTTTTATTTTTGTCAATTCATAAAACGATTATTTTAAAAAAATAATCAGAAGTTAGTATCTTACTTTTTCATATTTATCATACTCTGTATTTAATAAATGTACGTCATTAAATTGAATTTGAGGAAATTGAATGTTAATTCAGTATCATAATTTTTTTTACTAAAATAAAGTAATTGATATGAAATTTAAAGGAATTATGCACACATACAATAGTCAATACACATTGTATGCATGCACACACGTACTACACACACACACATAACACAAACTGTATACATATTACACCATACATAATCCACCCACACTGGCGTATCCAGTGTAGTACAAGGGGTACAACTGTACCCCCAAAAATACGGTTTTGTATTATATATTGTACCATCTGTAAAAAATCTTTAGTGGCGCAGTGGTAGAATGCGCCTCTCGCCTTCTCTGAGACGCGAGAAAGATTCCAGTGGCCTCATTTATAATATTCCTCTATTATTATATTCTCCTTTATATTTTGGTGATATATTGTACTCTTACAAGAAACTTGAGAGTATTTTTGCTGCAATTTATTCTTTTCTTCTTCCATTTTATAGTGATTATATTTTTATTTATATGGAGACTTTCAATCGTTTTTATCTATAGATTACTATGTTTATGAATTTTTTTTCTATACAATATCAATAGTTTACTTAGTGTATTTTTTATTTTCAAAAAGGTTTACTTTGAAGGTAATTTATTTATTACTACATAATTATTATATTTATATTTTTATATTCACAACTAATAAAATGAAAGAAAAATGAGGGAATAATTTTCTCTATATCAAAGTAAATATCGCACCCCGAATCAAAAATCCTGCCTCCGTCACTGTCCACACACCACATGCACTCCCTAAACACACACAACGCCTACAATTACAATAGATACATTACACACAAAATTTGCGCGCACGCACACAACACTCACACATAATACACATTGCGCACATAACAATATGCACCACACACACTACGTACCCAAGTATTTATTTTTTCTTTTATTTATGTTTTGCTTTGCTGGTATTGTTCTTTTAGCTTTGAAACAATGCATATAAATGATACATTGGTTACAAGTTAGAATTTCAAATCTATCTAAGTCACATTTGAATTTTACCATAATTTTTAGTTTCTAAATTTATTATCAGTGTCGTTTGTTATGACATATAAACAATATGTCATCTCACAATTCACAAACCAATGCTACGAAAAGTACTTGTTAGAAAAAGAGATGATAAAAATCATGTCCATTTTATTCTTTAAAATTATAGGACTGCAAGTAAATTTAAGCGTAAAACATTTGTATAAGATCATTTGATATGTCTAGATCAATCGATGGATAGCATATTCATCTTATAAATGTAGTGTTATATTTAAATTTACTATAAACTAGTGTTATCACCCGTGCTATGCACGGGACATAAGATTTTCTTATAACAAATAAATATTCTAAATAATTAAATAGATATAAAATTAATATCATTATATACATCCATACTTTTTTTATTTTGTGAGTTGAGTGACGAAAAAAAATAAAGTAAGACAGAGAATAAAGTGAAGATAATAGTATTTTCATTTATACGGTATATGTTAACACTTTATTAGATAAAGTATATAAAAAAAATGTCTCAATGATGAATAAAATAAGTATTCATAAAATTATAAACAATTCAAAACATTACAAATAATAACAAAGAGAAATGTATTCTCTCATCCCACTTTAAATTAAGTGAGTATCAAATATTCGGCAAATAATTTTAAGTATACTCAAATTAAAACACAATTTGACTATTATTATAAAATTTGAAGTATACTCCAACTATCATTAAAGTTCAAATAATAGAATACAAAAATTCTTGACACAAAAATACATAACTAAAAAAATATTCAGTCAATGACGATATACTTAAAATTGTTTATATGATAAATAAATTAAAAAATTCAATAAATTTAAATCTAAATATTTTCATAAATAATATAGCTGGAATAGATAGATTCCATAAAGTTGAACACTCAAATTAAAACACAATTTGACTATTATTATAAAATTGTAAGTATACCCCTACTATTATTTAAAGTTCAAATAATAGAATCCAACATATGAAAGCCCAAACTAAAGTCCAAGTGGTACAATAACTTATATCCCCTTTAACCCTACTTCAGGATGGCGCCACAATTCTTTCTCTCTTCCGTCAATAGTAGGAACTCGCAGCAGCACCAAGCTCACGGTTATGGCAGATCCAAGAACAGACACTCATGGGATCAAAAGAATGAGAAAACTAATAGAATAATATTAAAATTAACTTCTAATAAAAAATATTAAAATTTAAATATAACTGTGTTATCTATATTGCGTATGAGAATTGCCTTCAATAAGCATATATTTTCAAAATGATTAAACATAATTTTAATATAAATTATTTTTCATAATATGGATAGATATAAAAAAAATTACTAAAACATATGAAATATTCAATTAATGATTATGATATTATAGCACTATTCAATTTAGTCTCATTAAGAGAAGTAAAGTAATCAATATCAATAACCAAAATCAAAAGTATTTACATTTGTTTATTAAAATTAGGATACAAACGACTTTATGAATTAGAAAAAAAAATGAAAGTACACCAACCATTGATCAGGACTTCAATTATAGCAAGACTTAGAGTGAGGAACTTATATTAAAAAATTGGATAAAATAAAATGGGCTTTAAATTAATCTATAATAGAAAACTACACCCTTTGTTCTTCTCTGCAACTGCAATAGCAAGTTGGCCCCACACCACCGCCCTATGTATGCCATCCTGTCTAGCTGCTCAACCGCCCTGCCTCGCCAGCTCTCCGTTCGTCCGGCTTCACCACCCGCCTTTCTTAAACTCATGTATGTACGCCTTCGATGGAATTTCTCCAATGCCGGAAGAAAAGGAGGTCCGATTTTTGCAGTATTTAATTTCAAAGCCTCAACGGCCATGGCGAGCGATCTATGCCAACGATTTTCTTGCATGAAGGCATCAAAAGAATGGTTTCAACTTACAAAGCTTCCTCCACTCCAATTCTCAAGCACTACATCAAGCACTACACTGCAAGGAGAAACGAAAAATATCTCAGGTTTTGAACATCTCTGGGTATAAATTAGGCAAATTTGTTCTTTACAACAACGTGAAACAATATATCTAAAAAATTCGTAATAATGTTGAGACCCACCTATTATTCATCACTTCACAGTACCGATTCATTAACAAACATTTGAAGGACTTCTCTCAAATTGAAAATGAAAATATATACCAACTTGAGCAGTGGCGGATCCAGACCCCAAAAATAGTGGGGGCGAAAATTTAATATTTAATTTATTAATATTTTTAATAATTAAATAAATAATATTATATTAATATTTAAGTAGCACTAGCTTCGTTAATAAAATATAAACATGAATTAGCATGCAAATATGTGCAAATTAGTAAAAGTTTAGATTTTATAAAGTATTTAACTGTATTATTTTGATGATAAGAAATAAATATGAATAGATTTTATAAAGTATTTAAATAAATATGAATAGATTTTATAAAGTATTTAAAGGTATTATTTTGATGATAAGAAAGAAATATGAATTGATAAACTAAAAGAGTAAAAAATGAAAAAAATATGCTCTTGTTGAGGATTGATCCTTAGACCTCTTAGAAAAAAATCAACACACAAACCATTAGACTACTCCATTTTATATGTCATTTATTGAAAACAAAGTATATTTCTACACTCCGCGGAGGGGGCGGATATGCTATTTTCGGCTCGATTCAAGGGAAAGTTTAGGCTCTCCGAACGACCGGGAAGGGGCGACCGCCCCCTCCTGCCCCCCTAAATCCGCCACTAAACTTGAGGGAGAAAATTTTGTTACTGAATATATGAAGGTTTTGGTTGTTATTTATAGAAAAATATGGCTTCATTCTAGAATCTTGAATTCACATTTTAAATACTTGCTTACCAATTTATCGTTCTTATATGTCAATTTTTCCCTTAATCGAGATCTTTTCCCTTAATCGAGATTGACAACATTTCTCGTAAATTACTAACTTTTGGAATATGCATCACCTCTTGCCTTCACATTATTCAATGTAAATTTACTTTTGGCAATATCTATTCTACAGCAATTTATTCTTTACTACATACACGTAAATCTAAATTCTTGTCCAATGTACACTCACTTTTCCCGCCAAAACGAACTAAAATGGCATTTTCGTGAATTTATCCACAACTGCCATGTTATATATTGATAGATACTGATCGGCGATTCGAAGATAGTACTAACTTTTATTCGAAGAAAACTGTATAAAAAAACATGAGGGACACACTTTGATTAATATAGAAAATAATTGTTATATCTGAAAAAATATAAAATATACTACTTGTTTTACCTGAAAAAACCACGTGATGTGGATGTCATCCACCTTCTGTAATTATAAGTTACTGACTTCTGGGTACAAAGAACCTATATATGGATTAAGATCTTGAAATTTCCTTATTTAATGGTGTGGGGATATTTTTTTATATCTAGGAAATTCTAGTGGATTTATATAAATTTTATTTACCTTTAATAGTATAAAGACATAAAAAATAAGAAAACAAGAAAATACTTAGTATTTCTCTATTTTTTTTTCCTTATGTTATAAGTATCTCATCTCCTTCTATTTTTATTAATAGCATAATGCATAAGTAACCCTAATCTAAATCAACCTATCATTGTATGGACTCAATTATGAAACCCTATCCCAAACAAAAAAGTTCAACTACAAAAGGGTATATTAAACTAAAAAAGAAAACTATAAAAAGTGCATATTTTCTAGGAAATACAACAGGACCTACAAAAATAAGAATAAATATTATCAAGGCCCACAATGCCCAATTAAACGTGATATGATAAGATGCCCATTTTATTGTGGGCCCCACATGAGATGTTTTTGTGGATTCCCAGGAATCGAACAGCCCATGTTCATGTTTGAAACCACTTTCATTGTAATGATTTTAGTGAAATTTCAACCTTTCCAATAATTTTAAAAATCAGCTAAAAGTAGTAGTAATACTTTTGGATTTATTACGACTAGCATTTATTCAATGATAAATTTTTTGGTAAAATTATACCTCTAATATGACAATCAAGAAATCCTACATGTACGTTAATGAAAGTGATTTAAACAATAGTGGTATCATCTAATATATAAGAAATCAATTTGTCAATAAACATGGACAATATATTACACATGTAAGTCTCCAAAATTTTCAAAGTGAGATAATTGCGGACAAGTATAAATTAGTAAATTTCATGATTTTTTTATTGTAGTTCAAAATTACGGTTAAGACCATATTTTGACAAATTTAATGATTTTGTGACCCTTTGTCCAATTATTTATAAATTGTAGGTAGTTACTATTTCCCCGTGATCTTATACAAAGACTGTCTAACATGTGCTTGGTTTTTCAATGTGTCTTTCACGACTTGACCTTTTTCACTTTTGATTTTGAAATTATACATTTTTCAAGATTGCGAAACTTTATTGATTTTTTATTTCTTTTCCATCCATTCCCCTTTTCTTCGAGTATGAGAGTAAAAGTTAATCCATTCTCCCGTTTATGTATAATTCTGTAAAAAAAAATCGATTGATGATTGATGCGATGCATATTTTGAGACGAGGCTATGGTCTGTTGATTTCATTAATAAACTCTGTTTTTTTCAAGAAAAAGGAGTATTTCTTAGTATATCTATTTAAATGATAATGTAGTAAAATAATTCTGAATGAGGTTGTTTGGAAGGGCATTTATTGATTTATTTTTCACTTCGCATCACTAGAAAGTAGGAACATTTATTGCACTTGCATTTATTTATTTACGGAAGGTTTGTAATCGATTTCATTCATATCTAATAGAAAAAGGAGTTAAAAGAAAGGAAGAAAATTGTTGTCCAGCATGTAAGTAAAAGAAATTAGGGATTTTCTTTAAAAAAATGCTTTCTATTTTCTTCATTTTTATATTTTTCTGAGATAATCTCCCTTTATAAATAAAAGGGGGTATACTATAGGCTCGAATTTTATATATCCAGACCTATTTAATTTTGGAAAGAATAACCTAAAATATTGCTATGAAATTATATTATTAACTGTCTCCTTAGTCCTTACCTATAATTAATTAGACGAAATTGGATTTCCACCAAACCATTTTACTATCATTATTCAAATATCTACGTGCAATGAATCATGCAACATTAAAGAACAATTAAAAAAAATCTAAAAATGATCCGTCGAAAGTATAACTTTGTGTTCTATTTAGAGAAGTTATAAATGAGTTCCTACCACTGCACATGGAATTCGAATAATTTAGGTATGACTGATTCAACATTTATATCATTGAAGAATTTGTGGCTCAATTCATAAAAAGGCTATTGAAAATATTCTATAAGAGATGGTAGGTATGAGTAAAATATTTTCAATTTCCGCTAGTTTTTTTTATGTATTTAAGGGAACTTCCAATTTAAATTGTTCTAATTTGTAGTATAAATTTAGTCTTTGAATATTCGGATAAAAAATATTAGTGAAATTAGCTCTTAGACAGAGTTCAAAAACATAATACGATCATTGAAACAAATTTGCACTCTTTTACAATAAATGTGAGTGTGAACAAATAGAAAGAAGAATAAAATATAGATTAAGAAAGAAAAATAACGTGCACCAACCAAAGAGTTTGTCATCATGTAACTACATTTTAGTATGTATGATAATGATAATATCATAATATAGATAAAAATGAGTACATGTTTGGTATCCAACTTACTATCAAAGGTACGGTGAATGTATCATAGGAATAGGACGTGCAAAACATAACAAATTGATAGTTTATCATAATTCAGAATTATCAGCCTAACTGCATGGTATGGTCGTTTTTTTATAGAGGGAACATCTTTTTTAGTCCACGAACTTTGCCAAAGTATCATTTTAGGTTCGTGAACTTTGAAAATATCATTTTAGGTCCATCAACTATGGGTTAATATCATTTGGAGTACTTTTTAACTATTTCCAAGTTTTTTTGGACAAAAATACCCTTGATACCTTAAATGGCATATATTTTTAATAAACTTATCCTATACTCATATTTTTTATAAATATCTTTACTATGTATTTTTGATGAATTTTCAAAATATAATTTGACCTTCAATATTATCACTTAATTTTGTAATTAAGTGACATGCAAGAAAAGATCATTATTAAATTTTTTATTATTAAAGAAAAGTTCTTTATTCAATTTTAAAATTCTTTAATATAAAAATTGAAGAAGCAATTTTACTTGCATGTCACATAATTAAGTGATAATATTGAAGGTCAAATTATATTTAGAAAATTCGTCAAAAATATATTGTAAAGATATTTATAAAAAATATGAGTATATGATAAGTTTATTAAAAATATATACCCTTTAAGGTATCGAGGGTATTTTCGTCCAGAAAAACTTGGAAATAGTAAAAAAGTACTTCAAATGATATTAACCCATAGTTGATGGACCTAAAATGATATTTTCAAAGTTCACGGACCTAAAATGATACTTTGGCTAAGTTCGTGGACTAAAAAAGATGTTCCCTCTTTTTTATATTATTAATCATATAAATAATATTTCATGATAGTTCTATTTTTTTCCTCATATTTTTTGAAAATATAAATGTAATATTTTTCAATATAATGCTACATATATCCAAAAAAGTTACTCCTTACTCCATTAATTGTAGATTACACGAGTTTTAAGTTACTAGTAATTAATAGTGACGGAGAATAAGAATGGTTGTAACTTGTAACGTTGTTACTAGTTTAAAATGAAACACACCTCAGTGAAGTAAAAGATTTATTCAACAAATAGATAGAAACTAATTTTAGTTGACTATTCAAAATGGAAAAATAAAACCTAAGAGACGAGCATGTGAGAATGCGTAGTTCATTTTATTTGATACTAATAGAGTAAAAAGACTTATTCTAAAAATAGATAGGGAGATAGTACAGATAAATTTGTTTTGTTTGCTCATATTTATTTTAATGAACACTAAATAAGTTTTTTTTTTAAATTATAAAACACATTATTTTTATATAAATAAAAGAATAATGATAAATTTTGAAGGACAAATAAGGGAGAATGAATAGTTCATTTGCATTTATATAGCATCTTCATTAAAAAATAGCATTGTTTTTTTTTTTTTTTTTATTAATTTGGGTCGTTCACCAAAATTAGTGTCTATCTATTTAAAGTAAGTTTCCCTCTCTCATACGATAGGTTCTATTTTCCAATAATTTCCAATAATTTTTTTTCTCTATCTCTCACTAATTAATTTTAAATTAAAATTCATATTATTTCACTACCACACTATATATTTTCTAAAGGGATTTTTTATGAATGAAAGTATTTAAAGTAATGTGTGCCCCTCAAAATCGTCTTCCATTTTTAGCGGAGAACTGAATCAATAACTAGTACTAATATCATTGAATAAAAAGTGAAAAAAAAAGATTAAAAAAATGGTTTTATACAGTAATTACTTTAACAATATTAAGTCATTTTCCAAAGACTAATGTAATTTTTTGTGGTGAACCACAAAAGTGAATTGAAATAATTCTAAAAGCTTGCGTTGATGTCTCTAATTATTTATCTCACAATTAAGAAAACACTTAATTTTACTGTCTAGGATAAGCACACGAAGATAAAAATAAAAGTTGAATCTTGATGCTGAAGTTGAATGGAATTATGGAACCAATGTCTCACCACCTCCCTAATCAAAATAGCAATGATTTTGAATGCTGTAAATCTGCAAAAGCAAAAAGGCCTCCACTTAATTTTTCAAATTGCGTCTTGGAAACCAATCAGTAATCACTATATTTAAAAACAAATTAAATGAACAGTGTACAGATCATGGGATTTCAAATCCTCATATGAGTGTGTTTCTTAAAATATTAAGCTGTCAAAGGAATCAAGCTAACGACCCTCCGATTTATGAACTACTTCCATTTCTGTTTCCCCTCACACAGCAACTCAAAAAAACAGAACAAGAACCCTCAACTTCAATAACAATCTTCTCCTTCAGTCTGATTTACAATGGCAGTAAGCTCTTCACCATTTATTTCTCTTGTCTTTATCTCTGTGTTGTGTGATTTGGAGCATTTAAAGTTGCTGCCAATCATAAAGATTCAATTTTTTTTCACTTTGCTACCAAAACTTTATATGGGTTGTGTTTGGATCTTTGATTGGTTCAGATGTTGATTCTATTCCACGAAATACGCAACTGGAACTCTCCATTTTTCTCAAAATTTCAATTTTTTGTATCTATTGGAATTTTTGTTCAGACGTTTATTGATTAGTGTGGATGCATTTGTTGTCTAATGCTCTATCTGTATGTATGAAGTCATTAAATGTTAGATTTTTGGGATGTTTTTGCTGCAATTTATGAGCGATTTCTTTGGTGAAATCAGACATCCGTACAGTTTAGGCCACACAGCAGAGATCTGGGGATGGTGATGAGGGAAGTTGATGAAGATCTTGCTATATTTTTGGGAATGAAGAATGGTGAGAAGGAGAGAATTGCCCTTGCTCATAATATTTCCTTTGTTTTTACTGTTCTTGATTTCTGTGTTTATTTCTCACAATTGAGTTTGATGGCAATAGTTTTCTTGTCATTTCACTCAAAACTGTGACTAGATTAGTGTGTCTTATGGTGCTTGAGTTTGTTGGTACTCATGGTCCATGGATTCATCTCATTTTAGGCACGGAGCCAAAACCGGATAGCTTGTTGACATCGAATGAATTGGGAGAAGAGGCCTTTCAGAGTTTGGCTGATGATAGTTTGCTCAATTTAGAGACTAGCAATAATGACCATGATTGGTATAGTCTCTCATGAATAGTGTCATGGTTATCTCAATCTCAATCTCAATCTCATTTTGAGTTGTTATTGTCTGATGTAAGGTCGTGTTTCAGGCTCCTCGCGCAACAAGATGCAGCAGCAAATCAGGCTGATGCATCGAGTGGTGAATGTGTTTCTCTGAGCTCCGAGGCAAGTAGATATACATTCAATTGTCGAAACAACTTGTAAAAATTTGAAGTGTGACATTGTGGAGAGAATGGAGGTCTTTTTTTAATTTAGGCTCAAGCTTTGCACTGTTTTCTGCAGCAGATACCAAAATCAAACAATCTAGGCCCTTCGGCTGCTGCTGCTGCAAATAAAAGGCCTTTATCGTCTGGTGGCAGAAAACCGTCATCCTCTAGAGCAGCAACGCCTACTAGACGACCAACATTGGCTGGTGCAAAGTCGAAGCCTTCTCGTGCCTCCACACCCACGTCTCGTGTACCTGCTGCAGCAACAAAATCTTCTAAGCCTGTGGCTGCTCCAGTGAGAACCTCGACTCCTTCAAGAGTTTCACCGCGGTCTTCTACTCCAACCTCAAGAACTACTGCGCCTGCAGCTAGCTCAAAGCCTGGATCCACGTCTCGTGCTTCCACTCCAGCTGCTAGATCCGTCTCTGCTGCACCTATGCACAAGCCAACAACGACATCAACCACTTCTAGCAAGGCTCCTTCCGAGAGAGCTTCTTCAAGGGGAAAAACAAGCTCCATAGTCACAAAAAACCCAGTTGCAACGCATGGAGGCTCTTTGTCTAGGGCTCCAAATCCCTCGGAGATGCTGTCCATGTCTAATGATGCCCCAAAGAGTTTAAAAACATCTGTGCCAAATAGGCCTGCATCTGCATCAAGAGGGAGGCCTAGTGCTCTCTCGTCTCCTTCCAAAGGGAAACCGAGGCAGAAATCATGTTCTCCTACCAAAGCACGGGGGACAAAAGGCAATGCTCATAGAAATGGAAGCGCGACACTATCAAGAAGTCGGGGATATGGTAGACATGGTGATGATGATGATTATGTGAATCCTGTTGTGATGGGGACGAAAATGGTGGAACGAGTCGTGAACTCAAGGAAACTAGCTCCACCTAAGCAAGACGAACACATCTCTCTCGAAAACCCCAAGAGATCCTCCAATGAGAACTCGGGTTTTGGAAGATCACTCTCAAAGAAATCACTAGACATGGCTATAAGGCACATGGTAAAGCATTCTTTCACCAAAATGCAACTGTTTTGTTGTAATTTCTTGTTCGTTCGACACATCTAGGTTTATGAATTCGATTCTTGTCGCCTTGCAGGACATCAGACGAAGTGTTAATGCTGCTGGAAGCTTAAAACCAGTAGCAACAACTACAGTTCTGTCCTATTTTTCCAATGGCAATCAATCTAGTTCTTCTCAAAGCAGCTCGTTTGGCATCTCAGAGTCTCCAGTCACATCAAGCAGTGATAGTTCCAAGTCGAGCAACTGCGTTAACTCGTATTTTTCTTGATGGGGGAGGCTGCATTTTCATCATCAACCAAAAGAGTGATTTTTAGAAAGGGGGTGGTGAAGAAGAAGAAGGTGGTTATTGTGTGAGAATATTATTGCATTTGGACATGTTATTTTTTGTGATGATCCTTAGCAATACTAGTGTTGAGAACTACTTTGTTTATGATTAAAAACTGTCTGTAATTAATGTAGAATTAAAAGAATTAATGTCACCTGATTCTGTTGCATCCAAATGCATATATAGTCTAAGATTTGAGATATGAATCTTGATTTTTGTGGTTGAGTTGAGTCAAATTATGGGATTTATTTGAAGGTTATTTGGTTGTTAGACTTTAAAAACATGAATTTTCAATATTTTTTATTTTTTCCTTAAACTTTTTTTTGAATATACATATATGAATATTGGATTTGTTTTATTTATCCATAAATCAAATATCAAAACAGATGTGACAGTTAAAACTACATACAACAAAAAAAAATTGTCACGTATATTATAAATTGCCAAATCTCATACTCCCTCCGTCCCAAGATAAGTGACTTGTATTCCTTTTTGGGGTGTCCCATTATAAGTGACCTATTTCCATTTTTAGCAAAAAGTCATCTCTCTTACTTTATTCTCCACCTACTTTATTCTCTCTTCTCTCCTCTACTTTTCCCTCTCTCATACTTACTCTCTCCATTAACTTATTTAAATACCATTCCTTAAATCCCGTGCCCAAAAGAAGTAGGTCACTTATCTTGGGACGGAGGGAGTATGATTTTTGATTTAGGGGGAATATTTTTTTAAAAAAAGCCAAAATTCGTGTATTTATGCTCAAAAAACAAAGTTTAAGATAAAAATCAGAAATTCATGTATTTAAAAGCAAATAACTCTTTATTTAGTGACAAGAAAATATTATTCAAGAAAGTTAATCATGTGTAGATGGAGTTAAATGGAAAGGTAGGTGAGATGGATCTACTCTTTATTGACTGTGTCTACGTAAATTGGGAAAGAAAGATCTATTCAATAAATTGACGGCTTCTGTTTGAAAATTCAAAAAAATTTCTTTATATCAAAAAGGAGGAATCATTTATTTCACAGTATAAATTCAAAAGCTGAAATGTTTGAAATGTTCTATGGATTTATTTTATTTAGGTTATATTTGAACTTGGCATTTTATTAAATCATACTAATAGTTTCGTTGATTTTGTTCTTTTGTGTTTGTCTTTGTTTAGCCATTATTAAGTCAATAATACTACATTTTTCTGATAAGGGAGAAGTATATTTGTAATTAGCTATCTCTCAACAAAGTTTGATTTTTAACTCGCTTAGTCGAATTCTTTGCCAAAACATCTCTCTACTTTCACCTTTTACAACTTTTTATGATTCTATTCTATGAAATTCTGCATTCTTTAAGAAACGGTGATAATATTGAACTTGCATCTTAGTTAATTTACCTTCAAATAAACCTAAAATAGTAGTACTCCTATTATTTAATTTATTCATTCAAATATCTATTCCATAATTCCATTTATAACAGATTCATCTACATTATGTATATAGTTATTCCAAACTTGAACTAGTAAACATTCTAAGTTGAATGAACGAAGGTTGAAAATTGAAAGTTGAAACTACAAACAGTCTTGGTCATTAATTATCCAACATAGCATAGCGTAGCATAGAAGGTCCAATTTATTTGTATTCACTATTTTTCCTGACGGAATTTTCAGATTAGTTATTACTAATAAATAATACTAATAGATAATATTTATAACTAACTCTACATGTACCGACCACCAGGTATATACTGACAAAAAGTTGACGCTAAATATAGCAAGTAGTAACATAAGAGAGCATAATATCAAAATACTGTAATAAGGTTGAATTCAAGTGGCAAAGTCGGTGCTACAAATGTCTCTTTCACAGAAGTTATTTGGTTCAAGTTTTCTTTTTAATCTAAAACATTTTAGGAGTTCAGGCAGATCATCCACCCGTGAACAAAATCAAATATATCGTTTTAAAACACGGTTCAAGCTCAAAAATGACTTGGACACAACAATATAATAAAATCTAATAAACTGGAAGCTCTATAAATCAGGAACAATCATGATATCAAATCTAAACAAAAGCTAAACAAAAGCTAGTATGAACAAATGGAAATACTAAGAACAACAAATCAAAAACTATCAGATCAATAATATCAATCCACGTTTCTACGTGGAAAGCGTGAGTTAGGATGTCCCAACTAATCCATCCTAACAAGCGTCTTGAATATAAGTTGCACGTGCATGTGATGTATATGTATTTCTTACATAATGATGATGCAAGTGTGATATAGTAATAGTTTAATTGATTTGATATTATTAGTATATGTATATTATTTCTTACACAGTGATGATGTAAATGTGATATAGTAATAGTTTAATTGATTTGATATTATTAGTATATGTATATTATTTATTACATAGTGATGATGCAATTGTGATATAGGAATAGTTTAATTGATTTGATATTATTAGTATATGTATATTATTTCTTACATAGTGACGAAGCAAATGTGATACAGTAATAGTTTAATTGATTTGATATTATTAGTATATGTATATTATTTCTTACAATATTATTTCTTACATAGTGATGATGCAAATGTGATATAGTACTGTTTAATTGATTTGATATTACTGGACTATCTTCGACCATTTACACTAAACTTAAATCCATTTTTAAGTATATGTTATATCAAAAAGTAGTTTTATTTCAACCATTTACATCAAATTCAAAAATTACTCCATTTTTGGATTTTTGTCTCACAAAATTTTTGCATTAACACCATATATGGTGTTGTTTCACAAAGACACAAAAATGGGTTTGAGTTTGGTTATGATTAGAGAGAATTTATACACCAAAACTCATTTATGGAGTATGATTGAAGATGGTCTTAGTATATTTTGGTACAGTATAAAATCAATAAGATTCAAAAAGAGAACCCTAAACCCTCAGTTATTATTTTTCCCACGATTATAATACTATTAATTAGATTTATTACTCTAATGTATAGATTTTGATCTTGCAGTGATTCTAGAACAGTCAACCTAAATAAAAATCTCTTTCATTTTTATTATAAATAATAATAAGTCTCACGTTAATTTTACTAACTCATTCTACACATATTTAATATAAAACTAATACTATATACAAGTCTAAACTCTAAACCCATATATCACTACTTTTTTTCTACTCAGTTTTATAATAATTCTTAAAATCCGTGCCGAAAGAATTGAGATTCCTATCCACGAACGGAAGTAGTAATTAGTAACGATGCATAATTAAGAAATGTTAATATATATTTTTTCAGACAAAACTTGGAAGTGGGGAATGAATATTATGATAGTTTGAAATTCATCTTAAAGGTTTTCATATAGTGGCAGATAAATTAATTGAAATTACTTAGGTTAGGTTGATCTCACTAGGACTTGACAAAAGGAAGTAAAACGACATAAATGTGGCTGCTAATGCTATAATTAAAACAATAAATAATTACTTTGTCAACTTACACGCTATCTATTGCATCCATTGAATCAAATCTCTCTCTCCCACATTGTCAACTTCCGGCTGAGTGGGAGATGGTATTAATGATTCAACCACACGCAATCGTGATACCACCCACTATTTCATTTATAAATTCACCACCATCTTTTCATTTCCCATTTTATTCATCCTGTCCTATTTCAATTCAACCACTTCTTCTCTTTAATCATCTCCCTTTTCATCTTCACAATCCGTGATGCCTTACCTTAAAAAAATATCCCCTCTCTCTCTCACTCTCGGGTTACAACATGACGGAAGCGATTAAAGATTGAATTTTTACGCAAAATCAGTCGTCATAAAAAAAAAAAAAATGGGAGTTTGTGATTGTTTTGGTGCGTTTGATTACTGCACACACGAAACTTCAACTCAAACACACGGTATGTATACTTATTTTGGCCTTTGATTTGAGAATTAAGAGCAGAAATGAGTTTGTTTATTTTGTCAGAAATCCCAACAAAAAACGTGAGGATATTCTCTTACTACTCTCTGCGCTCAGCAACGAGTTTGTTTCACCCTTCCAACAGAATCGGCAGAGGCGGTTTCGGAGTAGTCTATAAAGTGAGTCTTTTTATTTCACACTAGAGTACAAAACACTCTTTGAATGCTCACAATTTGTAGGGTGTTTTGAGAGATGGGACTCAAGTTGCAATCAAGACTCTCTCTGCTGGATCCAAGCAGGGGATCAAGGAGTTCTTGACTGAACTTGCGACCATATCCAAGATCCGGCATCCCAACCTCGTGCAGCTGCTCGGCTGCTGTGTCGAGGGGGATCACCGGATACTGGTATATGAATACATGGAGAACAACAGCCTCCACACCGCCTTGCTAGGCTCTTACAGCAAACGAGCGGAGCTGGATTGGTCGAAGAGGGTTGCAATATGTCTAGGCACAGCTAAGGGGCTCGCGTTCCTCCACGAGGACGCTGCGCCAGGCATCGTTCATCGCGATATCAAGGCCAGCAATGTGCTTCTTGATCAGGATTTCCTCCCTAAAATCGGAGATTTTGGGCTGGCGAAGCTGTTTCCTGATAATGTCACCCACGTTAGCACCCGTGTAGCAGGAACAGTGTAAGTACTGCACATTAGTTTGACATTTTTCGCTTTGGTCACCCCCAAAAGGTGTCTGACAAATTACGGGTGGATGGCATTTATATACTAATCCAACTTCCTTCCCTCATCTGATGTGGAATGGGTTTGTAACATATGAAACAATTTGGCTCTTAGTATTTGTTTAACTCCGTCTAATGCAGGGGATATCTGGCACCAGAATACGCATTGCTGGGGCAGCTAACAAAGAAGGCGGACGTGTATAGTTTTGGGGTGCTTATACTCGAAATCACTAGTGGAAGAAGCAGTAGTAAGGCCGCTTTCGGAGAGGAACTCTACGTTCTACTCGAATGGGTATGAAAATGATCCCTAAATGTGTGAATAAGTAACATGTTTGTATGATCACTCTCTATCTTAACAATCTATCCCCTTATTATAAATACTAATACAGACTTGGAAGCTGTTCAAAGAAGGTAGGCTCCTAGAAGTCGTTGATCCAGACCTCGTCGACTACACAGAGGATCAAATCACGCGTTTCATGAAGGTCGCGCTGTTCTGCACCCAGGCAGCTTCTCAGCAGAGACCAGACATGAAACAAGTGGTGAAGATGCTGTCGACAGATGTTACCCTTAATGAGAAGCTACTAACAGAACCCGGACTTTTTAGGCCAAAAAGCTCCAGTAAGTCGGAAGGCGATAGCTTCCGTTTCTCGTCTCACTCGGACAAAGGCAAGGAGCGCGTTACTCAGCCCACAACCCCAGCCAATTTAGAACATAGCACTACAGACATGATCCCTAGATGACTCATTCTAGTATTCGTATATCATCTTTATCTAATTCTAATTCTAATGATAATTATTCATTATTTCTTGCGATCATATTAGTAAAAAACGTGCACATTGAGGTGAGTTTACAATTGATTTAAGTTATGGATGTGGTTGGAGGATCAATGAGGAGTCACCGGCTTGTTTGAGAGTGTCGAGGAGTTGGCGCATACGAGAGAGATCAGTTGGCTTTCCTGGCTTGGGGCCTTGAATCACAACAATGGTAGGTTTCTTTTCAACTTGTCTCGGAATGAGTTGTGCAGTCGCCTTCCAGAAACTCTTGGATGCCTCTGCGTGAAACTTGTCTCTGTCTTGTACAAACTTCTGCAATCAATTGAAGGCGATTTAGTTAAATTTTCAAACATACAAATGCAATTTATTTGGAGGTGTTAAACCTTTTCCTTGTCCCTGCTGAGAGCTTTGCTAATCTCACACTCGATCCTCCATTTCTTGTATAACTCTGCTTTGTATTTGTCGGCTTCCTCGATTATTAGCTTCAAAATCTCCTTCTCCTTCCTCTCCTTCTCCTCTAGCCGAATCGCATTTTGTCTGTTTTTCACACATTATAGATATTGTCTGTTTTGCTGAAAATTAAGAAGTATGTACGATCACATGAATTGACTAATTTACGTGGTTATTGTGTTTTTGGATGTTATGAGTTTGTGAACAAGAGATGAATCAGTTTTCAGTTGCAAAAATTAAAATTATTTACTAGAGAATTACAGTCCTATAATTTAGGCCTGTCATTATGGATATCAGGTATACCATACCTGATATCCAAACCCGAAAAAAAATATGTGTAATTGGGTATCCGAAATCCGAAAAATCAAATTTCGGATTGGAATAGGGTAGTGGGAATTTTGGATTATCGGGTATCGAGTTACACAAAAGTTTTAAATCTTTGGATTACCCGATATCCTATCGAGTATACCCGAATTATCCAATTTATTTTTTAAAATTAATAAATTACTATGTTTTTATTATAATTAAATGTAATTTATTTCTTAATTACATTTTAGTTAATACTTAATAGTTAGTAGTTAGAGTATAAGGCTTTTAGTTAATACTTAAATGTTAATGTATAACTTAAGAATTTTGTAATTTTCACAGTTTGCAGTGTTATTTTCTCTAAAATTCGAATTACTGCGACAATTTTATATTTCTAAAAGTTGTGTAATTATTTTCTCTTGACTATTACTTAAACTTTGTATTAAATTTAAACTAAATAATATTAGTAATTAAATTCTAAAAGTTTGTAGTTAATTTCTAAAAAGAAAATATAATTCAAAATCGCAATCGAGACTGGATACCCGAATTTTCAGAACTAGATATCCGAGTTGTGTATCCGGGTATCCGAAAATAAATTCGGCATATTGGATTTTGGGAATTTTGGAATGTAAGTATCCACGGTTACGATTTGACAGGCCTTCCTATAAAAGGGTTTAATTAGGAATGAGGATGTTTAAAAGCGTTTTACGGAACTAACCTTCTCCACTGTCCGAGAGCGAAACCCTCCTCCGGCAGGATTGGATTTGGTCCTTCAGCTGGAGGCGGCGGCGAGTCCAATAGTCAATAAACGAGTCAAAAAGCACCGATTCAAAGCGCTGCGATGTTAGCCGCCGTGAGTTGAAGCCGAGCCGCGCTGAGTCTTCACCGAACGAGACGGTAAAGGGTGATGGCATCTCTCTCTTTTGATGCCTCTCTTCGTTTTCGCTGGGATTAAAATTATATTCTGGTTGTACGTTTTGCATAGAGGTTTGGACACCCAATAGCATTTCTTGTCAGATATGTATACAATATGATACATGCACAGATGACGTGTTAGATTAGTGCTTTAGTATTTTTTTAATTTAGAATTAGGATTTTCTAATTACTAAGTGTCACGCTCGTTTTACTAACTATAGCAATAGAAAATGGGAAATGGGTGCAAATGTGGATCAAAAATACGAGTATATAAATTTTGGTGGTTGTTTAACTTTTAACCATATAAAAAAAATAATCAAAATTCTAGAAGAAAGAAATGTAGTGTAATTTTCTAGAACTCATATATTTCCTAGTTTTCTTAAAAATATTTTATTTTTATTTTAGATTTTTTACATATTTAATTAATATAACTAGAATTATTGTTAATATTGTTATTATTATTTTATAAATTAATAACTACTTTAAAAAATATTAATGTAATTTAAAATATGAATCAGACTTAACCATAATAATAATAATAATAATACTAATAATTTTGTTATCATATAATTTATTAACGTTATTATTATGTTATCAACTAACAACTTATTAATCAACTAACAACTTATTAAGATAACTTTACTTTACAGTTTATTATTATATTAATTACGAATTTAATTAAAAATCTTTTTTCAATAATTAAATCGATTAGTTAATGCAATTATTACATCAATTAATTTTATATGAATTATATAAGTTTGAATGCTATGTACCTACTCCTTTCGGCTCCTTCCGTTTCTTCGTAGTTGAGTCGTTTTTCTATTTTAGAAATTTTCTTTATAATTGAGTTATTTCAATATATGGGGAGTAATAATTAACTCAATTTTTCTTCCCCACTTCATGTGATCTATTGCTTTGATCTCTTTATTTATTTCTCTCTATTATTTTATCTACTTTATTACTTAGACACTTAACTAAACATCAATTTATTAAACTTGAGCAAAAAAATGTCACAGCTATAAAACAATGGAGGGAATACTTTTTTGAGATTTCCAAACATATGATAAGTAGTAGTAGTAGTACTTTATTAAAAATTATATTCTCGTAAATCATATTCCAACAAAAAAATTATATCCTCGTAAATCATATCCCAACAAATTACTTTCTCGACAAACAAATAGGATCTAAGATTTTATTTAGAGCTTTGTCGACTTTATTTTAGATTAACTTCGTAATCTACTAGAGTTCAAATTTAATGGCCAAGGAGATTGACTTTTTTACTCTTTTGGGAGATTAGTATTTTTTATTGTGTAGTATTTCCGGTAAAATTAAAATTGATCAGTCAATTATATTGAGCATTTCCTAAATATGTTAAGAGCATCTAAGGCTCGAAAGGAGTGCCACGCTGGTATGCCCGTTGCGATAAGTGGCACACTCTGTAGTGGGCAGACGCGCCAGGAAGGGGAAGGGACAGGAGGCCGGGGTTTGCTCAGAGGGTTGCACGCGTGTGAAGATGCTTGTTGCAACCTCCTCAATGCGATGTGGTGTGGAGGTGGCGCGGGTGAAGTTGAACCAAATGTTATTTTTAAAAATCTGTTCAAGAGATCGAACAACAAAGTTATGAGGGTGAACACTAATGATTACAAATCAATGAAACGGAAACAACTATCCACCGAAGAAGGTAATTAAGGACAAGATGCAATATTATTATTACAATTTCTTTTCTAGTCAAAGTTTGTTTTAATTTTTTAGTTTTTGTATATAAATAGATACACGCAGTCTCGACCACATAATGCAATGTTTCTATAAATATTTTATTCTTTTTGCAACAAAATCAGCATAGATGTGTTTGCATGGTTAAAATTATTTTTCTATTATCCCTCCAATAGTTACTACTTCCGTCCCGTCGAAAATGATTCACTTTATTCTTTACTAAAAACAAAAATATTTTTATCTCTATTTTATTCTCTTCATTGAACATACAAAATAAAGTTTTATAAAATCTCGTGTCATTCAAAGAAGGCGTCATCTCCTTTAGAACGAAGAGAATATGTATTTATTCATAGTATTTTCTTTGTTATAGGTCAGACCCACTCTATTATATCATAATGTGTTAATGAAAAAAAAAAAAATACTAGTAATACTAATACCCAATACTAGCTAAAATGATAAAATTTTAGGATTTGTTGATCTACATTAGAAAAAATTGATTTCTTATAGCTATTTTATTCTTTTTTCTTTCTTCGTGTGCATGTAATGTTTTATTGCTTTTTTTTTGTTTGACACTGATGTCTCTTTTCAATTAAATTAGTATAAATTTTCGTGTGATGTATGATTCAGTTATTTTTTCTCAAGAAAAAAAAGGTATCATATGAAATATGACAAAAAGAGTAATATATATTATTCTCTCCGTCTAACAAAAGAATTTACGCTATTTCCATATTATTGCATTTCACAAGAATATGTTCTTTCCAATTTTGGAAACCTTTTTTTTATGAGTGAGACTCATTCTCCACTAACAATGCTTTAATCATTTTTTCTTTCTATCCATCTCTTAGAGCATCCACAATTGGGCGCCCTTAGGTCCGCCCTATAGGGCGCCCTATGCTTCGCCACGTCAGCATTTTATCCTCCTATCATTCCACCTGCAGTGGGGCGCCCTAAAGTCCGCCCTATAGTTTTTATACTTCTATTTTGTATTTAATTTTCTGTTTGCAAATATATCAAGCAAAATTTAAAAAAAAAAGACACCACAATTAAAAGGCAAATCTTACATTTACTTAATTAAAAAAAAAAGTTACAAAGTTGAAATAAAAAACAAGTGCACTACGAGGCTAGTCTAAAGCATTCCCAACTTGCGGCAAAGGTGTTCGATCATGTCCTGGAGGTATTCGACTTGAGCCGGGTCGTCCGTCTGCCTGAGGGCGTTGTGCGTGTCCAACAACGTCCTAAAGTTGGCGGAGGCTACCAACTCCGTGTAGGCATGTCCCGCAGCTGAAGTCGGGGCCGGGGCCGGCGGCACGGCCTGTGAGGATGTCGCCTTCGTCTTGCCTTTGCTCTTGGCAGCCTTGACACCAGAGGGACGGCGGGAGGACATCGGTATCCCGGAACTCTCATCCTCGTACAACGGATGGTTGAGGTCCATTGGAGTTGCGCCGCTGTCGCTGCTCGTATAATCACCGGCGAAGGTGTGCTTCGCCCTCTTCGCTGCAGCCGATAGGGGTAGAATCCCTCCTTAGAACTTCTGCTTATCCTTCAAGAGGAGTCAGGACTGGTAGTGCTTGAAATCGCCATACAATGAAGTGTACGTCGCGATCGCCTTATCGCGCACATCCGCCATACTCTCGCCGCTGCCCTGCTCCCTCTGGCACTTCTCGTATTCCGCCGAGAACAAATTGACCTGCTTCTTAATCTGTTCCCAGTGCTTGTGGAGCGGCTCCCTCGGGCGCTTGTAGGCGGCCGGCGGCTTGGCCTCATTGTATTTATTAGCGATGCGCTCCCAGTACGCGACTTGCCTCTGGTTGTTGGCGAACAACGGGTCCTCTGAAATATCAATCCAACACCTCGTCAAGACGATGGATTCATCCGGGTTGTAGTTCGTCCTCCCCGGGGCAAACTCTTCATTGATCCCCGGAAGCGACAACTTCTGGGCTCTTGCCTTGGTCCGCTTCTTTTTGGTGGCGGAGCCCGAGGTGGCGGCGGGTGCGGCGGCAGAGGTGGCGCCGCGGGGTGGGGCGGGTGCGCCGGTGGGAGAAGGCTCCACGTCTGACAGCCCGTACGAATCCGTGCTGCAATCGGAATCGTGCTGGGTGTTGGAGTCGAAGGGCTGGTATTCATCAGCTTCAGTACCCGACCACCATGCACCACCACCGAACATCGGACTATTCGGACTTGGGTAATCTCTGGGATTCATTCTATTTAGTGAGATAGATAGAATGAGAAATAGAGAGAATTGAGAGAGTGAAAGAGTGAAATGTGAATGAAAAATGTGATGCATATATATAGTGTTTGAAAATTTAAAAATAAAAAAAAATTAAAAAACGCGTCGCATCGTCCGCTCTTTCGTCCGCGTCGCCCACAGTGGGGCGGACGAAAGCGTGAACGATGGATGGTAGAAGGCCTATCGTCCACGGATAAGGATGTCAATGTAGCCCGCAACCCGTGGGCCGGCCCGAATAGCCCGCCAAATTTATAGGGTTAGTGATACGCTCGGATTTTGCACTATTTTAAGGCCATTATTTGGTCCGTTTTTGATATCAAAGTCACTCTACACGTCCATTATTTGCATATTTTGTCTATTTTGGTATTTTGACGTGTTTTGTGAGAAATGTGCATAATTGAGCCGAAAATGGGAACCAAAACGCAAAGTCTGGAAATCTGGAGTCAGACGGCGACCGCCGACCGCCACGCAGTTGTACGGCGACCGCCAGCGCCTGGCGGGCAGAGCAGTGCAGCGGCCCGCCTCAGAAAATTACACTTGGAAGAGACGTCTCGCCCGGCGATCGCCGGAAGTCGTGCGGCGGTCCGCCGCCGAATGAACAGAGTATCTGGACTCCAACGTGGCTACCGCCGACCAAGGTGCGGCGGCCCTCCGGAGAAAGGCGGCGAATCCGAGATGCCCTAGATTTGCTTCAACATTTACCATATTTTGAAGATCTTTTCCTTCTACAACAAGGATTGGCTTTCCCCTATAAATAAGACCTCAAGCTTCATCAAATTTGAGAGTTTCTACTTGCAAAATAATTCACAGAGATCAAAAGCTAGAGTACTTCAATTGTGCAAGGAGTTGGAGAAGGATTTCAAGAACATCAAGAACGACAAGGATTCAACCTACGAGTTTTATTTGCTTTAGTTTTATGTTCAAATTGTCTTCCCTTCAATCTATGTGTTTACCTTATTCCATTATGTGTAACTAAACTCATAGGATTCTAGGGATGTGTTAGTAACGACTTTGGTTATATAATTCCAATTTTCTATTTAATATCCGTTTTGTTTTTATTTTGTTTATTCCCTAAGTAGTTCTGCTGCTGCATGATTGAGTGACACAATCTTGTATGATTTAATATAACTTGCTTCATAACTGTGAGAGAGTTCTAACGAGTTAGATTCACTTAGTAGACACTACAGTTAGCTTCCCTTAACACGACACTGTTAATTGAGAATGAGGACTTTTCAAGGGTCGTAGGAGCTTTTTGGAGTTACGTGTTAGGATTGACAACCCTAATCTTGTAATCAACGTTTGTATCGCATGAGCATAAGCTAGGAGACTCGTTCTATCAAAGTAATAACTGTGCTAGGGTATTGTAGTTTGGAATTTGTATAACCATAACTGTGAACGCACATCCATGTGATTCCCTTATCTCTATCGATTGTCTCTGTGTTTTATTCGCATCTAGTTGTTATTTGTTTTCAATTATTTTTTGTTTCCAAAGTTTTCCAAAAAATTCTCGTTTCTCCAGATAGTAATTGAGTTCTAGTAGAAGATATGCACTTTGTGTTTGCCTTCCCCGTGTTCGATATCCGGTACTGACCTTTAGCTATACTATATATACTCTGTATACATGCAGGTTTATTTAGTGCTAAAAAATAGTGCATTAGTTAGGGCTGAAAATTTCTAGCCCGACTAGCCCGCACACGACTAGCCCGCAACCCGTAAGGGCCAGACTCGAAAACCCGATAAAATTTCTATCATTCTATTTGTTTGACTCTAATTCGACACTTCATTGGTTCTTTTATGATATAGACTACTAAAAAATTAACTTTCAATTTTATATATTAAATATATAAATTATATATTAGATTTTTATTAACATAATAATAGATATATAAATTAGAAACTTCAAATTCACTAAAAAATATATTTAAATTTCTAAAACATACTTTAAAATTTCTTGATGTTTATATTTTCTTTTGCATAAATCTCAAATGTTAGTATATGATGGTGTTTATGTTTGAGTTTAAGCATATATCTCAAATATATCATAATTAAATATTTTACAATTTATAAATATAACTAATTTTCACCATTATCTATTGGATTGATCGCATGTTAATTTTATCGATAGCAACTCGATTAGCCCGTTGGGCTAGCCCGAAACCCGAGCTTCTACGGTTAGGGTTGGACTTTTATAACCCGAAAAAAATCACAACCCAATTAGCCCGCACCCGATTGACCCGCAATCCAAATATGATTGGCTCGAAACCCGGTGGGCTGGCCCGATTGACATCCCTATCCGCGGACGACTAAAACTCGTAATTTTATTAAGTTACCTTAAATAAATATTAAAATTGAAATATTACTACTAGCAAGATAAATTTATCTGGATAAACATGCCCGAAAAATGAAGAATTATCCCTGGATAAAAGTATGACTTTCCAAACAGCCCGTACGGACAAGACGTGGCACATGCGTAAATTCAGTTAGCAGCAGGGCTATTTCGTTAACCGGCCTCTCCCATTTCTTCTATATAAAGCCTCCGCACCCCATTGTTTGAAACCGCTGTTTGAGGAGGGAGTGTGTGAGAGAGTCTCTAGAGAGAGAAAAAAGGTTTGTTTCAGTGTAGAGAAAAGAGGGAAGAGCGCAAGGGTCATGCAAGGGACGAATTTCACCCACAATTATCATTTTTAAAAGCGCTGTTCTAGGTTTCACAATTCGCTCTGTTTTAATTATGAGTCGATTAGGGTTTAAATCAGTGGTTTATCATGGAGATGTATATCTTGGGGAACTGGAAGCAGTTATTGTGAAGGCCGGGAATTTCCAATTCCCCAATAATGAGATTCGGATTCATCACATCACGCCTAACAGCGACAGATGCCATCCCCTCTCTGTTCTTCAGACGATTTCCTATGCCTCTGTTGTCTGCAAACTTGAGCCCTGCGCTGATGCCAATCCGAATCCCGATGAGCCTTCTCCTCTCATCAATCTCCACGCTTCGTGCTTCTACGAACTCAAGGTTTCATATGTCATCCTTCTGTTTATTGTAATGGTTAATGTTGCTTTTACTGAGTAATAGTTTATGCTTGTTATTTATAATGTGTTTGTCAACTGCTATTACTGATGATGCAAAATGATTAGACTCTGCAATTACGTTTCTATAGTAGTCAGTCTCAGAATTTTAGCATATCTTGATTATACTTTAGGAAGTTGGAATGTCTCTGGCCAGAAAGGCCTTTATTGCGTTTACTAGTGTTGTGACATTTAATTACTTTTTGTGTAGACGGCAGTTGTATTGGTTGGTACTGAGGAAATTCATTTAGTGGCAATGCCTAGCACGCAGAAGAAGTTTCCGTGTTTTTGGTGCTACTCAGTGCCATTTGGTTTGTATGATGCTTGCTTATGGATGTTGAATACCCGATGTTTAGCTATTGTGTTCGATCTAGACGAAACTCTTATTGTTGCCAACACTATGAAGTCATTTGAGGATAGAATCGATGCTTTGGTGGGTTGGATTGCACGTGAGACGGACCCTATTCGGGAATCTGGGATGACAGCAGAGATGAAGAGATACGTTGAGGATCGTGCATTGCTCAAGCAGTATGCAGAGATTGACAGCGTTATGGATGGTGGGAAAGTATATAAGGTGCAACATGAGGAAGTCCCTATTCTATCTGATGGGATTCGTCGTGTTGTTCGGCCTGTAGTAAGGTTGCCTGAGAAAAATATTGTTCTTACACGCATTAATCCTGAGGTTAGAAGACATCTTCAATGCTTATGTATTCTCGGGTTGTAACTAATTTTGTTTTGTAATGTACTCTCTCCCAATTTGTCGATGCTACAGAGGACTTCTAACTTGTAAAGTTTTTTTGCTAGCCTTCATTTTTTAGACTCAAATATATGA
The DNA here is from genome assembly GCF_029641045.1 of Salvia hispanica. NCBI lineage: Eukaryota > Viridiplantae > Streptophyta > Magnoliopsida > Lamiales > Lamiaceae > Salvia > Salvia hispanica. The sequence continues at coordinate 21,990,184 of NC_142692.1, forward strand.
CATTTATTGCATTCCTATTGTACTCATAGTCTGCTTTGGAATGACCTGCAGGTTTACCTATACAATAATTCTTCTTCTGCTATGACTGCATTTCTTGTGTTATAGTTTTCTGATTGTGGAAGTTCTTTTCTACAGAACCGTGATACCAGTGTGCTGGTCAGGTTACGACCTGCTTGGGAAGATTTAAAAACTTACTTAACTGCAAAAGGCCGGAAAAGATTTGAAGTTTATGTTTGCACTATGGCTGAGAGAGATTATGCCCTGGAAATGTGGCGCTTGCTTGATCCAGAAGCACACTTAATTAGCTCAAAGCAGCTACTGGACCGTGTTGTATGTGTCAAATCAGGTATACTTCATATTATCATGGGTATGAACTCTATGTTTTTTCTGCTGGCATCCATTTTGAGGTCTTTAATACTTCTAGCCAATTGATGCATTTGAAGTTGCAAAACATAATTATCCACCTGTAGTTGTTCAGTTGTTGTACTCCTCCTTACTAGAAAACTTTTGTTAGTGATCAAGCGCACTATATGATTAGTTCACCTGTTTGTAACTATCTACAATTTCTTGTGATGACTGAATCTGATGATCTACACCCATTTTAAAACTATTTAGATCTATATTTTAGGTGCTAGGAAATCTTTGCTCAATGTCTTCCAGAATGGCACCTGTCATCCAAAGATGGCGATGGTTATAGATGACCGGTTGAAAGTGTGGGAAGACAAGGATCAGCCTCGTGTCCATGTAGTTCCTGCATTCACTCCATATTATGCTCCACAAGCGGAGGTACTTGATTTTTGCTTTTCTACATTCTTGTTGATTACTTGCTACTTGACAGAAACAGTATTGATGAAAAATATTTTCCCGTATAGACTGCAAATGCTGTTCCTGTCCTTTGCGTAGCAAGGAATGTAGCATGCAATGTTAGAGGTGGTTTTTTCAAGTGAGTGCTCTGTAAACGTTTTAGGGCACTACATAATTTATTTCTAGATTTTTCTGGACTGATGTTCAATGACATCTCTGGCAATTATTTTTAACAAACAGGGAGTTTGATGAAAATGTCTTAACAAGAATATCGGAAATTTTCTACGAAAATGAGCTTGTCAACTTACCTTGTGCACCAGATGTGAGCAACTATTTGATTTCAGAGGTACGGGAGAATAAATTTTGTACCTCAATTTGTTGTTATCCCAGACAATTATTAATGTCAAAGTAACTTTGTCAGGATGCTAATCTTATACCAAATGGGAATATGAATGGTCCAGTTGCTGATGGAATGAATGGACCTGAAGTTGCACAAAGATTGCATCCTCTGGTAGTTTCTTTTTTTCCATTCTTTGTTTTCCATGTAATATGTTTAACTTATTCACTTGATTCAGGAGCATTCTTACTCTGTCCATGTTTTGTCTTCTCCCATTCTCCTGGACTTGCTAATGATCTCTTTTGCACACCATGCTGTTTCCCTTTCATGTCCAGGATGAGAAGAATGGCACCCATGCTGTTTCCCTTTCCTTTGCTAATAACGTTGAGTTAAAGTCTGAAAGCTCTAAGATTCCTGTAGTATCTATTGCCAATGCTGCTGGTCCAGTTACCAGGGCTTTACCTTCTGAAAGTACGGATTTGTTAGAAGTTTCGTTTCTCAGATCTGGAAATATAGTAATTTTGGCCAAGTTCTCATTAACATATGTCCATTTAGTGTGAATTTTGTTCTCAATCTTTTAATGTGGGTTTGGTTTTCTCAAATTAACATTTTAATGGATGTTTCATTGCAGAACCCAGTTTGCTTGGAGATCCATTTAGAAGAGATAGCAGGTTTCCAATTTCAACTGAACCACCTCTATTGTCTAGGTTTCCTTGGCAGGCACCACTCCTGCAGCCACAAGCTGTTCGGATAGTTGAAGATGATACTAGTGGAGGGAATTTCAGTAACCAGACTCCAGGAATATTTTCAGAATATGAACGAGGTCTTCAGAACTCAGTCAGTCATGGTACTTCATCATCAGTTCCTCTGGAACTTTCGCATGTAAATCCAATGAAAGCCGAAGAGGTTGCAACAAGCCCATTTGCTTATTCTATATCATTGCAATTTCCTTTTTATAACATTTCTCTTATGAGTAATTTTTAATATTGTTCAGGCTAACTCAGTCTCTGACAGCCAGAAACAGGGCCCCTTATTGCCAAATCAGTTTGCAGGTAATTCTAGTATGAGTGTGGATTTGGAGTCCAGAACATTCTTGCTTAATTTTGTTATTCTCTCTTGGTAGATTATGCTAAATCAAACAATCAACCTTCAACCACTGGTAAAGAGCTTAAGAGTGAAGGTGATAAAATGAACCTGTTGCCATCCTTTTCTATTAGCGTGCTCCAAGAGATTGGAAGAAGATGTAGATCAAAGGTAGACTTAATTGTTTAAAATTGTATTTTTTTCTATCCTCCGCTTTGCCTGGATATATTCTCACATACATTGCTTTTGCTCAGGTTGAATTCAGACCTGTTGTAGGTACTGGAAATGATTTGCAGTTCTCAGTTGAGGTGAGTTCTAAGAACAATCTTCTCATATATTGGTCTTTTTTTAATGTGTGTTGAACTTGCTTCTGATGTTTTCTTAATCACCATTCCTCAGTTTTTGGGTTATGGATTTATACATGCCTTTGTAATTCACACAATTTCCATGTGGTCCTTTAAGTTCTGTATTGCTTTTCCAGCTTAACTGCTTTAGTGAGAAAATATTCTGCACTTCATTTACAAGGACATGTGCTTGTTAGCACTTCTTCTGTGATTCTGCATGTTTTGCCATTTGATCCCCAGATCCGATGTTGTGCAGCTTCTGCCTTTTAAAATTCTCGGACTCTTGTGCAGAACATCAGATATTTTTTGTAATGTTTTCTTAGTACTTGTCAGAGGCTCATGGGCTGAATCAATGTATAGGTATTCTTTACTGGTGAGAAAATTGGTGTTGGAATGGGAAAGACGAGAAAAGATGCACAGCAACAGGCTGCAGACAATGCTCTTCGGAGCTTAGCTGGTAAGACCAGTCATATGCCACTCACCTCCGTATGATGTGTGGACGAACAGCGTGCACCTGGATAAACTGTCATCTTATTTTCTGCATTTCATGAGATCTTTCGCTTTTGCAGATAATTATGCATCTTATATTGCACCTCACTGTACCACTGTGGATAGTGATTTTGATAGACCCATTTTAGAAAAGGAAAATGGGTTTCTTTGGGACACTGCCAAGCCTGGACCTGAAGAACTGCCAGTTAGTAATGGATATTTGAAACAAAATAATGACATGGAGAAATGTGACAATGGATCCCATGGCTGATCTAATATTTTGCGTAAGAGCTCTGTGGATGTTATGATAGTAGGAGTTGTGTTTGTCTTGTGATGAACCAGTCCTTCGAATTTTATGCCACACGGTTTGGGAACCAGTCCTTCACAATGTTCATATTGGAGGTAAGAATTTTGGTTGTTAAGCACTACTTTGCTAAATGATGTTCATGTTACATGTTTGCTAGAAATATAGAGACTATATGTTTTAGTTTCTTGCCGAATTCTATGCAACCAGCTTGTTTTTGAGAAGATGTCTTATGGTCATGCTAGATTATCTGTTATTTACTGGCAACTTTTTCGTGTTAAAATAAACCCATTTACAATTCCTAGCTGTCATCTTACAATGTGGATTCACTGTGTTCCTGTCAAGTGAGTTGAGATTGTTTCGTGGTGTCTTTCTTTGATTTTTGCTCACAGGTTACTTGACTGGAGCAAATCCTCGTAGCAACAACATTTTAGCTTTTTCTTAGGTAAAAATCTTTATTTTTCTTTTCTTTCTGACTCTTTACTATATTAATTAATACTATAAAGTTGTAAATTTATTTTCTGGTAGTTTCCTACCACTCAAAATCGGGTTTTAATTCTTTTTTTAATCAATGTGAGAAAAAACAAAAAAGGACTACATGTAATATAAAACCAACATTTCTGATGTATGAATTGTGTGTTTCCTCCAATTTGTTCACTTACCAATAACAATTCGGTGCAGTGCGGAATTTCACAAACAAAATGCAGAGAAGTAGCCATGGTGAGGTAGTGTTCTGTCTGCGGTTTCCCTACCCCAAACAAGGAGAAAATTTCTTTGATTGAGGCTAACAAAAACGGACGAACACTGAATTGTTTGAAGGTATGCCTTAAGTACAAGGATTTTCACCACCAGAAGGCAAACATGGTGTAAACCACGTTTATACTTACAGTCTGAATGTAGAATCGACTTTAAGTGCACAGCATTTTTGAGATCGAGGGATGAATTATTGGGGGTGACCTTTGAGTTAGTTGGTGGCAGTTGTGAGTGAGTTTGTTGAATCTGACTGAATGCGCATAGGAGTAAATCTTAGTAAAAAAGTGATACTATCGACTTAGGTAGAAAATTTTATGCATATGTACTTTTGCATATATTGCAAGTGTATCCTTTTTTTCTTAAAAGAAGAAGAATATTTGCTCAATTTAAGTGTTTTAGTTATTGATTTGATATAAAAAAAATACTCAATTATTTGTCCCCAATTCTTGGGAAATTGTGTTTCAATGAGGCCAGCATGAGTCACTATTCAATTTTTTTTCTTTGATCCTCAGTTACGACATGCAGTTTGATGCGCCCATTATTTGGATGATTAATGTGCTTGATGCGAGATCTGATAGATTGAGTGTTTACTACTATGATTAAGATCAATTGACATATTAATTCAACAAAATGTAGAGATTTGAGATTAACATCAAGGATTTAGACGGAGACATTCATTGTAATGTGTAATCAACCGTTTAGATACTTTGAGGGAAGATTTAAACTAAAATTATGACCGGTTTTAAAAACTTGAATGAAATAGTTAAATAGGTGAGTAAATTAATGAACTTGAAACCCTAGAGTTCGTTGGTTTTTATTTTATTCTTTATTTTATTGTTAAAGAGGATCAATAATGATTCTTTATTTACTGTATGGTAACTCGAATTTTGAACTTTTTAAATGAAGGATACACGTGTTACCAAGCGTTTCTTCGTGTTTTATTTAATTTTGCTTCCATAGTTAAAACCTAATTATTGACATGCTAAAATGAAGTATTTTGGGTTGATGGTTGTGCATAACCATTTGGTCTATATTCACAGTAAGATGGTTTCTAGTAAAAATATCACCAAATGTATTCATCATGATATCAATATTATTAGCAAGTGATTTGTGTGTGTAGTAAAATGAAAATTTAATTTTTAGCAAGTGATTTGTGTGTGTGTATCTGGACTTCAACTGATCACAATATAAAATAATTTCTTTCATTTATGTACTTTATTTATAGTTACCAGATGTAAGGAATAAATAAAGGAATAACAATTTTATTTCTTTTATATTTCTTGTATCTGCAAATAAATCATTATTTTATTTATATCTTTATTACATTATTACATGTTCATTTCATTTGATCATACCAGTACGAGTGTATGCAGGGACGGAGCCAGAAATTCTTAGCACGAGGGGCAAAAATATACATAAAGATAATTTAAACATTCTAGAAGGGGCAATTAATAGAAGATTAATATAAAAAATTCTATAGAAACTTATATATATATATATAAAGGTAGTTATATATGAGCAGGGGCATTTGCCCCATCTAGTATTTAACTAGATCCGTCCCTGAGTGTATGACCGTATATGCAATTAACTTTTAAATATATGCAACTTTTAACACGCACGCTATTAACTTTCTCATTTAAGTTTATTTTTCTATTTGTTTGGTGTTAATTAGTCATAAAAGAATTAGCACTTAAAAAAAACTTATAAGGTACCATTAACTTGAGTTGGAAAATTTTTAAAAATAACAACAATTTAGAATGTAAAATCAAGTGTTCATATATTAAGGACAAATTAACTTAATCTTTTACTTTTTTAAGACCTATATGCGTTCTCTAATTTTAGTTGGGAAATCAATAATAAGGATGCTTTTTGAAGTGTTAGTGATATGTTTAGAAATACAAATTGACGTATTTAATTGAGACATAACTTTTGGGCACGAGGATTAAAAAATTATGTTAAAAAGTAAGAGAGAGAAATAAAGTAGGAAATATAAAGAGAGAGTAAGTAGGTGACGGAATAAAGTAAGTGTGATTAGATGTTTTATTTTTTGTCAAAAGGGAAAATGACATAACTTAGTTGGGACATCCCAAAAAGGAACGCGACTCAACTTAGTTGGGACGGAGGACGTACATTTATATTAAAATATGTAAAATTTTGAATAATTTTTTAGTTAACTATGGTTTGTAGAAAAAGTTTAACGATTGATTTAAGTGAAATAATTGTATTTGACAGGTGTAAAGACAAAAAAAAAGACGATTCAAACTTTGACCCTGCCTAGAGTTGTCAACTGGGCCGGCCCAGCCCATCAACGAAATGAAGCGGGCCTGGGCTGGGCTCATTGTTTGAAGTGGACTCCATTTAGGTTATTTTGTAAATCCAGGCCCAGTCTGAGCTCATCTTGTGCATGAGTCATGCTAATATTCTCTATATTGTTCCAATGGATGGTTGTGAAGTTTATTTATAAAAGTACTACTCCTGTGTTGGTATTCAAACCTCAATCTCTAATGAATAATTATGGAATAGGATTTTTGAAATTTATTACTCCCTCTGTTTGCACAAAAGATGTCACACTTGTGGGACGACACGAGATTTTAGGAGGTTTTGTTTTGTGTGTTAAATGAAGAGAGAAAATATAATTTTTATATTCATGTGAGAGAGAACTTTTTTCAAAAAGGAAAATGTGACATCTTTTGTGGAATAAACTAAAAAGGAAAGTGTGACATCTTTTGTGGGACGGATGGAGTAGTTAGTTCATACTTATATGCCATCGTCTACTTACAATAGTGGCTATTCCTATAGTTATGCACTTTTAGATAGAGTGAAGAACATGAAAAATGATACTATTAATGTAAATTCGGCAAATGACCTTAATTATTATTTCAGTTTAGATTTTGTGCAAGTGACATAAATACAAGTAACAAATTATACAGTACGTTTTATTTTTAAGTTTAATATTTATAAAATCTCTTTAATCTACATAAATAAAAAAAAATCAAATAAAGCACGGTCCAACCTACTTGCCAAGTGGTCCTAAACTGGGCCGGGTTTAACAAAATTAATAAAAGCTTGGCCCAACCCAGACCGACTTAGACACGGGCCTGGACTGGTCTGGGACAAAATATAGGCGGGCTTTGGAAGGCCCGAGCCGATCCGGCCCACTTGACAACTCTAACCATGCCAGGAGTGCAAGTTCAGAATGGCAGAGGCATAAAAGAAGGATAGAAACAATAATAGTATAGTTTGGAACATATAAAAAAAACGATAGGCAAAATAAGAAGAAAATTAAAATGAAAGCGGACAGAAAACACGACTGTGAATACATTGGGATGATCAACTTTACTTAATTTTATTCAAAACCACATAAATTAAAATAAAATTTTATAGATGTTAAATTCAATTAAATAGAAACATTGATACCAAGAATTACAAATATTAAGAAGTTGTATCTCAAAAATGGCTTCTGAAGTTAAAAAAGAAAAAGAAAAAGAAAAATAGGATGTGAAATAAGAAAATAGTTATGGAAAATAAATACGGCCCATTATAAAAATAGCCCATTTTCGTAGCTCTTTTTTAATTTGATTTTAGTACTGTAATATTTTGTACGGCATTATTTCCCTTAAAAAATGACGTAACGATGAAAGGAGTTTTTTCCTATGAATTTTCATTTTCATTATTTTGTTTGAGCTCATTGCTTCACCTCTGAAAATCAGAAACCACACCCTTCGCCGCCGCCTACCACCATCGTAGATTCCATTCCGCCGCTAGCTACCGGACGCCGCCTTATCTCCAATTCTTACTCCCTATCAGATTTTTCTCGAACTCTTAACGAGGCGACGCGACCAACTGATTACCACCGTCTGTGCGTAAAATCAATCCGTTTCCTCATCGTGTAATTTCTTCTCTCTACTTGTTCAATGTGGTTCAAATGAGACGCTTTTCTATTCTTCGGTTCGTGTTTGGGAATCGATTTTTGAATTGGGGGTTAAGGGTTTTCAGATCTGATGTGATTTTATCTTTATGTACCGCTTTCAAATCTCAGTTGCTCAATTCACTGATTAGCATGCTTCTTATGCTCTCCAGTCTCCATCGAGGATAGGTATATCATATTTGTGGCTTTGTTTTGGATTAGTGTTAAGTTTGTATAATAGCTATTGAGTTCAAGGCCTGTCTCTATTGGATTTAAATGAAGATTGGAAAATAGAAATTCAGGCATCTACAAGTATTGACTAATCTGTTGATCAATTAATGTGTATACTGACTAAGTATGATTTTTTTGCTTTCTTCAAAGTGATTTTAGCATGAAAATTTATTTCATAGCAATATTGCTGGTTTTGGTAATTTGGAAAGCATCTTACTCCTTCTCCAGTCTATGCAAAATCAGTTGCTTTTTATGGAACTACATGTTAAATTTTCACATCTAACATCTTCTCCACAATAATGAAGTTTAGATGCTTGATATTCTTCATAAGAATAGTAAAACCTTTCTAGATTTCAATTAAAAATACACCTACGTATTAAGAAAATTGATCCGAGACTGAAATTTCTTCTCTTTATCATTTTGTTTCAGTTTCAAAATAGCATTTTCTCGTGCCTAATTTTGTTTGAAATTCTCTATTCAGAATCTGATCTAAGAAGCTCAAAATCTGATGGTTTGTTTGGACTATTGTACCCCTTCATAATCTCATCCACGCAGCTGAATAGCTAGTTTCTTGGTTAAATGATCTCTGATTATTGTAATATTGATCTGTATATTGCTGCTCGTATCTCTGGATCGATGAATACATTTTTAACATTGTCTTATCTGTGGATCTAAACAGGGAATAATGGGCAGACAAGGTTCTCAGCTAAAAATCAATCCAAAGAAATTCGGGAACCTTCAGAAACCTTGCATGAGAGAAATGATGTCATTTCTTAGTTGCTTGGCTTTAACTCAAGGCGATGATAAGAGATGCAGCCGGCAGAAGTCTTTGTTGAGCGCGTGCATGGATGCTCAGGTAACTCTAGTTCTGGCAGAAATGCTAAAATTATTTGTATTCCAATAGATTTTTCTCAACATTGGCCATCTCTGCTGCTAACGTGCTTGTTTTTCTTTTCTGCAGACTACCAATAAACGAAAGCCTTGGGGCAGCATTAATTATCACCTTCAAAGGCTTAGCAGGGGGAAAAAGTAACGACGTTGGCTTCTTATGCTTTCCTAGTGTTACTGTGTTCGTGCAAGAATAGTAGATCTACAAATGGTGTCCTCATGGAGAGTCCCTGGTAATTTTTGTTTAATGGATTTTAGAGATCTCTTAAATTTTGTTTTTCCTTGAGCATGTGCACCACTCGTCGGTTTCACTTTGATCAGATTGTTCACTATGAAGAAATAAGGATAGTATTTCTATCCCTATAAAACTACCTCTATAATGTACAATCTCAAGCATCCGTCAAATACTCATGTTCGTAATTATAGCATATTTGAAAAATATTCCAGAAATTTGGATATCCTGGATTATTCAATAGGGGTTTTTGTTTACAAAAATACATAAAATTTAACTCGCAGTAAAGTTGACAAAATTAACACTGATTGATAGTTTACTATCGATTTGTTAATTTTGTCAAAGTGGTTAGGTGGGCCATGACGTGAAACATGATCAGCAGAAATTATGAATGAATGCAGACTTTATGGGAATTCATAAACTGTTGGACTATTGAAGGAGAGCGATTATTTATATTTTCTGTTTAAAAATAAGAGTGGATTTCATCAATTGTTTCTGTATTATGTTAATTTATATTTGTGGTTTGTGAAAAAAAAAAATACTAATAATCTCTGATTTTAGGGTATGATTAAGTATGTCCTCCTTTTCACTTTTCTTTACTATGCTCCCAAACCTTCTACAAATATTTTAGACTTTATGGTGTTGCCTGAATACTTGTTTTGTGATTTATGTTTGTATTTGGAAAGTGCTGTTATAGTTAAGTTCTTTTTTTTTTTAATCATATTTTGATTCTTCGTTTCTTTGATTTGTTTTCAAAGTACCTCAAACAATATAAAAGCATAATTCGTCTCTACAAAATCTAAATATTTTAAAAGTTTATGGATCATTGGCTATTTAATAATAATATAGTAAACACAATTAGTTTACTCTTTTATTAATTGTGTAGTTTACTAATCATTATTATTAGAATCATTATCATAAATGTAGGCGTTTTTATGTACTACTATCAAATAATTTTCTTAAGATCAAAGCTTTCACTTTCACTTTCAAAATACAAATCTTTAGTACAAAAGCGAAATGCTTATATTGTTTGATATAAATAAAAAAGAAATAAATGTAAATATGTAAAAAATAAATAAATATCATAGATATATAATAAAACATAATCACAAATCGAATACTTAAACATAAAGTATTTGATAGCAAATTGTTTCTCAAAAGGTAAAAAAATGGAAAAGGATCTTATATATGATTACATTCTAAGTTTTAAAAAATATTGGTGATGTAATTTTACAAGTAGGGAGTGGCAAAATGGGTAGCGGGTAATGGGTGATTCCCATTTTGACCCGATATCCGCCGGATATTGGGTACCCGCTATCCGACGATAATGGGAAACGGGCGGGATATGTAGCGTGTTTTAGAGTTTTACGGGTAGCGGGTACCCGTGCGAGTATACTGGTTAGTCCCGATAATATCCGATATTGCTAGTATTAGCTATATACCATCTTTTAATACTTTATAAAATCTAAAAATTCTTTTGAAATACTTTTATATTCTAATGACCATACAGTTGAAAACTCACCGGAACTAGTTATAAAGTGTCCGGTCACTTTTATTCTCAATCAATTCAAAGCTTACCATCAAAATTTAATACAGTAAATTAGGGAACATTATCGTCCATTAGGATTTTCAAATTTTTGGGTCAGGTACGGGTACCCGCAATATCGACACGAGTATCGGGTAATCCTGATATGTTGCGGGACGGGTATTGAGACAACAAATTTAGCTGACATCGGGTACGATTACTCGACTTGTTCAGTGTGGATACCCACGATTACAAGGATTACACGTATGCAAACAGTATAATTCATTGATAATTTATGAAATCCACTCTAAAATTGAGGAGTAATATATAGAGTTTAATCCCTAAGGTGTATAAGTTTTAGTCTGTAACATTTTAAAATCTCATCTAAGGTCTTTTAACTTCGATTAAATATCGTTTGAACTATTTTTTCACTATTTGGATTTTTTTTGATGAAAATACCCTCTAAATCCATGTAGGACATTTCAATCTATTTTACTCAATCTTCATTAAAATTTATCTCTCTTTTTCATAGAAATCGCAAACCACCAAAAATTGAGCACAAAATAACAAAAAACCAACTACAACAACAGAAGAAAGCAAAAAACCACAACAACTGCAGAGCTAACTTAAAAAAAGAAGACAAAAAGAAAAAAAAAGCCAAAGAGAAAGAGACCAAAACCTAACTAGAATAAACCACTCAACTAGCCACCATGAACATCAACCAAGAGTCATCGAGACTAAGATAAACAACAAGCAAAGAGCAAGACAAGAGTCAAGAACTCCCCTAACTAGTGATAATCTTCTGTGTGGGTTTGTTGCTCTTGCCCACGTTCTGATGTCATCAAAATTTTTACAACATGTCTAAGCGAGAATGGAAACTCCGGGCACAATCCTCTCATCCAAGTTCCAAGGCGCCAAAAAATAATTTTCTTCTCAAAGTCTAAGTTAGGCTTGAAGTCATGAAAAATGATCTTATTATGAATTTTCCAGATTGACCATGATATGTGACATAGAATAAGAAAATTTAGGTTTGCTTGTCAATCTTGCTAAATAGATTACCTTGCTAAGGATAGGATGCAAGCTCTTGGTTGTTTCTGAAGTCGCATACAGATATTTCATCAATCATAACAATGGTGCCAAAAGTTGCTTGAGATTTTGTAGCTGAAGAAGAGATGTTCAAAAGTGGTTGGGTTCTCTTTGCAAAAAGTACATCAATTATATTCAACTCGACTCATGCCTGATTCAAATTATCGAGCTTTGATGTTTAATCTTCCTTGTAGAATAAACCACACATGTAGTTGAGGTTTAGACAGGGCAAGACTCCTCCATGCCAATTGTCCATGATATATATGTAGCTGATTCGTCCTCTTCTATAAGTTTCGTGACTTGCAAAACAAAGTTAGAACCAAGATACACTTCGAATGAAGCCAAGACCAGATTCTCATATCCCTCGTGTTTATACTAAATGATATGAGATTCATGACTGAAAGGATTTTTCCCAATAGTTCCTTTCCCAAGCAAACAACTTCCTCCTACAAAGGAACGACCATTTCCACAATAAAGTTGTTTTTTTGAGTCGAGAGTAAAAACAATCTAGGGAATAGAGCTTGTAAGTTCGCTTCTCCAACCAAATTATCTCTCTTTCTTTCTTCTTCCCCCTTTGTTCCTTCTCCTTTTCTTTCTTCTCCCCCCTTTCTTCATTCTCATTTTAATGAAAAAGAGAGTAAAATAGATGGAATGTTCTTCATGAATTTGAGAGTATTTTCACCCAAAAAAAGTTCCAAACAATAAAAAATAGTTAGAATTATATTAAATCAAAGTCAAATGACCTAAATATTTTCAACGTAACAGTACAAAATTAATACCTCAGCAAAGTTCAAGAACTAAAAATATATGTTCCCTCTATAATTAAATAAGCATAAGTTGTTTATGCGTAGACTAACCAACATATACGTATAAACGCGTTTACCTTTTCTACTATAAAACTTACTTAATAATTAATATGCGTCTAAACGTGTTTACCTTTTTGACTAAAATAACTTTATCTAAATTCCTTACTAACGATGGTTTAGTAAATATTGGAATGTACTTCTATTGAAAATTATCAGTCAAAAAAAATATTATTTGATAAATTAGAAACATACTTGATGGAATGTAGGAATATTATTTTCCATTATTATACATATATCACCATTATTAGCAAATTAAGAAAACCAGATTCAGTTAGAAGACTTATTCAGCAAAGCTTCATTTATGCATAGTGGAAAAATTAGAAATTAGACCAAATTTATCAATAAAAATCAGATTTTGTATTCAAAATTAGCAAATCGGCCCCAATTTTTAGCTCAATCCTCAAAAGGTTCACAAAAAGGAACTAGAACTAAACATGCACGGTTAGAAACGATTAGCTCAAGTTTTGAGATTAAAGAATAAAGACAGCTTTTTTGTTTCAAGATTTTGACATACCAAAATTAAAGAAATTGAACACTGGACAATTGAGGTGGAATATCAAAATGGAACATGGTTGTAGGAAAAAAAAAACAATTAGTTTTTCCATAGATTTTGGAACGAAAGAAAATATACTCCGAGATTAAGTGGTTTTGCTTCTATGGATAAATAGTATCTCTACCGTGCGATGCGCGCCACATTGTACTTTTTAATAACATGTATTCTCTCCGTCCCATAAAAATATGTGCACTTTCTATTTTTGTTCGTCCTATAAAAATTATGAGCACTTCTATTTATGGAAAGTTATTCCAATTTATTAACTCTATACATCGAGTCATTTACAATTTACTCTTGACACCTTTCCTTCCTCTTGAAAAATATAGAGTAACAAAAAAGAAAGAAAAGAAACTGAAATAAGGCAAACATAGAAGACAAAATAAAATAATTAAAAACACAAATAAAATCATAATGCTGAGAAATAAGACATTTTTTCACTACCTTGAAAATTACTTCACAAATGACACTTTTGATTACCAAATCAGAATTTATAGAAAATATGCAAGATATATAGAAGTGTGTGCATTGTGTAGCCCAGCCCAATATCCAGTTAGGCCCAAGATGAGAATCAAGAAGCTAGTTCAAATATCTTGAACTAGCCGTTGGAGCAAGAGAGAGTTAGTTAGAGATTCTGATTCTGTTTTTCTTCCCTTTCTCTTTTCTTGATTGTAGCCGAGAAATGGCAGTTAGTAGAGGGTGAATGTATAGTGCAATCTCCATACTTTTCTTCAATAAGATTTACACAATTTCCCTCAAGATTTCTCTCATATACGAAAACCATCCTTCACGGTTTTCTATAGTTGATCATCAATCAAGATTCATAACAGTGTGGCGCCGTCTGTGGGAAAGGAGACGCCGGAGAAGGATCGATTGCAGAAATGGCAGCGCGGTTGGAGGCTGAGAAATTCACCGGAGCCAATGACTTTGGGCTTTGGCGATTGAAGATCAAGGCATTGCTGATACAGCAGGGGTTGTCTACAGCATTGGAAACCAAGGAGGCTGATCAGAAAAATGCCGATGAAGTGCTCGATGAAAAGGCAAAGGCCAAGCTAGCTGAGATTCACGCTAAGGCACATAGCGTGGTCATATTATGCCTCGGTGATAAGGTAATAAGGGAGGTTTCAAAGGAAACCACAGTAGCAGGGGTCTTGACCAAGTTAGAGAGCCTCTACATGACAAAATCGTTCGCCAACCGGCTGTGTATGAAGCAGAGGATGTATTCATATAGGTTCTTGGAAGAAAGAGGCACCGCGGAGCAGCTTGAGGAGTTTAATAGGGCCGTGGATGATCTTGAGAACATTGATGTTCAGATCAATGATGAGGATAAGACCATCATGCTACTAAATGCCCTGCCCAAAAGCTTTGATCATTTGAGAGATGCAATGGTCTATGGAAGGGAAAAGACCATTACTCTCACTGAGGTGCAGTCAGCCCTGCGAGCTAAGGAGCTACAAAAGGGCTCTGCCAAGCCCCAAGAAACAGCCCCAGAAAGTCTCTATGTCAAGAAGTTCAAGAAGGGAAAGTTCAAGAAAAAGGCTGAGGAGGTGAAGGCCTCTACATCAGATCAGAAGGAGTCCAGATCGTACCATTGGTGTAAAAAACCTTGACATCTAAAAAAGGACTGCTATGCTTGGAAAAGGAAGCAGGCTAAAGGTAATTCTCACCCCACTTCTGATTGTGTTGAGGAATGTGATGCACCAGAAATTTTAAAAGTCATGGAGAGTGGGTTAAGTGGGGTGTGGATTATGGATTCTAGTTGTTGCTTTCACATGTGTCTGTTGGCAGGGACGGAGATACCGGCGGCCAAGCCACCGCTCCAGCGGGGGCTTGGCCGGAACCGGACCCCTACCCCCCCCTATGCAGCCGCGCCCCGTCGGATTTCCGCCCCGGCTTTGGATAGCCTGAATTTTTATGTATACTGCGTCTGTGAGTTTCTGGAAGAGGCGAAGAGGTTGAGAGACCCCCAATTTGAAGAAGACGACACATGGTGAAATTGGGCTTCTAAATTGGGTCATTAATTATATTGGATTGGAGTATTAGACTTGGGCCTTTAATATATAATGATAATAATAATAATAATAGATAAACTAAAATAGCCTTTATTGAATATAGAAGCCCAAATTTATACTACAAGTAACGTTTCTTCTTCTCCAATTAAAATCATATCGGAGGCGCACGCAAATTACAGCAGCCGCAAAATCATATCAGAAATCAGAGGTCAAGGGTCTCCTATACTTGTAGAAAAATTAAAAGGTTTGATTCTAATTGTGATTTTAACTTTTTACTTTGATTTAATGGCATGAAACCTAAAATTATTTATTATGATTTTAATTCTGTTGCTTGAATAGGAAAAACATAATTAACCTTTGAGAATTGTGATAATACAAGTTTTTGAATCATTACAATTTGATATATAAAAATATGCAGTTGTGGCATGAATTTAACATAAATGTTTTTCTAATGCAGTATCTTACTTTCTTATTAGTAGATTACACGTTGCAATAATTTAAAATGTACGAATGCAAATTATCTAATTAATCTTGTTTATTCTTGGCTACAGTTATGCATCGATATTTTAAAAAATCAAGGAATGATTCAACTTCTAGTTCGAGTATTGCAACCCCGAATTCGACTGTGAACCAGGATGGAATCAATGTTGCAAGTTTTGAAGCTAATTCTGAAAACATAGTTAGTGACCCGAATGCGATTTTGAATCAAGAAAGAATCAATGTTGAAGTTAATCCGGAAAACATAGTTAGTGACCCGGGGCTACGGAGTCCTATTGCTAGTTATGATGTTCAAATAAGGGATCGCATTCGAAGAGAATATGTCTCTAAGGGGCCTTGTCAACCAAAAGGTCATGTCTTTAGGAAAACTTCGTATGGTAAAGAGAAAAGGAGCTTCCAAGCTAAATGGTTTGAAAAACATATATGGTTGGAATATAGTGTTGAAAAAGAAGCGGCATTTTGTTTTTGGTGTTATCTTTTCAAGCCTATTAATGCCAATCGTTTTGGAGATGATGTATTCGTGAGTACGGGCTTTAAAAATTGGAAAAAGGCGCTTGCTATTTTTAGAGACATGAAGGTTCAGCAAATAGCACACATGATCAGGCCAGAATACTTTTTGAAGGGTTTAAAAATCAAAGACAAAGTGTTGATTACAATTTGAGGAAATATGATAAGGAAGACGAAGTCAACTACCGCATTCGCTTGACTGCTTCTTTAGATGTGATTCGATTATTGTTAAGACAGGGATTGCCATTTCGTGGGAATGATGAATCATTTGCGTCTACAAACAAGGGAAACTTTCTAGAGATACTTAAATGGTATTGTGAGCATAAAGAAGAGGTAGCTGCAGTTACATTGGAGAACGCTCCACGTAATAATCAGATGACTAGTCCTTTGATTCAAAAGGAATTATCAAATTGTTGTGCTGTTGAGACTACGAAAGTTATTTTGGAAGATATTGAAAATCGCAAATTCTCTCTATTGGTTGATGAAGCGCGAGATTCATCGATAAAAGAGCAAATGGCTTTGGTTATTAGATACGTGAACAATAATGGAGAGATTATAGAAAGATTCTTAGCCTTGGTACATGTCACTGATACTACAGCAAAGTCATTGAAGGAAGGGATTGACTCAGTGTTTGCTAAGCATGCTTTATCTTTATCACGGTTAAGAGGTCAAGGCTATGATGGTGCATCAAATATGCGGGGTGAGTACAATGGTCTGAAAACCCTTATACTGAATGAAAATAGATCTGCGAAGTACATCCATTGTTTTGCTCATCAGCTCCAACTAGTCGTGGTAAATGTTACAAAACAACATGGTGCTATAAGTGATTTTTTCACCATTGTCACTATGATTGTAAATACATGTGGAACATCTTGTAAAAGGAGAGACAAACTACGACAAGCTGAGCATGAGAAAATTGTCAAATCTCTAGAAAGGGAAGAGATTAAAAGTGGAATAGGTTTAAATCAAGAGATGAGTTTAAGGCGGCCGGGTGACACTCGATGGGGATCACACTTCACTACTTTGCTTCGTCTAAAAGGTATGTGGTCATCGGTAATTGAAGTACTTGAAAATGTGTATGAAGATGGTACTAATCCAGATAATAAAGGTATATCAAAAACATTGAGTATGAGGCTTGGAAGCTATGACTTTGTTTTTATTTTACACTTGATGATTGAGTTGCTTGGGTCAACAAATGATTTGTCAAAAGTTTTGCAACTTCGGGATCAAAATATAGTTCAAGCTATATCTTTGATTGATACAACTAAAAGGACTTTGCAAGACTTTCGGGAGAATGGATGGAATCAATTCGTGAGACAGGTTGAAGAGTTTTGTGTGACTAATTCCATTGATGTCATCAATATGGATGATGCCGTCAAGTTTGGTGTGCGAATGAAACGAGGGGAACGCGTTACAAATTATCATCATTACAAGGTGGAGGTTTACTGTCAGGTACGATTTCTATTTTATTTCTTAGTTATGATTATTATTAAATATTTCTTTGTATTCTAATTTCATACTACTTATAATTATTAGGTTCTTGATTTAGTTATTCAAGAGATGGAAAATCGTTTCCCATAAACAAATACGGAATTGCTTATTTGCATGAATTGCCTTAGTCCAAGAAACTCCTTTGCTAGCTTCAATATCGACAAGTTGGTCCGTCTCGCAGAACTTTATCCGGATGACTTCTCGTGCACTGAATGTATGGCTCTCCAATATCAACTTAAAACTTATATCAGTGATATAGTTGATAAAGTCGAGTTCTCCAATATTGAAGATTTGGGAAATCTTGCAAAGATTTTGGTCGCTACCACAAGAGATAAGGCTTTTCCCTTGGTATACCGTTTGATTGAATTGACTCTGATCCTTCCTGTTGCGACCGCCTCTGTTGAGAGAGTATTTTCTTCGATGAAATTTATCAAGACTGATTTGCGAAACAGAATGGGAGACGGTTGGATGAATGATATCTTAGTTGTATACATTGAGAAGGATATTTTTAACAAAATTGAAAATGAGGCCATTCTTCGACGATTTCAAGAAATGGCGATACGTCGGAAACAATTATCATCTAGAGCCTCGTAAAAATTGTAAAGACGTTATATTTGAATTGAAATTTTTGGTATTATTGTTATTATTATTATATTATTATTGTTATTATTATTTTTAAGGATTTCAGCACCGGCTTATTTGAAAGTCTAGTTCCGTCCCTGTTTGTTGGGGTTTGGTGCCCCTTGCACAGCGGAAGACTTGTACAAAACAAATAAATCATACGTAGGATCTATTTGACCGATTATGCAATTAATCAATTCACATGTTAAACAGATAATTGCATGCTAGAACACAAATAATTCATGCTTAAAGATAGTAAATCCTAAAACATGAATTCTACGGTTTAGAGTTACCGATTTTGATTCTCCAAAAAATCGTCGATTGCTCGCGCATTCTCCACGTGATGATCTTCAATACTAGACCACGGATCTTCTCTCTGGTTCCAGAACTGTATCTCGATATCAGGGTGGGCTGATCTCATCAAAATACTAGGACTTAAATAAAGAAGACAGAAGAAATCCTTTTGGGAAAATGTGAAGAATTCGAAATTCTCCACAGCTGGAGAGTTCGAAATTTTCGAAAATTTTGAGAATAAAAATTGTGATTATTCTGTCTCCTTTATTCTCCTATTTATATTAAGTTCCTTTTGGGCCCAAACAGGGATCTATGGAAGGTTTTGGATATGGGCTCGCCCAATTAACTTTTTACTAATTAAATTGAACCCACAATTTAATATAAGTTATAATTGGAATATTACGAGCAGCCACTACAAAAGTAATATTGAACTCTCCCCATCCAAATCCGAAATTACAAGTAATCCGGGTTTCCACTTTTATTATTTATTTCCCGCGCTTAAGATATAAATGTCCATTAATTAATTAATGTCTGCTATGGACTTAATTAATTAATATCTTATTAATTCCAAGAGTGGACTTAGCAAGAAGCATTTATTTATTATTCATAGAGTAATAAAACTCCAACTGGCCAGTTTTCCGAATAATAAAACCTTGTTCGAGCTCCTCTTGAGGACATTATCAAATGAGACTCACCTCGCGCACGTTTCAACATAATAGCAATCCTAGCACCGCTAGATATTAATCACCACTACCCAATATATCAGGATTATTGGGTTGCGAAAAACCCGTACCATTTGATAAGTCAAAGTAGTGCATAATCAATACCGTATGCTCAATGCTAACATATGTAGATTAAGAAATAGTATTTTATCAAGACCTAGTCTTTCAGTAGATAGCATAAAGACACGTCTTGCTGTTAGATCCGTCCAGTGCTATACCACACCAATGTCATCTTATTTCAGTAAGGCTTAGAAATATGCGGACTGACATTGCAACCTTTCACGATAGTTAGCCAAAGCCTATCTAGGTTGTGAAATTCTTCTTTTTCTTTTGCAAAGCATTGCATAAATCTGACCGTGTTACCTTAAAGTGGACGACGCCCACAACCGGTCTACTAAGCAAAAGACTTAGACTTTGTTTACTTCTTATGCATTTAAATGTTTGTAAAACATCTTATAAATGCACAAGCAAACACAATGTAATAATAATAGTGATTCTATTCGTGCGAGACTGCTCAAATAATACTGAATCGGGTTAAAAGTGGATTATAGAGTTTTACGTATACAAGCAAGATTCTATTCGAGCGAAACTTGCTCGAAACATGCTTTTCAGTATACCAAACCTAACAGTGTCCTCATAAATCCTGGTTTCATGATATGGAGAAAGCTGCTGGTTCTGTTTTGTTGGGTAATAATCATGTTTGTAATGTGAGGGGAATTGGAAAAGTAAAGCTGAAAATGCATGATGGGTCTATTAAGATGCTGAGTGATGTGAGGTATATCCCTGAGGTCAAAAGAAACCTGGTCTCTCTTGGATTGTTGGAGAACAAGGGCCTTACTTTTAATTCATCTGTTGGAAGAATGGAGGTTAGGAAGGGAGAACAGGTTGTTATGGTTGCAGAAAGGAGAAATAGCCTCTATTACATGCTGGCAGAAGTTGTTATTGGAGATACTAACTCAGTAATAACTGATGATATAAGATTGTGGCATGAGAGGTTAGGACATCCAGCAGAGGGGAGCATCAAGGGGCTAATTAAATCAGGTCTGATCCCAAGAGATGTCTCCTCAAATCTTGATCCTTGTGAGCACTGTGTTCTTGGAAAGGCAAAGAGGACTCCCTTTCCCACTGGTGCTCATTACTCTAACTCACCTCTTGAGTATGCTCACTCAGATCTATGGGGCCCAGCACCAGTGAACACTCTTGGTGGTGGAAGATACTACATGACTATTATTGATGATTATAGTAGAAAGATATGGGTCTACATCCTAAAGGAAAAGTCAGAGGCATTTCAGAAATTCAAATATTGGTGCAAAGAAGTTGAAGCTGAGAAGGGTACCAAGCTAAGATGCTTAAGGACATACAATGGTCTGAAGTATCTTTCCAATGAGTTTGATGTCTTCTGCAAAGAAAATGGTATCAAAAGGCATCGAACTGTCCCAGGCACTCCACAACAAAATGGAGTGGCAGAGTGTATGAACAGGACTCTTACGGAGAGAGTGAGATGCATGCTATTTGGTTCTGGTCTGAGCAAGAAATTCTGGGGTGAGGCAGTTTCTACTGCTGCTTACTTGATCAATAAGTGCCCATCTACTAGCTTAAAAGGTGAGACTCCAGACTTCAGATGGTATGGTGGACATGAGGATTACTCCAGAATAAAGACTTTTGGTTGTAAATGCTTTGCTCACATCAAACAGGGTAAATTAGAGGCTCGAGCCCTCAAGTGTGTGATGTTGGGCTATCAGAGGGGTGTCAAAGGGTACAGGCTGTGGTGTGTTGAAGAGGGGAAACAAAAAGTGGTTATAAGCAGAGATGTAACCTTCATTGAGCACATAATGCCATACCTAGACAAGTCAGGTGCAGATGGGAAGAAGTCTGACTCTACTCATATTGAGGTGGAACACCATGACCAGTTTCTTGAGCCTGTGATAGATGTGGAGGACCAGACTCAAAAGCCTATAGATTTCACCTCAGATACAGATGGAGAAAGACCACCACACACTGATGATCTGAGGAACTATCAGCTTGCAAGAGATAGGACTCGAAGAGAGAACAGAAGAGCCCCAGCAAGGTATGTAGAGGCTGATATAATCTCATATGCCTTGTGTACAGTTGAGAATCTAGAAAACTCTTGAGCCTGCTACATACAGTGAGACAATATCATCTAGTGAAAGTAAGAGATGGATTGAAGCAATGAATGATGAGATAGACTCCCTAATCAGAAATAAAACTTGGATTTTGGTAGAAAAAGCTGAGTTTATGAAGTTGGTTAGTTGTAAGTGGTTATTCAACTGGAACTGAGAATGTGAGGTTCAAAGCAAGATTGGTTGCTAGAGGTTTCACTCAAGAAGAGGGTGTTGACTACAATGAAGTATTTGCACCTGTAGTCAAGCATGCTTCAATAAGGATCTTGCTGGCTGTTGCAAATCAGAGAGATTGGGAGATACAACAACTTGATGTGAAAACTGCATTCCTACATGGAGATCTTGAGGAAGCTATCTATATGTATCAGCCTGGAGAAGATGTGAAGAAGGGAGATGAAAATAAGTTGTGCCTATTGAAGAAGAGCCTCTATGGACTCAAGCAGAGCCTAAGGCAGTGGAACAAGAAATTTGATGCTCACATGTCTGAAAGTGGTTTTGCTAGATCCAAGTATGATGACTGTGTGTACATCAAGAGAAGAAGTGGAATCCCAGTTGCATATCTACTGATATATGTGGATGACATCCTCATAGCAGGACCATCTAAGCATAAAGTCCAGCTAGTGAAAGATGGGCTGAACAAGAGTTTTGAAATGAAGGACCTTGGAGATGCAAAGAGAATCCTAGGTATGAATATCATTAGAAACAGAAGGAAGAAGACTCTTTGGCTATCTTAGGCAGATTATGAAGGTGTTAAAGAGGTTCAACATGAGTAATGTGAAGCCTACTGTTACACCAATTGCTCAGCATTTCAAGCTTTCAAAGAATCAGGCTTCAAGAAGTATTCAAGAAGCTAAGGAAGTGGAGAATATTCCCCATGCTAATATTATTGGTAGCTTGATGTATGCTATGATCTGTACTCAGCCAGACATCTCTCATGCTGTGAGTATAACTAGCAGATATATGTCTGCATTTGGAAAAGAACACTGGAGTGCGTTGAAGTGGGTGCTCAGACATCTTAAGGGAGCAGACAACTATGGTATTCTATATAAAGGCTGTGATGAGTCAAGGGAGGAAGCAATTCAAGGTTACTGTGATGCAAACTATGCTACTAACCTTGACAACAGAAAGTCCCAGACATGCTATGTCTTTACCATATTTGGGTCAGCCATTAGTTGGAAGTCAGCTCTCCAAAGTGTTGTGGCTCTATCTACTCAAGAGTGTGAGTACATAGCACTAACCTCAGCTGGAAAGAAAGTTTCTGGATCAAAGGAATTTCAGCTGAGTTTGAGGTAATTCAAAAGGCAGTGACTGTGCACTGTGATAGCAGTAGTGCATTGTGTCTTGCTCGGCATCAAGTATTCCATGAGTGGAGCAAGCACATTGATGTGCGGCTACACTTCATCAGGGATGAGGTGGAGAAGGAAAATGTAAAGGTTGTGAAGATTAGCACTCTGCAGAACCTTGCTGATATGCTAACAAAGGCTCTTACTAAGGAGAAGTTTGATCTTTGTAAGAAGCTAATCAGTGTTTGCGACCATGGCTGAGCTACATCTGCAAGGTGGAGAATTGTAGAAGTGTGTGCATTGTGTAGCCCAGCCCAATATCCAGTTAGGCCCAAGATGAGAATCAAGAAGCTAGTTCAAATATCTTGAACTAGCCGTTGGAGCAAGAGAGAGTTAGTTAGAGATTCTGATTCTGTTTTTCTTCCTTTTCTCTTTTCTTGATTGTAGCCGAGAAATGGCAGTTAGTAGAGGGTGAATATATAGTGTAATCTCCATACTTTTCTTCAATAAGATTTACACAATTTCCCTTAAGATTTCTCTCATATACACAAACCATCCTTCTCGGTTTTCTATAGTTGATCATCAATCAAGATTCATAACAATATTGTTATTACACTACCTTTACTTCACATTTGACACTTCTGATTACTAAAATCAGAATTTATAGAAATTATGCAACGTTTGGCATTGTGTCAAAATCAGAATTTATAGAAAATATGCAACTTTTGGCATTGTTCTTGACTTTTAGTGTTCCATTAAATCATCTAAAGCCTTTGATTAATTTTTCATGAATTTTTTCATATAACGGAATGTGATTATAATACAGCCATATAAAAATATAGGAACATTTTATGGGAAAACCTAGCAATTGATATGAGATAAGATTATATTACATGAAATAATTGTATTCAGTCTTAGTATAACTTTTGTGCTACTATTATTCTTCACTTCACTTTGTTTTTTCGTTTCTTTATTTTGAGTTTTAAATCATTAGAAAACATAAAATAAAGAAAATTAAATAGATAGAACGAAATCTTAGATTTATTTAATATGGAGTATTAGAATATTTTTCAAAACATTTTTAATTTTTTCCTTTTTCAAAATATTTTCACTACCATCACTTAAAAACAAAAAAATCTTCTCACTTCCAAAACCTTTTTCATGTTATCTTCTCCCAATTATTACAAGAGCAATACAGCCATTTATGTTTAAAAATTTCATTAAAATAATTATAATTACATTTTCTTATTATTCTCAAAATTTTCATTCTAGATAAGAGTTTTTATTTACATTATTCTCGCTTTTACTTTATTATATATCCACTTTAACAATTTATAACGATTATTTTAAAACGAGTGCAAAAAAAAAATGACTCAACTTAGTTGCAACAAATAAAATACTCCATCCGTCCTGCTTAAGATGACACGTTTTCCTTTTTAGTTTGTCCCAACTAAGATGACACATTTCCTTTTTTGGTAACTTTCTCTCTCCAATTAATACACTCAACCACTTTTTCTCACTCCTATTAAAATATTCATCTTTCTTTATCTCTCTACTTTAATACTTACACCCACCTTCTCTCTCTTCAATTAAACACTTTAACCAATAACTCCTAAAATCCTGTGCCAGCTAAGCAATGTGTCATCTTAGCCGGGACGGAGGGAGTACTACATTAATGTTTATAATTTATTCTAGAACAAGCTAGAGCTTAGTAATCAATTTGATACACATTAATACATCATATTTAATATCAAGATACAATTTATGATTGAGTTGTGAGATTATTTTAGTTATATGGGGTAATCTATGACTAATTATCTCATGATTATTCATCTGGGATTGAATTGTGGGGTTGAAATCTCACGAACCAAACACACTATAAATTTAATTTAGGATACAATATTGCACACCGAACACCTTATAATACTAATATTGAAAATTTGTTGCCTCGTAGGCGTTTTACTATTATGTCTCGAGTATTAGAAAAGTGTTTGAAATTCGAAAAGCAAACGGTTAGTAAAATGATATTAAATGTGATGATTGGTATTTATAAAAAAAAGATAAATGCAAACGTTTTAAAAAAAAAAATGGATGAATTGAATGAATGAATGAATCGCCCTAATACACGAACCAGCAAGAGTGCATTTAGAGGGTGTAAAACTTTATGAAATTTACGACTATACCATATATATTGTGGATTTACAAAATTTGATTGCAGCGTTTACATTTGATTCTTTGTAATAATTTTAGTTTTGTGTGTGTCTAGGTAAATATTGTTTGTATAGCCAATCAATTAATAACTTTATAAATAAATAAAAAGTTAGTAAACCTCACATAACTTAATTAATAACAAGACTAATACTAACATTTAACGGGTGGAGCCGTGGAGGCTTATAATATTATGTTTAATATAGAAATCGCTGTTTCGGTGACGAATTCTACACTATAATTTCTGACATTATAACTAAAAAATCCAAAAAATTTTCCATAAAATAATTCAAAAGTGTCCCACACCCAATTATCTATATACTCCATAAGCCAGAGAAAAGTCTCGATTGGCCATCCAAACAACTGTGTTTTTTTTTTTTATGGAGAGTCTCCATCATCTCAAAGTCTAAGTCTCCCTTGATCAATTCTAACCCCAAATTCACTTCTTAAACATGCAGTCAAACCCCCAACACACAATAAAAATCTAATCTTTTTCTTGTAAGTAATAATTAATATTCCTCAGCCGCCATGAAACCTATATTCTTCTTGATCAATTCACTCTAAAATCATTTCACTTTTCCACAAATCACCAAAACCAATTCTCTCTCCCTCTCCCTCTCACTTTTAGTAATTAAAACCATGATCGATTCTTCAAGATTTTCATACATGAAATTCAACTTATTCTCCACCATCACTCTCGCATCCATAATCCTAATCATAATCTTCTCCGACACCATCTTCTCGAGCGCTCCAATCCACCAAAACTCCTTTGAGAATGTTCCTAATCTGCTGCAAACGCATCAAGCCGCAGCAGGAGTGCTCAAAATCACAGAAGCAGATTCCACGCCCAAGATTCTCACTTGGCCTAATCAGATGAGAATCTTCTCGGAATCTGATCCCACAAGAAGATTCCATTCAAGAGTTACAGAATTCTTCCGCACAAATCACTGCAAAGTTCAAGCATTCATGACGTGGATCTCCCCTCTAAATTCGTACGGACACAGAGAGTTTTTGGGGCTGGAAACCTTGTTCCAAACAAACCCCTCCATTTGTCTGATCATCCTGTCCGAAACCATGGATTCGGATCACGGTCTCAAGATTCTCGAGCCCTTGCTCGAACGTGGTTTTCACGTTCGAGCAATGGCTCCGGACTTGTGGGATTTGATCAAGGACACCCCTGCTGAGATTTGGTTCAATGACATAAAGAAAGGGATCAAGAATCCTGGTGAGATTCCCCTCCCACAGAATCTATCTAATTTGATTAGGCTTGCAGTTTTGTACAAGTATGGAGGCATCTATTTGGACACAGATTTCATAATCTTGAAGAATTTGGAAGGTTTAAGGAATTCAATTGGTGCACAGAGTGTTGACCTGTTTGGGAATTGGACAAGGTTGAATAATGCAATTCTTGTATTTGATAGAAATCATCCAATTCTTTATAAATTCTTGGAGGAATTTGCTTCAACTTTTGATGGGAATGTATGGGGTCATAATGGTCCATATTTGGTCTCAAGAGTGGTTGAGAAATTGGCTAAAACAGATGAGTTAGATCATAACTTCACAATCTTGCCTCCCGTTGCCTTCTACCCCGTCTCGTGGGGGAAGGTGGCCGGGTTTTTCGCGAGGCCTAGTGGCAGAGTGGGTGAGAGATGGGTCAGGGCGAAGATCCGGCAATTAACCAGGTCAACTTATGGGGTGCACTTGTGGAATAGCCAGAGTAGTGGTGTAGAGATTGAAGAAGGGAGCATTATTGAGAGATTGATTTCTGATCATTGTGTTGTATGCAGCAAGCCTACATTTTGGACTTCATGAAGAGCCAAATCTAGCTACTACATTAGTTTCCATGGCAACCAAATGTGAAGATTTCTGATTAATATTTATGGGTATAATCCAATCTTTTTTTAGTACATTTTTGTAAATTTCTAAGCTAATTTGTTTTCCAGCAGTATATATAATAGAAATCTTGTCTCTTTTCTATTCTAGTTTGCTTGGATATGCATGTTTAATGCTTTTTTATTCATATTCACAAAAACTATATATCGGTGTTAAAAATATTAGCCCTGCATAAAGTATTCATCATTAAAACTCCCCTGTGAAGCAACTGACTCAAAAGCAACACCAATTTTCTTATTAGTATTTTCTTATGCATGATTATCAATTTCCCATGTCTTACTTTGTAACTTTGTCGGAATGTTCTAAGATTACCACATCTATAATCCTTATTCAATTTAATTTAAATTAATTTTTAATAAAACATTTATTTGTTTCTTATTTGCATAGATAATTCCGATCTACTAGTCATTTATATTTTCACCAGTTACCAGTGTACTTAACTTAATTTGAATGCATAAAGAATTACATAGATTATTAAATATTTGAAATTTATAAATGGAAATTAAAAGTTTATGTAATATTTTTGGACGGATATATTATAGTTGGATCAGCCTTTTGACGTTCCTAATTGGAGATAATAAACAAGGAAAACATCGATATTTACTACTATGACTCATATGAATATGCGTTATATTGGAAAACAATTATTATGTCATTGTCCCAAGATTGATTACAACATTGATAATGAGATGGCCTTACTATAAATAAAAGATTACTGTGATTTGCCTAATTTAAGGAAAATACTTGCGCTTACCAATTCAATCAAGGAATTTTCTTGTAAGCTTCGCATTTTCCATTTCTTTCTTTAACGTTCACATACCAAAGAAGAAAATATTGTTAGAGATTTAGTTATACGTCCAACTTAAATTTCAAAAATCTGAGTCAATACTTGATTTTTTTCTTTTTCCGATAAATAGTAATATTTGATAAATTTATGGAGCAGGTAATAAGGCGACCAACCATAAAAGACTATTTCAGTAGATATATAAAGTAATACTATAAATTAATTGGCTTATTTAATGCTTAAATAATCTTATACTATTACCTTTTCTTACTTTTTTGAAATATATTACTATGAATTTTGTTTTACACTATTAAGACTTCTCCATTAATCGATATACATCCTTTAATATTTTACCAACCATTTTAAAGTCTTGTTTGTTACTATTACTTTTTTTTTTGAAGGACTTGTTTGTTTCTTATTTAACCAATTTTTATATTTTACTAATCATTTTAATTAGTCTCGTTTGTTACTTCACTTTTTATCTTTAACTAATTCTTTTAACTATTCCCGTTCGCTATTTATTAAAACTTATTCATTAATCACTGTATCGTTTTCTCTTTTATTGATCAATATATTTTATTGGGTATTTCAATTTGTTATAATCAATTAGAGATTTCAATTGATCTTAAATTCACCTAAATAATTGGACATTTTCAATTAATCTTAAATTTAATTGGAAATTAATTGAGTAGCTCAGTTGAATTTAAAATTAATTGAATAAGTGAGAATTTAATTGATTATCAATACAATTGTAAGCTGATTTTATTTTCATTTCGGGATATATAATCGTTGATTCAAATTTCATATATTAAATTATATAGTGATTCAATTGATATTCGATTGAGTTGAACAACAATAGATTGCGATTAAATTTTAACTTTTACAGTGATTATCAGTACAGAAATTAAATATGGAGTAACATAATTCTGTTAAGTGCGCATAATATTATTATCATATACTCAATCAGTCTTACTCACGATGTTTATATTCTCGAATGGCACATGATTTTAGAAGGAGTTGTTACGTGGAGTAAGTAGAGAGCAAAATGTAGTTGAATGTTTTAATGAATAGAAAAGTGAGACAGATTTATTTTCAAATATAGAAAGGGGATATTTTGAGTGAACAAACTTAGAAGGAAAGATAGACATATTGAATGAGACAAGTGAGTAAGTAATAGTCACTACACAAATCTATTTAATCGCACACTGATGGAATAAAAATGTAATACTCCATATAAGAGTAAAATAATGCACTATAATCTATTTATTTTATGATTGCTGGGTGCTCATATTTTGGAAGCAGAAGTTCTCATAAAGTGAGAATCTATACAATATATAAAAGGAGTTTGGTATTTAGAGAAATGCCCTTTTAAAATAGATATTATTATTTAAATATAAAGATGAAGGTTAAAAATTAAATTAAATTAAATCCGTCTAAAAATTAAAATAGCATATGCACGATCTCTAGGCTCTAGCTACTCCTAAGTGACTTAGGCTAAGTCCACTACTCCACGAATGCATAAAAATCTAGATTACACTCTACGTGTAAAATCCAGATATATGCATGCTCGCACTATCATCTATAAAGCCAAAAAAAAGAAGAGTAAATCAGTTATTTTTCTGCTTCTCACGCACGCGTCGTCGGCGGGGCAGCTGCTGGGGATGCCAGCACTGTTCACCAAGGAGAAGCCGAGCCTGGAGATGCTGCGGTCTGTTGCTGAGCTGCGTGAAGAGGGGAAGATCGCTGAGTGAGATGAAGAATAGGGATTTTGATGAGAAGATGATCAACAAGTATGGCAAATGGAAGGAGTCTGATGTCTGATATTTTGTTTGTTATTTGATTATTTATTTTTATGTTTAATTTAGTTCATAAATAATTATGTTTCGATTAATGTTCATTGATTAATGGGGATTTCAGATTTGTGAATTTTTATTTGTTTATTTTAGGTGTTAGGATATTCTTGCTAGACAAAATTTATGTTGCCAAATATGATATGGATTACCATAATATTTATTAAATTTCCATAATTTAGCTATTTTGTTGGAGTTATAACCCACTCGAAAGATTCAAGTTCGGACCATGTTAGAGGAAGTTCAATAAGGGAAGAATCAATTTCTGGGAGGACGCAAAATTCAAGAAGAAGACGTTGTGGTATGGAGACGCTATTTTATACATTAGTTTAATTTATTAAGGCTTCGTTTTATATATTTCAATACATGAGTTTCATCAATAAAGTTGTTAATGGAATATATTATTTACACAAGTATATCGTTGCTCTTGGTTTATATAATTATTAATTAATTACGTTATGGGATTTCTTAATTTTTTTCTTATTTAAGTTATACGCCGTATTATATTAAACTAATTAATGTCTTAAATAAGTATGTGTTTTTTAAGAAAACATCTTATTTAGATGCATAATAATTAAAGTTTGAAGAAAACATGCATAAATAAATAAATTTTGATGTATATTAGTATAAACAAATTAAATGAGAAACGAAAAAGAAAGAAAATTGATATTCTTTTAATTAAAATAAAAATTAAAGTAATAAATTAATAGGAACAACTCATGTTGATTAGAACATTGCATAACATAAAGTCTAAGTTGACGAGGTTGATATATAGTAATTTATATAAAATATATACACAAAATTAAAAAAAATAAAGAAAGTAGGTGAATATGCATTTTGGTTTGAAGATTTGGTGTAAATCATTCATACAAAATTATCAGTTCATAAATTTCTTCACCAATAATTCATTGCATTATGGAGTATACATTAATCATTTACAATTTTTATATAATGATATTATTCATAATTTTATTTAACGGATTTCGATTAAAAATATTTTAATCTGTGCATCGCACAGGTGTAATACTAGTGTTAATAATATAGGAGTATATTGGTATGTCGCTTATCAGTACTTCTTTTTAATATAAGGTTTCCTTTATATAACAATACTAAAATTTGTAGTTAGTCATAGTAATACAAAATTATATACTCATTTGATTAATGTAAATGTCATCAACCACACATTTCGCAGGAGCCAAGAGTCGTACAATAACGCATACTAATTTTATATTCTATTGGAATAATTAAACAAGGAAAGGGAAAAAAGAAGAAACAAAGAGAAGAACAAACTTAGGTTGACTGTAAATTAATAGCCCTACGCTTCTAACAAAGCAAATGAATCTTTCATCAAAATTTAACACTATATGCTCACCTAATACTAATAGGTTAAATAAAAAGAGTGAAACCAAGGAATAAAAAAGCACGCATCACATGTAAGGAAAATATTACTACTTCCCCTGTATATATATAATAAGATGACAATAAAGAAAATTGGAGAGAATACAGAAGAAAAATGAGGCGAAGTGTAAGGAATTCTTAGCGGTTTTGTGGCGGCGACGCTAGAGGATGAGCGGCGACTGGTGCTTTGCACTGGTAGCACTTAGCAAATAGTCCAAATGTGTCAACTTGTTTCACGAAATTGGTCATACTTGCCCAACCACCAAATCCGAACCCAACAACCAAAACCCATACTATTACCAATGTGTTCATCACGTACATGGCTGACCAACTTGGGATAAAGAACGGAGGCTTTTCAACAGCATTCTGCAACAATTATTTGAAAATCGAATCCAATTAGAAGATTATAATGAGAAAAAACATGTACTGATGAAAAGAAATGTACCTGGCGAGCTGAGGCTTTCCGGTAGGTGAGCATATGGGCCGTGGCCGGAATGATGTAGACTGTGAAAGTGACTAGAAGAGCTCCGACTGCAGAATTGATGGGCCCAAAGAATGGGAAAATAATAGCTAAGAACCATATTGGTATCACCACTGGCAGCCTAGCTAGTGCTCTCAAGAATATGCTCTTCGTCTCATGCACCCCGATCACTTTCTCCCATACAAAATACAGTGGCGTACATGCAAACCCGAATGTTATAAACTGCACACATACTAACCTAATTTTGTTACTTACTCGAACTCAATAATCAATTGTCATAGACCCGAAAAAAAATTTATAGTTTAGAAACTGAACGTATGATATATTTATAAATTATAATCATCAAGTGGGATGACCTGGTGTATGAGCATGAGGATTACGGCAGCATCGCGCCATCCAGTCTTGGGGAGGAGGGAGAAGGCGTTGGAATGGTTGAGGAGCTGATCGCCAAACGCCCAATACACAGCACATGCCGATGGAATGGTGAGGGTGAAGACATAGAGTGTTGCCACCAAATAAATGTACTTGAACTTTTGTGGTTTCCACATAGCATGCATAATTTCACTGTAATTACATAGAATGAAAAAAATAAAAAAATGAATCAGACTGTTACAATATTCATCACACATCTGCTAGCTAGCATTTTATGTCAATTCAGAGAATGGCACAGAACTACTAAATGTAACACTAGTTATGTCTAAAGACAAAAGTACCCTGTAAAGTGGAGCTTGTAAAATACTTACACTGTGACAGCATGCCCTCCAAAAGTGTATAGTATGTTGGTGGCGCCGGTGAAGTAAAGCACCAGCTTTTTGGGACCAGTGTGTTGAACATTTTCAACCTGTTAATTATTATTAAACCGTGTACACTAATATTATAATTAACAATTATGTATGATTAATTGTGGTAGTAGTATTAAATAACCTGGCCATGAGCGAGAGATGCTGCGGTTAAATACCAAGCAGTGTAAGTGGTCATCCCAAGTCCTAGAAAAGACCAAATTCTATAGTTGTGGAAAGAAGGAATGAAAACAGTGGTTGCACAGCAAGCTCCAAATATGTAAGTCCATGTTCTCTTGTCCAAATGATCATTTATGTAGTATATGTTGCTGCAATTAAGAAGCAAGCAGAAATTAAAGAATTTGAAGATTGATGAATTAGTACTAGTAAATAAAGGAGTGAAGTTGAGGGCAACCTAGCGCAGGCTATAAGCTGAATAACAGATCCGAATAGAAGGAAAGTGCAGTTGAAAGCCAAACCCAATCCTTTCCAAAAGGGACCAAGTAATCCATCCAGAACCTCAAACCACTGAATCACATGGTTCTTGAAGCTCACACCTTCCTTTTCCTTCCTGCTTCGATACTCCACGTACAGCACGCTGACCAGGTAAGCTGTCCAGCTCCCGACCAGACCGTAAAATATTTGAAACACTATTCCAGACACCATCCCTAGCTGGGAAAACGAGTATGGGAGGGTCAACAGCACCTGCGCAACCTAAAATGTGTGTTCTTATCATATTTTTGTTTTTATACAGAGGCAGAGACAGAGACAGAGAGAAGAATGTTGATGAGGACAAGTGAGTACTTGATTGGAAGAGCAACTGAACCAGGCATCCCAGGTGGAGCCGCCGTGCCAGAGGAAGTTACTCATGCTGAAGCCGGAATGCTCCTCCTCCACCTCCTCATCCTCGTGCTCGGTTCCGTTCAAGCTGCTGACAATAGCTTCTTCCTCTACTTGCCCCGACATTGTTTTTCGATTCTCTGGACTGCTAGACAGAAAAACAAACGCTGCAATGAGACAAAATCAGAATAACACCCCTTCTTCCCACTAAATTCCTCAGATACTTACACCAAAAAATAATTAACCTGTGTGAAAACGGCTTAATTACTGGTTTGAAGAGTCTCTTTCACGGATTGAAAACGACTGTTTTGATTGAGCCAAGAGAGATGGTACAATGAAATGAATGACAATTGAAGAATTCTTCGTTTCAAGAGAGTGACATGGAAGACAGAATTAAATGTAGCCTTCGTGTTAATACAGACCTTAAATACTACTACTTGAGGATGGATACCAATCTTTATTTAAAAATCAAATTATAGAGCATCGTGTGAGCATTTAAAGCGAAAAGGGGGACTCTGTTGGCTACTATTAAAGCAGCTTTTACATATTATACTACCTTAAAATAACGTATGGTTGGGGAATTATATAATTTCTAGGAAACTTTTCAATTCTATCTCTTTTCTTTTTCTTTTTTCCTTTTTCTTATATTTCAGTTTTTGTATTTATACTCTTTATGTTTTTTTTTCAGTTGTTGAATCCTGCTTCATCATGTTCATAGTTGTCTATATTTGTGATTTGATCCTTGGCGTTGTTAAAAATTACAGAATCGAGAGATTTTTGGGTTTTACTTTTCTTTACCAGGTTTGATAGAGATGGACAAGGTTTACTGAACCGGTAGTTAACCGTGAAACTGGAACCGCCGATTATGGTTCCATACTGGAACCGCGACATTAAAATGGAACCGGAACGATGACATCTTGAACCGCGGGCCGGTTCATGTTCAAAAAAATTGGAACCGAATTGTGCCGGAACCACGAAAAATCACCGAAAAATGGGCAGTTCAGAACCCAAACCGGATCCGATGATTTTTAAACTGAAACCTTAACTGAGAAATACGCTCGAGGTTCGATTCCGGTTTGAATTTTCCGAAACCAGAACCAGCGGTTCCTGAACCTTGGGCATGTATAATGCTTGGAGACTCCCCTTTTCTATTTATAAAAGAGTCATGATCACCGATTTATCATGTTGGTCAAATTGATTATGGACTTTCACACTTGTAACATAGAAACTCATCACCCACCTAAGTACATTCTGATGCCAAATTGAAAATAAGTCAATTATCCCTTAAAAGGTCTTATAAAAAAGAAGGTTATCCACTTGATTTATAATATTTGGGAGGAGGGGATTTCAATAATAGGATTCTATCGAAAATTTTCTTGCTTCTAATGGTAATAACACTATCTACGGAGTACATAGGTGATAGAACATATTGATAAAAACCGCAAATTCAATAGCAAAAACGGAAAATATACAAACTAAATTTTTTTTATGTACACGAGATTAGCAAGTGTGACATGAATACAACACTATATGTAGTACTATAAAATATAACCCGCGATCCATCATCCATAGTAATTGATTAATATAATGTGCATCGAACACATGGGAAACAACTAGACCCAAATTGAGTTAATAGTCAAAAGTAGTTATGCAAATTGAAATTACTTTTTGAAAACATACTTGATTTAACTTCGCAAATGATTGTAGAGTAACTAGAGCAGTGGAAAATGTATGTAGGCATTGATTAATTTCACAAAACATCTAAAATGTATCAAATGAATAAATAAATAATTATTAGTGCAGTAGTCAATATTCCTCTAGCGCGGCTCGGTTTTCAATTTATATTATATTTATCTCCTCAACTTTAATTAAAATATATATATGTGTGTTTCATGCGTGCGAAGATTAGATTGTACTCATTTTGAGAAAAGATGCTTAAAGCATAATTGGTTAACAAATTAATCATTCCTACACTTTAGCCACCCATTTTAGACTGCTAGAAAGAGTAAGTATCTCAATAATCAATATTCCTATTAAATACATGTGAAACACCATTTCGAAATGTTAGTATATTTGGGAACAAATTCCGAAAATGACCAATAATTTTGGGCAAGAACTTGTTCTTATCTGTCATATATAGGGGTGGCAAAATGGGTAGCGGGTAATGGGTAATTCCCATTTCGACCCGCTACCCGCCGTTATTGGGTACCACTACCCGACCATAACGGGAAACGGGACGGGATCGGGTAATGCGTTTTAGAGTTTTACGGGTAGCGGGTATACCCACTACCCGCGCGGGTATACCCGTTAGTCCCGATAATACCCGTTATTATTAGTATTAGCCATATTCCATCTTTTAATACACCCTCCGTTCCATATTAATTGACGTGTTTCAAATAGTTAAAGTGTAGAAAAAAACAAGTAAATAGTTAAATAATAATAGCCTTATACTCACTCATTTTGAAAAATTAAAAATATATAGTTAGAATGGAGGAAAAATAAAGTAAGAGAGATAATAATGTAGTATTTCTATTATTATTATTTCAAAATGAGTGAGAAAATGAAATGCCTCTATTAAGGTGGAACAATGGAAGTACTTTATCTAAGAGTTCTTTTGAAACATTTATATATTCCAATGAACATAGAATTGAAAACTCACCGAACTAGCTATAGAGTGTTCCCTAACTTTTACTCCCAATCTATTCAACGTTTACCATCGATATTAATAAAGTAAATTAGGGAACATTGACGGTTGTTATGGTTTTCAAATTTTTTATTAGGATTTCGGGTCGGGTACGGGTACCCGCAATGTCGGGTACGGGATACCCGACACGGGTATCGGGTAATCCCGGTATGTCGCGGGGCGGGTATCGGAACAACAATTTGGCTAAAATCGGATACGGGTACCCGACTTGTCGGGTACGGATATCCGCGGGTAACCCGTTTCACCACCCCTAGTCATATAGTATATGACTAAATCAGCTAATTATATATATGGTAAAATAGGATACTAAAATAAAACTTCTCTGTAAAAAAAAGGAGGATATTTCGATTTAAATTCCTTCTATTCCCTTCCGCCAACTGCACTCTAATTTTGTGTCCCCATTTGTTTTTCAGTAAATTGATCTCTTCAATTATTTCTTTGATTACCATTATATGCTTCATAATCGTTTAATCTTTCTCTCAAAAAGTGGGAAATGAAATGAAATTATGGGATGTTGCAAAATGGAAAACCGTGAAAGAATGTACTCCAATTATCAAGTGATGGCCCTCTAAGTTCTAACCACACATACATTATCAGAGGCGAGTTTAGAACTCAGAAATGAAGAGGGAGAAATTAAATATTTATTCATTTAATATAATTAAATATATTTTAAATAATAAAAATATTTAAAGCATAATGATTGGATGATTAGCGATATATTAATATTTAAGTAACACTAAATAAAATATAAATATGCATTAGATTGCACACACATATTATTCATACGTAAACATGCCGTCGTTTCCTTCCCATGAGTTATTTTTTAATTTTTAACAATCATAATTGTCTCGTAAAAAAGGTTAAGGAAATTGAACACGCGCGGAATGAAGCCCATGCGTTGAAAGCTCTTTAATTTTTTTCTTTTACAAATTGAAAGGGGGTGGGAAAATCTAATGAAAAGCAAGAAGACTGTCGTATCAGTCGTTTTATTAATCCGTGTAATAATAAATTACTAAACAAATCACAAATGATGGTAAAATAAATTATTTAGTTTTTCAAGAATTATTTAGTAATTATGTATAATTCGTATGCTCTTCCATGGAAATATGAATTATCTAATGTACACCAATGGAGTTTGTCATTTCAGTCACCAGTGTTTGAGGTGGTTTGTAGATTGTGGAGGACATAAAAAAGAATTGGGCAAGAATTTTGACTCAAATAGTTTATGGCCGAAAATAAAATTCGATTCTTACAACATATGTCCACTCGGAATGCACTAGAAAATATTTGTTGGAATATTATTCCTTCTATTTTTCATATGCTGTATTACATGTCACATAGCTCAACAGAAAATATAGTGCTTTCAAATCACACGTGTGTGTTTTTTAAGAAGTGTGAGGGTGTGACATGCATTGTACGTATGAATTATCTTATTGTTTTTTTTTTTTTTTTTTAATGATCTTATTGCTAGTATATGCTAAAATTTTAAAATAGTAATTGTCTATATCCCATTCAAATTGAAACATTTTTCTTTTTAGATTGTCTCTACTAAAAGTGAAACATTTTCTAAAATAATAAAAATATTATTTTTACTTTTTTCCTCACTCTTACTTTATTTTTTTTTCATTAACTTACAAAACAATACTATATAAAATCTCGTTTCAAAAATCAAA
This sequence comes from Salvia hispanica, assembly GCF_029641045.1. Taxonomy (NCBI): domain Eukaryota; kingdom Viridiplantae; phylum Streptophyta; class Magnoliopsida; order Lamiales; family Lamiaceae; genus Salvia; species Salvia hispanica. The sequence goes on from NC_142692.1 coordinate 22,027,762, forward strand.
TAGTATTTTATATTTATTGGGTAGTTGGGACGGATTCTTTTTTGGTGGGGTAAACACGTTGGATTTAAAAGAACTCTGTCTTAATAGGTGTAACCCAATAGAATATAGAGTTTTAGGCCACACTTAGATTGGGCTCTGCCAGTTGCATAGTACATAGTGGAATTCCTTTTAGTTTTGGGCTTTTAAAAAGGCCTAACATGAAAGTTTAAATATATGGCTGATAAATTATCAAATTTGGATATTGTTTTATTCATGTAAACAATTTTCAAATTTATATGGCTTTCAATCGTTTCACTCACAAGTTATCCTTCAAAGTAATTTGAACTTATGCATTCATCTACTTGGTCACTCCGCTACCAACCAATCATAGCTTAATAATAATATAACACATTCAATCACATAATTTCAATATTAAGATTTTTTTTTTCTTTTCATCAACCACATGCCAATTTCATTCCCAAAATCCACCACCTACCCTTTTTCTCCTCTTTAAACCACTCCACCCTTTCCATGCTAATCACATAACTAAGTCACACACAAAAACTCCAAAACACACTTCCCTCTTTCTCAAAAGTAAAAAAAAAAAAAAATGGTGGCGAATCGGCGGTTCGAGCCGATATCAAGATGCAGCCGCGACGGCCGGTCGGACCAAACCGTCGCGGCCGACTTAGATGGCACTCTCCTCCGGTCCAACAGCCCATTCCCCTACTTCATGCTCGTGGCGTTGGAAGCGGGCAGCTTGATCCGCGCCTTAACTCTCCTCGCATCGGCCCCTTTCATCTATTTCGTGTACGTGTTCGTGTCCGAGTCCTTAGCTATCGAGGCGCTCGTGTTCGTAGCCTTCGCGGGGCTGAAGGTCCGCGACATCGAGCTCGTGGCGCGGTCCGTGCTCCCCAAGTTCTACGCCGAGGACGTGCGGCCCGACGCGTGGGAGGTGTTCAATTCGTTCGGGAGGAGGTGTATTGTGACGGCGAATCCGAGGATCACGGTGGAGCATTTCGTGAGGGATTATTTAGGAGCGGAGAAGGTGCTCGGGACGGAGTTGGAGGTCACGGGATCGGGCCGGGCCACGGGGTTTGTGAGGAGGCCCGGCGTGCTTGTGAGTGGCCACAAACGGGCTGCGGTGGTTAGGGAGTTTGGAGATGAGGTGCCGGATTTGGGACTTGGTGATAGGGAGACTGATCATGACTTCATGGACATATGCAAGGTTAGAATTCTCTCATTTATTTCCATCACATAAAATAGGAATTAAGAAGTGCTAGTAATAAAAAATGGGAAGATTTTTTGTGATTGGTACCTATTGGGAGTTGAAGAGTTTACATTTCAACTAACATGAATTTGTGATATAATAAAGTAAAAAAACGAATTTGATAAATTATTTGTTTAAGTTTCAAACAAGTAGTGTAATACATGTGCGATAAGATTTTATTAGTATGAATTTAGTATTTCTTTAAATTATATAAACATGTGGATATAATATTAATTGAAGTGTGAAAATATAATGAAACTTAAACTACTTTCTTGTGATGATGATGGAATTATGACGATAGTTGGTTCTTCTTATTCTGATAACTAATGATTAAATAATATAGAAATATGTTAGACTATTGCATAACATGGATGAGGGCGAGATATTTATAAATAATTTTAACTTTGTCTACAAAAAATTGCAACAAATACTGAAATAATTACGACAAACAAAGAACATTTGTTTATTAATAAGACGGAAGAATGCGAAGTCACTTACTTCTGTTGCTAAAATCAACACATTAACCATTAACCAATCTTAATTAGGTATAAATTAATAATTAATAATAATTTAAAAAATAAGGTTAGACACCTTTGTTGTAAAACCATTGGACTTCTCTTCCATCACTTATTGCATTAAATAACACTTATAAAAAATATAACGTTTTTAAAAATAACTACAAACGCCTTTTATATTAGATATAGATTTTATCATTCTCTTTTGTCAGGCCAATTAAATAATTTATGTTTTTGTACACACACATATGGCACAATTGTGATTGTATCACTTCATGCATACTTCGTGATAGCGGCATGACGAATTTTAGGCAGGACAGTGCTTTTTTCATGATCGTGTATTACGTTTATATCACAATTGTTATATCTCGGTTCCCATTAATTAGGTGTCCATTTTTTTATTTGATCATGATATAAATTTATAGAGTTCAATTAGGAATGACCCATAAAACTTATATAGTGATTTTATTTCTCTTTTTATTTCTATATCGAATTGACTCAAATTTAATGTATAGGTATATTGTTGGATCAGTCATTATTTTAGTTTGCTCCAAATACACTACTAGGTCAATTAAGTTTAACCTAAAGTTAGTGATCATCTGTTATGATATCATGATAGAAATTCATAAGGTTCCATCCTACAATCAAGTGATGATACGAGGAGTTGGTCCATGAAACTTATATAGTAATTTCAGTTTTCTCATTACAATAGTATGTGATATTATTATAATTATTTTTATTCATTTTATTTTCCAATAACTCGTATCTCAATAAATATTTCATTTTCACTTTTAATATTTTTTAATATATGGATACATCACAGGAGGGATACATGGTAGCTCGGACCAAAACAGAAGCATTGCCAAGAAACAAGCTTCTAGCCCCGACCATCTTCCACGAGGGGCGTCTGGTACAGCGCCCGACGCCCCTCGTGGCACTTGCCACATTCCTATGGATGCCTATCGGCATCGCTTTATCTCTCACAAGAGTCTACCTCAACAAAATCCCTCTCCCCGAGAGGATCCTCCGCTACGCCTACACGGCGCTCGGGATCAAGCTCATCATCAAAGGATCCCCTCCCCCACCCCCGCGCCCCGGCCACGGCGGCGTCCTCTTCGTGTCCAACCACCGCACCGCCCTCGACTCCGCAGTCATCGCCGCCGCCGTTGGGAGAAAGGTCAGCTGCGTCACCTACAGCATCAACGAATTCTCGGCGCTCATCTCCCCCGTCAGCGTCAAGCGGCTGCTCGAGGAGGGCGATCTCGTCATTTTCCCTGAGGGGACCACGTGCAGGGAGCCGTTCCTGCTGCGCTTCAGCCCGCTCTTTGCTGAGCTGAGCGACCGGATCGTGCCGGTGGCGATCGACGCGAGGCAGAGCGTTTTCTACGGCACGACGGCGCGTGGGTACAAGGCGCTGGACCGGTTCTTCGTGTTCATGAACCCGAGGCCGACGTTCGAGATCACGTTCCTGGACGAGCTGCCGCCGGATATGACTGTGAGGGGCGGGAAGACGGCGATTGAGGTGGCGAATTATACGCAGAGGGCGGTGGGGGAAGCACTAGGGTTTGAGTGTACGGATTTGACGATGAAGGATAAATATGTGATGATGGTGGGAACGGAAGACAAGAAGTAGATTGAGCGCAATGGGATTGTGATATCATGAATGGATCCAAAAATAGCACCACTATGTATATTATTATTCGTTATTTTAAGTAAGTAATTGATAGTAGTACTATTTTAGTTGGGTTGTGAAAGTATATTGTTGGATATCCTAGGATTTTAGGAACCCAAACTTTGATTTGTTTGTTCTTTGGTTTTTCAATCTTTAATTTGTACCTAAGGCATGAAGTTATAGATGTGAGATCACACATTTTCATTTTATTCTCTTCTTGCTGGTGACTTTACACGCTAAGAGGTTGTAGATGTGAGATCATACATTTTCATTTTATTCTTTTCTTGCAGGTTATTTTACAAGCTAAGAGGAAATCGTTATATCATTAAAAAAGTACTATGTCAATCCGAGCAGGGCATAATTCATCTTGCAGAAGGATGATTTTCCTTAACTCACTTACAATTTGGTTTGTATCATTGGTTTGGTTGTAATTTTCATCTTCATTCCACTGTATTCATTTCCTTCCATTTTAACACATCAAGTATCACATGTTTTTATCCAGTTTTTATAACAATTACGAAATAAATTAGTGCACTCTTATAAGACAAGATAATGTTATCGAAGTTTGGGGGATACGGAAATTCTAACACTGGAATGAAGCAAGGTACGGTGTAGGCACAATTGGTTGGACACAAAATTGTGTTACGCTTGAATGAATTTCTCTCGATTATTACACAACCTTTTAAAAACTCCAATTCTAGCTATACATGATATATTATAATTCTAGTAAGTGTTAATCCTTCTTTGATTGTTATCTTCATCTTGTCTCATTGTCTCTGATAAAAATTTTTATGTAATAGTTTGAGGTGTTAAGTGTGAAAGTTGACATAATTTGAGTTTTGAGTGTGTTGCTATATAGAGGGATGTGCTACTATTGAAATGTGAAGATTTTAGTAATCTAAACTTTTAACCCACCTTCACCCAAAGTTTCACTACAACCAAATGTGGATGACATTTTTATTTGAGCACTAATGTTATTAATTGCATATTTTTCGGATTTATCCTTTTTTGTTCTGTCCTTGTCTATTCCTATTTTGAATTTATGTTTAATTTATCTTAATTCATGTCTCTTCAAAATTCACACGGTGTGTGGCGCCGTGTATCTTTTCTAGTTTGTACTATTAGTATATACTCCCTCCGTCCGCAAATAGGAGTCCCATTTCATTCCGTCACGGGTTTTAAGAAATGTTAAGAAAAGTGGGTGGAAGAAAGTTAGTGGAATATGAGTTCCACTTGTATATATTAGTTTTAAATGATATGCGAGTGGAATGAGTTGGTGGAATGTGAGGTCTCTTTACCATTTATAGTATAATGAACTAGAACTCCTATTTGCGGACGGACCAAAATGAAAAAACGGGACTCCTATTCACGGATGAAGGAGTATATTTTAGTATAAGTTGAAGTTAATAAGTTAGAACATAATACTTGGAAATATTCCTACGCAAGTACTGCCACTAAAGTGTAAACAACTCATCAAACAAAAAAAAAAGTATTAACTGCAAACCAACATGTATCACGTTTTAATTTTATTCTTTACCTAAAAACCTTCCTGAAGTTCCAACTTTACTTTGAGAATAAATTGAAAAAAATATCTCCCATTATTGGCATATCATATTTTTATGTATAATCAAGTTTATTTCTACAGTAAATATTATTAAAATAATTAATTTAGAAGTGAACACCAACACGACAAATTAAACGGGACAATAAATCTCTTTGAATAAATCCATGGATGCAAAATCTTTTTTAGTTGCATGTATTATACAACTTTTACTACTAGTAATTGTGGTAACTCAAAATGTTAAAATATAATCCAAAATGTTACAATAGAAACCCCAAAAATAAGGGAAGGGATATCTAAAGTGAGACAACTTTGAAGAACGTTGGCTTATATAAGTCCGTAGGGGCGACCATAATTAGTTGTCTAACTATTACACAATTTATAGGTGTTTTGCTCTGTTTCATTGGCCATTATCTGTTGCAGTCCACAAATCATGACAGGATGCTTTCATACCATTACTAACTTCAGTTAAGAATCACCTTTCACCTCTTATTCTGTATTGTTATGTTTTTGTGTTGATAATTTTAATACGCAGAATTGAAAGATATATATTAATTATTACTATAAATTATTACTATTATTTCAACACGACCCTATGTATATATATGTTTTGATGTTGAAGTATGAATTAACATGAGCTAGCAAATTTGGGTTGCATGCAGTAAAGAGTGTTATGATTTTATGGCCGAAGTTTCCAGATGCTTTGGTGCATCGTATATTTTTTGTGATGCAAGCCTACTTAACAAATGGATGGAGGCTAAGCTTCACTCATGCTGCGGGAATCATGAATTTTTGGGAGGGAATGAGCCTCATTTTGCCACTATTTCTCCAATTCCTGGCTGATACATTTCTCGGAAATCTTGTTGTAGCTTCGTTTTCTACTTTATTCTCTTTCACAGTGAGTTTGCATTCATCATTAATCATGTCTACCGCGTGCATTTGCACAAGGGATCCTTTAATTTCCATGATTAGTTGTGATTAAAAGTCATGATTTATTTTGCTCTTATTTAGTTGCATTGTTTCGCAAAAGCTTTGCTCATGACAATATATTTTGGTCTGTCTTCGTAATGTTAAGATTAAATTGTATCTCATGATTAACCATCTTTCACCTTCACTTCTATAACTAATTTAGTCCGTGACAAATCATATTATAGCTTATTCTATATTATATCTCATTATTATCTGATTTAATGAATAAAACGCCACCTATAAATACCATTTCCTTTTCCATTAATATTATAATACTACATGCAATCCGGTCTGACCAAGCCTAGGGGCGGGCTAATTCCACAATTTTTAATAAAGCTAAGTTTGTCTTATAAAAATAACACATCTTCAAATGACACGAGTTTTAGTACGCAATTGTTAATGTAAGAGAGAGAGAGTAAGAGAAAAATAGTGAAAGTAGTGTTAGTAAATTGTAGGGTCCACGTTATTAGTAGTTTTACTAAAAATAAACTTTTTTTTTAACGACAAAAGTTGTAACTATAAATAAAATGATGGGTAAGAGTAGTGTATTGTTTAAAATTTTTCTTATTAATTTTTATGGAACGGAACCGGAATCCTAAATCCTGGATCATTACAGTTGTGGGTGCCGAAAAATTTTATTTACAACTTATGTCATTACGTCATTGCAGGGAATCGGAATGGTTGCTCTCTCGGTGCCTAGAATCCTGGACCATCACGGCGGGAGGTGCCCAAGTGTGGAGGTGGAGTCGTGCGTGAACCATACGCAAGTAGCTCTCTTCTTCACAGGAATGGTGCTAATCGCTATTGGAAGAGCCGGCATTAGTTTCTCCTTGGATGCCTTACACGACGAACAGAATGCAGATTCTAACTGCTTGAAGACATGCTTTACGAAATGGATGGATTGTGCGGTTTGTACTGATAAGTATTGCATACACTTAGTTGGATCGCTTCTCATCTTTATATGTATAAAAAAATGGAAACTTCTGTTTGGGATCCCAGCAGTTTACAGTGCCTATATGGGCGTTTCGTTTCTTTGTGGAACTTGTTGCTATGTACGTTCTAAACCCAAGGGAAGTCCGATAACCACCGCTTGCAGAGTTATATACGCAGCCGCTACTTCCAACAATAAATCTCAGCAAAGGCCCGATGTTCGCAAGTCTTCCATTGCGATTGATCGTTTTCCAAGGTAATCATTGGCTATATTTTTTTTACTATTTTACGTGGCTGTTCAGTTTGTTAGACAAAATATATAGTCCAGAATTAAGTTGTGAGATTATTTTAGTTGGTTGCGTTACTATGACTAATTATCATATGATTATACAAGTTGAAACATTGCGTTTTATTTTTATTGTGTGGGTGTTTTAGGTGTTTGAATCGGGTTTTGGCGTTAGAAGGCGAGAGACCTGATAATGTGAGGAGGTTTGAGCAAGAGAGAGTGGAAATAGCAGGATTCATTGTCCGAATGGTTCCTATATCGATGACATTCCTGGTGTGTGGGATGGTATCATCGATTGGAAACACGTACTTTGTGGAGCAAGCCAACCACATGAACCGTAAGGTGGGGAGTTGGAACGTTCCGCTCCTAGCCCTGCAACTGCCTGTGATATTTTTCAAGTTTTTCCACGACATGTGGCTCTCCTTGTTTTTCAAATGCAGTAAAAATAAGCTTTCCTTCGCGATTACTGGGATCGCATTAGCCATGTTTTACTCGGTCGTATGCTGCATAACTGCTGCAGGTAGTAGTAGAACAAAAAAACTAAATTTAATGTTAATTTTAGCTCATCTAACTAATTTTTTTGTTGGCAAAAGGAATGGAGATGAAGAGGCTGAAGGTGATCAGAAAGTATGGTCTGTTGGACAAGCCAGATGATGAAGTGATACCGATGCATGCAGCGTGGCTGCTGTTGCAGTTCTTCCTCCTCGCAGGGCTGGATTCGTTTCTTCGAACGAGCATCCTTGAATTTTACAAAGGTTGTGCTCCCGAACACTTGCAAATAAGACTACGCGATGAAAATGGAAATGACGGGAGGGCTTTGGGGAGGTACTTAGATGTTGCGGTTGATTTTGTGAGCGGGCTGGGATTCTTGTGGAGTGTGCTTTCAGTTTATATCGTCGGAAAATTAAGTAATTGGTTTAAGTATACGTTGAACCGGAGTCGCCTGGACCGGTACTATTGGTTGTTGGCAGGTTTGAGTGCTGTGAATCTGCTTGTGTTCACTGTGGTTGCTTCGGTGTACAAGAGTAAGGAGAATACTAATAGAAATAGAGGATAAATTGCTAATGTTAAATGTGATGGATTCGACTCTTTATTTCTTGTTAGTCTTGTACTCCCTCCGTTCCATAGTAATGAAAACATTTCTTTTCGGCACGGAGATTAAAAAAAATTGTGTTAGTTGAGTTAAGTAAAAAGAGAATAAAGTGGAAAATGAAAAATGTAGAGAGATAAAGAGAGAAAAAAAGTAAAAGAGAGGAAAGTAGATGTAGAAAAATATGTTGACTTTTACTAATAAGGGAAATGACTATATTACTATGGAACATAACAAAATGACAAAATGACTCTATTACTATGAAACGGAGGGAGTATTAATTAGTTGAACTTATGATTGATGAGTTTGTCATAACAATAATCTGGATTGCTAAAATTCTAATACTTTTTATGTTTTTTTGGCTTCATTTATATTTTCTGATATCTTTGTGCTTTAGTTTGTATATTTTGTGCTTCAATATACATTTGACAAAAACTTTGAAGGTGCGCACATTATTATTAGATAATAACGTAGTTCATTTTTATTTCGTTATAGATTGTATTTTTTGTGCTTCAATAAGAATGAATTAGAATGATCTTAAAATGAACTCCGGTCTAATAATGGACTACTACTTGTTAGTTCGATGGTGAAATGATCACATAAAAATTCCAAACTGGGTTGAGAATGAGATTTCAAGTTAAATTTGTATCATGTTTACCGTGCCAAACACATTATTGTATCTTTCTAGCAAATAGTCCCTATAACTTTATTATTGTATTTATTCTAGCGGTAGTCCCTAAATAAGTTCTTTCAACTTTTACAAAAGAGATATGCTCAGTTGATATTTATGTTAAATTGATAATTGACAATTATGTTAACAACCTACGTCAACTCAAAGATATTTGTATGTTAACTAAATATAGTTGACACAAGTATGTCTTCTAAGTCCATTTAAGATGACTCAGTTCTTTCTTGCACTTGTTCTGAGAAAATGATACTTCATCTTTTCCATAAAAATATGGACAATGAGTATGTCACGAGAATTAAGACAAAATTGGTAAAGTAAGAAAAATGAGGTGAATGATAGTTAAAGTAGTGTTACCGGATAGTGAGACCTACATAATTAAATTGATATAACTTTCCAAAAATGAAATGCAAATATTTTTGTGGGATGGACGAAAATGAAAAGTCCACATATTTTTATGGGATGGAGAGAGTAAAAAATTGTTAAAGTAGAGAGAAGTAAAGTAAAAGCTAGAATAGAACACAAGAGAGTCTCTTCTACTCTCTCTTACATCACCTTCTATCCACTTTAACTATTTATTATTATTTTTCAAAATCAAGTGCGAAAAAGAAAATGGTCATCTTAACAGAGATAGAGTGAGTAGTTAACATATCTACTTTATTATTGCATCTTTTCTAGCAAATAGTATGTAAATAGGTTATTTCAACTTTTACAGAATGTGTTATTTTTATAAATAAATAACTTTTTGGTTTACTTAAGCAAAATTTCAATTATTTAAAAAAAAGGATAAAATAAAATACATTAGAATGATTTTTTTAAAAAAAATGAATAATATAATGCTATCCAAAATAGAAAATATATAAATTAAAATGTAATAGAAGAAATTAAAATATTTACAAGAGAACATATAATTTTACAAACAAATAATGTTTTACAAATAAAGCAAATATTTAAAAAATACAAAATAGAACATGAAAACAAAAGAAAATAAAAAGTGCAAGGAAATTAAAAAATAATTATTTTAAAAGTAAGACGAATGAAAACTGATAAGAAATCTAAAAGACTAAAACCGATAAGATAAAATTTTAAATAAGGTGAATAAGATGAGATCCTAAAACTTAAAAAGGTACTAGTACAAAATTTGAGGTGTAGGATTTCAGTTGATACGATCTACCACTGGGCACATATTTAAAACATATATTTATATTTATAATTAAGTAAAAATGGAGGTGTTGGCATTAAGTCATTAAACTCTGAGCTGATTTGGACTTAAGTTATTTTTTGCTATTTTTTTTTCTCCTTAATTATTATTCACACCACCCACGATGATTCACTTTTTTTTTTTAATTTGTTTGATGATCTATTATTAAAAGTAAAAACATTTATATTTCCTCTATCTACTTTTTTATTTTCACTTAACAAATAAATAAAAATATATAAAATTCCGTGCAGTCTAAGGAATGGGCCATCTTCCTTGAATCAGAGGAAGCATTATTTGGCAGTTACATGTGAACAAATAGTGCTAGTCAACTATATTAGCTTTATCTGAACAACAATTAGGACGCCCATTAGTCCGACCAATGTTAATGCTATTATTTTATATTTTTAGCAAAATGCATATGCTTATATAGTTAGCATTTCTTATTCTTCTCATACTTTTATGCTTTATGTTATGTGAGTTAATTTAAAAGATAGTAATAAAATGGGATAGAGAATTTTAAAAAAGTGATGCTTCGACTTTATGATATAGTCCCCCGTCAAAAAAAAAAGAAGGCACGATTACTATTTTTGACCATCCACAAAAAATAAATTACTTTTTTCCCTTATCTCTTACTTTACCATCTCTATATTAAAACACGTGTCATACACAAATTACTCTATTTTTTGTGGACATGAGGAGTATCATTTTAAGTGAGATATCCCAAATAAAAAATGGATTACTTTACTTTGAAAGTAGGGGAGATATTAATAAATATTTCCCCCGTCTGCGAATAAGAGTCTCATTTTTTCATTTTAGTCCGTCTGCGTATAAGAGTTTCGGTTCACTTTTACCATAAATGATAATAGGGATCCACATTCCAGTAACTCGCATATCATTTAAAACTAATATATACAACTGTGACACATATTTCACTAACTTTTTTTCCATCCACTTTTCTTAACAAATCTAAAATTCTGTGCCACCAAAAAATTTGACTTCTGATGGCAGACGGATGGATTATGAACTCATTTGACTAATATAATTTCACCTTCCATGCAACATGTGAATAGTGGTTTAATATTACATTTACAAATTCATTGTTATCAACTATACATAATTATGAACTTATTTCATCATTGTAATTATTTACATATTGGTGTGTTCCCTGTAAATAGTGCTCATTGATTTCTAAAAGTAGAAATTCTTTGTTTCTTTTTTATCTATTTTTAAAAATAAAAACTCTCTATTTCAGAAAATAGATCCTATAATTCACTAACACTAATTACACTATTTTTTTCTCTTATTCTCTCTTACTTTAACTATTTTTTTATTTATCTCTCTAATTTTACCAATTTTATATTGAAACTCATATTGTTTTCGAAGTTTCTACTTTTATAAAACAAAAGGAAGTATATAATACAATGTGAAAAATAAATGTCTGTTGTTATGTTAGTAAAATTCTTGCTATATTCTTTCAGTGTAATCTATTCAATTTAACACAATAGTATTTGCTTTAATTGTATTTTCTTACAGTAAAAAATACTACTGTTGCTATACATATAATTCAGGCATCTACAACTAGTAAAAATATATAGTAAAAATATATGCATTTCATTTTTGAAAAGTTATCAAATTAATAAAGTATGTCTCCCTATCCACTAATATTACTTTAACTAACATTCTCATTTTGAAAAGTTATCAAATTAATAAAGTATGTCTCTCTATCCACTAATATTACTTTAACTAACATTCTCATAATCTCTCTTACTTTACCATAACATTTTCATCTTCTCTCTTACTTTACCAATTTTATCTTAATTCTCGTGTCATACCTATTGCCCATATTTTTATGAGACGGAGGAAGTAGAATAGAAATTACTCCATATCCATATGAAGCACACACTCTGTAATATCGTGGTAGCTTCAGTGTGAACGACCGTACGCATATCTCAAATATGTACCCGTCCTAAGGAAGATGACTCCTTTCTTGGGCGGCACGAATTTTATACAGTTTTATTTTGTGTGTTAAGTGAATAAAGTAAAGCAAGAGAAGTGGAATAAAGTAGAGATAAATGTGTTTTCATTTTAGATAATGAAGTATCTTGATTGAGACAGACTAAAAGTGAAAGCAGTAGTATTATTCAATGGGACAGAGGGTGCTGCCTACAAATCAAAAAAGAGGAGCATATTTTACGGTTGTTCATTAATCTCTCTACCCTTCTGTAAAGAGAGAGAAAGTGATGAAGCATTGACTTTGAAAGGGGTTCGATTACCCTTTTCTATCACTATATATATTGTTCTGAATTTATTTATGATTATAAACATTGTACTAATCCTCTGTTTCTTGATTCTGACACCAATACCTATAGAATACTGGGATTTCACCAAGAGTGGCTGTCTCGTAAATACTACCTATGTCCTTCAAAATTTGTCCCATTTTAATCTGGCACAGGTTTTAAAAAATTAAATAAAAAAGAGTTGAAAAAGTTAATGGATCGTAGATTCTACTTTTATATATTAGTTTTATAATAAAATGTGAGGAGGAATAAGTTAGGGCATCCACGATGGGACGCCCTACACACCGCCACGTCAGCATTTTATCCTCCTCCTATTCCACCTGCAGTGGGGCGGACTATAGCCCGCCCTAAGCATTTTATCTATTATTGGAATATTTAAATACTTCAAAATTTGGGGAAATAACTTCATTTCATTAAAATTCAAACATTACAATACGAAATAAAAAAAACTACATTTTCTCAACGGCGGCGGTTGCGGTTCCAAACTTCTTCAATCATGTCGGTCATGAGCTGAGTATGGTCTTGTTGGTTGCGCATTGAGGCCTGTCGCTGTAGAACCGCACCGAAGCCAGTCGGTAATCCTCGAGTGACAGGCGAGGTCGCCGTGCTGGAGCTAGATCCGGCTTCATCATCCACCCAATTGGTGACATGTCCATGTTTTTGTTCGAGTATCATGTTATGCATGATGATGCACGCATACATGACGTCGGCGATGACTTCCTTGTACCAGAAACGCGCCGGACCTTTCATGATTGCCCACCGCGATTGGAGCACCCCAAAAGCCCGCTCCACATCCTTCCGCGCGGACTCCTGCTTTGCCGCAAACAAGACTCTCCTCTCACCAATTGGGCAGCTGATCGTCTTCAAAAAAACAAGCCACCTTGGATATATGCCATCGGCCAAGTAGTACCCCATATGATGTGTGCGGCCGTTGGCAGTGAACTGAATGGCCGGACCGTGACCCCTGCACTGATCGGCGAATAGGGTGGACCAGTTGAGGACGTTGATGTCGTTGTTCGACCCGACTACACCAAAGTAGGCATGTCAGATCCAGAGGCGGTGGTCAGCGACGGCTTCTAGGATCATCGTCGGGTGGCTGCCCTTGTAGCCGCTAGTAAATTGGCCTCTCCAGGCTGTTGGGCAGTTCTTCCACTGCCAGTGCATACAGTCGATGCTCCCTAGCATCCCAGGGAAGCCGTGCACCGTCTCGTGCATCCGCATCAGGCTCTGGCAATCATCAGCAGTTGGGCGTCGCAAATATGTGTCGCCAAAAGCCTCCACAACTAACTTACATAATTTCTTGAGACATTCGCGGCCAGTTGTATCCCCGACGTGAAGGTACTCGTCGAACATATCCGCTGTTGTGCCGTAGGCCAACTGGCGGATCGGAACCGTGCACTTCTGCAACGGCGTAAGTCCGGGTCTGCCGATCCCGTCTTTCCGATACTGGAAGTACTCATCACGTCCCTCCAACGTGTGCACAATGCGGAGAAAAAGATCTCGGCTCATTCTAAAACATCGGTGAAAAACATTCAGGCCCCACCTTGGATTCTCGGAAAAATAATCTGCGAACAGTCGTTCGTGCGCTACGTCTTGCTCGCGGGGGACAAACGTCCGACGTCGTATCGGGCGAGGGACCCGCGCCTCCGCCGCCGCCTCCTCCGCCGCCGCCTGCTCCCGCTGCATTTGTGCCAAGCATTCCGCCTTGGCTTCATTAACGGCATCGAACAAGGCTCGAGTCAAGGCCCGTCTGCAACCATTCGATGTACTCAAATCGTAGTCGTCCGGATTCATTTTTGAGACGATAAGAGAGAATAATTGAAGAGATGTGAAATTGAAGTGTGTGAAATAGTAGAGAATTTTAGTGTTTAAATAAGATAAAAATTTTGAAAAAATTCATAAAAAAAAATAAAACGCGTGACCATCGTCCGTCGCATCGTCCACGTCGTCCACAGTGGCGGACGATGCGACGAACGATGGGTATCCTCCGCGCATCGTCCGCAGACGATGTATCGAGCGCGGATGATGGGTAACCCATCGTCCGCCACATTGCGGATGCCCTTAGTGGAATATGAGGTCACTTTTACCAAAAATGGTAAAAGTGAGACGAATGAAAAAATGGGACAGATTTTTAGGTACGGTGGCAAGAGTCTTCAGTAAAAATTTCTGGTAAATAACTCAACTTTTTCGAGATCTTGTTTGCTATGCATTATTTGTGGTACAAAATATATTCAACCTTATCTGGAAACTCAACCTTTTAGGCAGCTGAGCTGATGGAAACATTTTGCATATGAGATATTTCATTGTTAATGCTAATAGATTAATTTATAATCCAATAATGTTTTGGTAAGAATAATTTTCCAATTAAATAAGAATAATTATACATTCACATTGGATCTACTCAGAATTGTATTCAAAAATGGAATTTCTGTTTCTTGATTGCTAAATCATTCCTTTAGAAGTGCAGAGGCTTTTGAGTCAATCCCAACTATGAAGAGGGCATAGAGAGGAGGGTCGAACCCATTTATGCACGTGAACTTACGAAGGCAGTGCTCGCGTTAACTAGGAGTGCGATCTATCACTATGCGCATATTTAAAATACTCCCTCCGTATTAAAAAAATAAAAACATTTGAAATGGTACGAGTTTTAATGGATAATTGGTAAAGTAAGTGAAAATAATTGGTAAAATAAGAGAGATAGAAAAGAAAATGAAGTAAAGTATTGTTATTTTTAAAAAAACTGAGTGAGTATATATTTATAATTATAATTAAGTAAGAGTAAATATATTAAAAATGGAGGTGTTGGCAAAAGTAGCGTCATATCCGATCAATAGCAATTAAGTAATTAAACTCTGAGCTGTTTGGTTGAATTTATCTTTTCTCCTTAGTTATTATTATTTGGTAGTTATATGTGAAACAAGTAGTGTTAGTCAACCATATTAGTTTTATTTGAACAACAAAACAAATAAAAAAACTAGGAGTCTTCGGGTTAGGTGCTATTAGCAGTATTTAAGATCTCAAAGCTCAGATTTGTTTCTCAAGTGTGGTGTGTTGACTCAATGGCGGAGGAGAAGAAGAGCTTCGTCAGAATTAGTGGTAAGCCCCATTTAATCTCCTCTTGTACGTATCAAGTGTGATTTTGAGCCTATGCATTGGATTTTGCATGTAGCTCTGCTATGGGCAGACGTGCTGGTGGCTTACGCCCTCTTCGTCATGCAAAACTATCTCACCGATGTCTGGGGGCTCAGCTTGATCCACGCTGCTCTCATCTTGAACATTTGGAACGGAGTTTATCGGATATTACCACTCTTCTTCCTCTACTTGGTCGACAAATACCTCGGCTATTTGAAGCTTCTTGTCTTCACTAGCTTAGCCTATGCTGCAGTAAGTCACTCTGTATTATGTTTGGTTCATAAGATAATTATAATCTCACAACTTAATTCTAGATTATGTCTTGCCACTATTTTATCTAAGAAACCCAACACTACCTTACTTAGTCTTTCTAATTCTCTCTCAATTTTTTTTGCAGGGGATCACCATGGTGGCTGTGTCAACTCCTCCCCTCGCAAACGCATCTGGCACGTGTAAACGATACGAGCCTGAATGCGTTGGCCACGCTCAGAAGGGCATCCTTATTGCAGGCTTGGCCTTGATAGCTGTTGGAGTGGCCGGTAACCTCGTCTCTCTGTTACCTTATCTTAACTGGAAGAAGAAGATTGACGAAACTAGCTCTGGCCGAGGCGTTGATGTATATCAGGTAGCTGGCCTAATTGGGGTGGTGGTTGTGCCTATAGTTGGAGCCATTGCTCTGCCATACATCAGACCACCAACTCTCAAGTTTGGGATCCCAGCCATCTGCACTGTCGTCGGCACCTTCCTTTTCCTCACCGGTTTCTCCAAATACACCGATGATGATCCCTCACGTAACAGCCCTCTCTTCAATGTTTTCAGAGTGTTCGTCGCAGCCTCACTCAAGATCTTCCGTTCCTACCCAGACAGCAACGAGGATTATCACGGCCATGAGATAGGGAAGACGGAACTCACACCCACCAGGTGCCTTAGGGGGCTGCATAAGGCCGCCATAATATTGCCCGGTGAAGTTCCCCCCACTGGGAAGAGCTGGACGCTCTGCACCGTAGCGCAAGTGGAAGAGGCCAAGATTGCAGTGCGGATGCTCCCAATGTGGATGACTTTCATCGTTTGTGGCATTGTAGCCGCCATTGGAGACACTTACTTTGTCGAACAAGCAGGCAAGCTCAACCGCAACATCGGGAGATTAACGCTGCCTATTCAAGTGCTTCTACTAGTAAGAAGGTCAACAAAAGATTGGCTAGGCAGGGAGGTGAAGAAATTCCTGGAGAAATTTAAAACTGGCCGGGCACCCTCGTATGGGATAGCAGCGGGGATGGTATGTTCGATCTTGTGCTGTATAAGTGCAGCTTTGGTGGAGAAAAAGAGGCTTAAGGTTGTGATACGCAACGGACTGCTGGACCAGCCGGATGAGCAGATCAAGATGAGTATTTATTGGCTGGTTTTCCAGTTCATCTTGTTAGGTGGATTAGAAGCTTTTTTGGATAACAGTGTGAGTGTATACTACAGAGATCAGTCGCCTGGATCAGTCGAAAACTACCTGGTGAACTTCATTCGAGGGGTGACCGGTTTGGGATACATGTGCAGTGCACTTTCCGTGTATGTTGTGGGGAAGATAAGCGAGAAGGGAGGGAGGACAAACTGGTTTCAGCATAGCTTGAACCGGAGTCGATTGGACCGCTACTACTGGGTGCTGGCGGGTTTGAGTCTGCTGAATCTGGTCGTGTTTGTGTTTGTGGCGTCGTTTTATAGATACAAGAAGCCGGAAGAAGATGGTAGGAGCGCGCCTGACCAGGGTGATGGTTTCATGGATAAATTTACGGAAGGCGATCAGAATAGAACATGTTGTTGCTTTTGTTGAGATCAGTATGAAAAACTTCTTCCATGTTGTATTTCTTTTGCAATGTACTACCATTTCCAGGCCACATTGCTCATGTTGCATTTACACTAGCTTAAGTTTCACTTTCTTAATAATTTGTGAGAATTTTTGGTGAAGTCACTTTTTGGAGATTGCAAATGTAAGAGTTTGTTTTGTTATATGCATTATTTGTGATGAAAAAATGGAGTTTATTCAACCCTATGTGGAAACTCAGTTTTTTTTTTAGTCAGCATATGGAAACAGTTTGCAAATCAGATTTTTCACTTGGGTCTTTCTTTATTGCGTTATCAATGGTAACTAGATTATTTTATAATCCAATAATGTTTTGGTAAGAATAATAAGAATAATATTATATTCTCATTGGATCCATCAGAATTGTTATTTTTTAATCATCAAAAGGAAAGTCAAAAATATGGATTTTTTGTTTCTTATAGCTAAATGCAGATAGACTTTTGAGTCAACCCCAACTATGAAGATCGCATTGAGAATTTCTGGTAATCTATTAAAACTTTTTTTTACCTTTCTTCACGTTGGAACAATTGAGACAAGACAATAACAAACAGAATCTGTTGTTGGTGTTTGCAGCATTGTTGTGGCCAACATATTAGGGGCTTCTTGGTACGATGGAATGCAATGGTGAAATTATCTAACTGAAGTTTGGGGGCTAAGTTTCTTTCACCGGTGCTGGAATCCTAAACATCTGGAATGGGATCTCTCTGCTTCTCCAACCTCTCTTCCTCTTTGCCGTCAGCACTTTTCTCGGAAATTTCTACATGCTTGTGATCTCCAGTCCATCCTACACTTTGGTGAGAAAATCAGGCCTTATTCTCTTGATCACCAAAATATTGACCTCAACTTTGACAATTTGTCCTTGTTCAGGGGATCTGGCTTCTGTTCAAGTCAGCTCCACAGGTTCTTGCCAATGCAACGGGCACGTGCAAGCAATACGTACAGGAATGCATAGGCAACACACACAAGGCTCTCCTCTGCACGGGGATGGCATTAATAGCTGTCGGAGTAGCTGGCAACAACGTGTCCGTGACATCATTTCTCAAGCAACAATCGGATAATAAATTTTGGGGGAAATTCTTAGCTTGGTTGAGGAAACCAGGATCGATAATCGTGGCTATGTAGCCATAGTAGGAGCCATCACGCTCCCTTACATAAAGCCATGGACATACCGGTTTGGAATACCTGCTGTCTGCACTACTATTGCTGGCATATCCTTTCTGACCGGTTTACAGTGTTTTCCATTCGATTTATCCAAGCTAAATAGGAAGCGATAGAAAACATGGGAAGAATAATTTCCCCCAGCATGTTACTGTGGAAAAAACATGTGAAAAATGTGGGAGACCTTTGAGGTGGCCAAGACCTATGGCCTTTCATCTTAGGTAACCCCCAAATGCATTAAGAGATAATCTTGATTGCAAGGCCTTTCAAGTGCTTTCTCTAGCCTATAAATAGGCTTGATCTTGGAGTGGATAAAACACCAACAAAAAGCATTCTCTCTTCTCTCTAGTTCTCTACATCATAGTAGCATTGCATAGCTCGATTCTCAGAACTTCATCAAGTTCGCCGGTGCCTAGCGGGTTTGAGGTGCTTCTACACGCCAGGAGGAAGTCGTTTTATCTTTGGGGACAATACGTCATTCCGTGAGCACTAGCCGGGGCGTAATTTGTCTTGCGGAAAGAGGGCTTCCCTCGACTCGACTTATAGTTCGGTTTGTTTTATTATTTCCGTTGTAATTTTCATTCCACTTATTGTTATTATCTTCCTTCGATTGTAATAGTTAGAGTACCGCCTGTAACGGCTTAGGAATTTTATCCCATTATTTCTAAAATTCGCAAGACAAATTAGTGTACTCTTCTAAGGAAGGATTATACTAATCGAAGTTGGAGGAAACATGAGCTCCAAAGCTGGAATGAAGAAACGAACAGTCGGAATGTCGATGCGCAATGAAGTGGTTAATTCCTTGAGATCTATTCTCTTGAGAATTGTGTTTATCATTTGTCATTTGACAAGCAAGACCAATTTAGATTTGGTAGTAATAATTGGGATGCATGTGGTGTTGAATATACCAATGCACATATGGTTCAATATAATTGTGCACTTATTGTTGGAGACAATATTGTGCAAATTATTTGAACGTGTTGTTATAAACAATAAAGATCACGAGGTGGTCGCAGTGGTCTCCGACGTGGACCATGGTAATAATCCAAATGAATGGTTTGTCGATACGGGTGCCACATGTCATGTGTGCTCCGAGAGAAACGTTTTTTCTACTTACAAATCTGTTGGATGTAGAAAAGTACGCATGGGAAACCAAGCCTCTTTTGAGGTAGTTGGTGTGGGTAATGTGTTCCTAAAACTAGGATCTGGAAAGGTTCTTACCCTTAAGGATGTGCTGCATGTCCCAGACATCCAAAATAATTTGGTGTCAGGCTCACATCTAGTAAATCATGGATTTTCACTAGAATTTGAGTGTGAAAAGGTTATATTGACCAAGAATGGAAAATTCATAGGTGAAGGCCACCTTGTGAATGAGCTTTTTGAGCAGAATGTTACGGTCATTCACCGTGGAAAAGGAATATGCAATAAAGAAGATGACACATCCTCTTATTTGCTTGAAAGCTCTGATTTATGACATAATAAATTAGGACATGTAAATCTAAATGCTATAAAAAGATTAGTAAATCTTAATTTACTAATAGTTGATAAGTTTAACTAACAAGAAAGATGTGAAGTGTGTGTTGAAGCCAAAATGGCTAAGCTTCCGTTCCATTCGGTAGAGCGAAGCACAAAACCTCTTGAGTTAATCCATGTGATTTGAAATTTGTGTAAACAAGAGGTGGTAAAAAGTATTTCATCACATTTATAGATGATTGCACAAGGTATTGTTACCTTTACTTATTAAGAAGTAAAGATGAGGCAATTGAAGCGTTTAAAGACTTCAAAAATGAAGCTGAAAATCAACTTAATTATCGAATTAAGTGTGTTCGAAGTGATAGAGGTGGTGAGTATGTAGCGTCGTTTGCAGAATTATGCCATGCTAGTGGTATAATTCACCAAACTACAGCTCCATATTCTCCTCAGTCGAATGGTGTTGCTGAACGCAAAAATCGAACACTTAAAGAGATGATGAATACTTTGTTGATTAGTTCAGGTTTACCCCAGAACATGTGGGGGGAGGCTTTGTTAACGGCGAATTATATCCTGAACAAGATTCTACTTAAAAATAGGGATGTGACTCTCTATAAGTTGTGGAAATGCAAGAAACCTTCGTATTCATACCTCAAAGTGTGGGGGTGTTTAGCAAAGGTAGAAGTGCCGCCTCCGAAACAAGTTGCTATTGGCCCTAAAACAGTCGTTTACATCTTTATTGGCCATGCACTTAATAGTAGTGCATATCGTTTCCTAGTCCATAAGTCAGTTGTGTCTGGCGTGGCTGAAGGATCAACGATAGAGTTAAGGAATGCTATATTCTTTGAGAATGTTTACCCTTGCAAGAGGCAGGAGGATCGTTCTAGTGAAAGAATGATGAATGAATCCACTAGTTCTAATCCTCCAAAAAGGACGAGGTTAAGTCCTGAGGATGTAGAACCAAGACGTGGTGAAAGAGTTAAAATTGCTAAGACTTTTGGTCCCGACTTCATAACCTTTATGTTGGATGATGAACCAAAGTCGTTGGCGGAAGCGCTGTCTGGCCCAGATGCGTCATTCTGGCAAGAAGCAATCAATAGTGAAATTGAATCAATTATGAGAAATAACACATGAGTGTTAATAGAGTTGTCAGAAGGTTGTAAGACCTTAGGGTGCAAGTGGATCCTAAGAAGGAAATATAAAACTGATGGTACTATTAAAAAGTACAAAGCTTGCCTAGTTGTAAAAGGCTTTAAGCAGCAAGAAGGATATGACTTCTTCGACACGTATTCACCCGTTACGAGAAGCACTTCTATTCGGGTGCTTCTTGCGATTGCTGCTTTGCACAATCTTGAAATTCACCAAATGGATGTGAAAACTGCATTTCTGAATGGTGAATTGGAGAAAGAAATTTATATGGAGCAACCTGAAGGGTTTGTAGTACCTGGCCAAGAAAGAAAGGTATGCAAACTAGTGAGGTCTCTATATGGATTAAAACAAGCGCCTTTGCAATGACACTTGAAGTTTGACAATGTGATGTTGTCAAATGGGTTCACTATCAACGAGTGTGATAAGTGTGTTTACATTAAGAACACAAATAATGGGTTCGTTATTGTGTGTCTTTATGTGGATAATATGTTGATTATGGGCAGCAATAGTGTCATTATCAAAGAGACCAAAAATATGTTGAAGAGAAATTTCGACATGAAAGATATGGGTCTGGCTGATGTGATTCTCGAAATCAAGATTAAAAGGAATCCTGAGGGAATAGCTTTGACACAATCTCATTCCATTGAGAAAGTGCTTAAGAAGTTTCACTCCTTTAATTGTGAGTCAGCTAAGACTCCATTGGAACCCAATGTGCATTTGAGTAAGCACACGGGAGAGCCTGTAGCTCAAGAAGAATCAAGGATCATAGGGAGTTTGATGTTTATCACAAACTGCACCCGACCAGATCTTGCGTGTACGGTGAATAAGCTGAGCCGATATGCGAGCAACCCAAGCAAGGAACATTGGAAAGCTCTGCGTAGGGTTTTGAGATACATGAAGTATACTCTTAACTTTGAGCTGCAATACACAAGATATCCCCAAGTACTTGAAGGGTACTGTGATGCAAATTGGATCTCTGATTCAAAAGACTCGTTCTCGACGAGTGGGTATGTGTTCACCGTGGGGGTGGAGCTGTTTCGTGGAAGTCAACGAAACAGACATGTATAGCTAGATCCACCATGGAATCTGAGTTTATCTCTTTAGACAAAGCAGGGGAAGAAGCCGAGTGGCTTAGAAACTTCATAGAAGATATTCCATGCTGGAAGAAGCCAGTGCCGACAGTAGTGATACACTGTGATAGCCAAGCGGCTACGGGAGCACATAGTGGCTTATACAATGGTAAGTCTCGACACATTCGTCGACGACATAATACCGTGAGGCAGTTGATCGCAAGTGGTGTTATCACAGTTGACTATGTAAGGTCAGTGGATAACTTAGCGGATCCGTTAACGAAAAGTTTAAACTGTGATTAAATGCATAAATTGCTGAAAGGAATGGGATTGAAAACCACATTTTAAAAGATGATTATAGTGGTAACCCAACCATACAATTGGAGATCCTATGGGCTTGGTTCAATGGGAAAACAAAGCTATATGACTCTAGTTGTAACACTCGGAAGATATTTTATCTTCGCTCATTCTTTTGAAAGCATTGAGTGTTGTAACCTGCATGTGGTAAGAGGCTAAGTTTTTACTTTTAATGATTCTTAGAAGCCTCGAGAAGGTGGGTATTGCAGGATACCTGGAAAAGAATCACCTATGTAAGTGAAGAAGTGTGGGCCACTTCAACATGTGAATCACTTATGAATCCAAAGTGGTGTTCCATGGCCAGTAAAGGACACAAACGTGAGAACTGATGAGTTTGTAAATAGTATTGTGTCAATATTATTGTCTCGGTATACACCAAGCAGGAATGGTTCAAGGCATCACGTCCACCAGGCCGCCGGTAGGCCCGATAGTGTTGACTATGGAAAGTTCAAAGCCCCAAGCTACTATTCCAAATGCAATATTGTTTCTCGAGGATTGAGCGAAGAGTCTGCATGCATGCATACACGTCTTGTGTTGGTTTGAGCTTGCAGTGCTCTAACCAATGTGGGGGATTGTGGAAAAAACATGTGAAAATGTGGGAGACCTTTGAGGTGGCCAAGACCTATGACCTTTCATCTTAGGTAACCCCCAAATACATTAAGAGATAATCTTGATTGCAAGGCCTTTCAAGTGCTTTCTCTAGCCTATAAATAGGCTAGATCTTGGAGTGGATAAAACACCAACAAAAAGCATTCTCTCTTCTCTCTAGTTCTCTACATCATAGTAGCATTGCATAGCTCGATTCTCGGAACTTCATCAAGTTCGCCGGTGCCTAGCGGGTTTGAGGTGCTTCTACACGCTAGGAGGAAGTCGTTTTATCTTTGGGGACAATACGCCATTCCGTGAGCACTAGCCGGGGCGTAATTTGTCTTGTGGAAAGAGGGCTTCCCTCGACTCGACTTATAGTTCGGTTTGTTTTATTATTTCTGTTGTAATTTTCATTCCACTTATTGTTATTATCTTTCTTCGATTGTAATAGTTAGAGTACCGCTTGTAACGGCTTGGAAATTTTATCCCATTATTTCTAACAGTTACCAATGTGGCTGACCTTCTTAGTGTGTGGGATCATCTCCTCAACGGGAAACACGTACATTGTGGAGCAAGCAAAGAAGCTGGACTGGCTCAAATCTTTAGTACTAATTAATAATGTATAAAACATGAATATGAAATAATTATTGCCCAAATTATGTAATTTTGTTACTAAAAATATTTACAAATGATTTATCATCAATACATGAATTTAGTTATTTCAATATATTATGGGCTAAAATAATAATAACAAACCATAATTCAATGTGGTAATATATATGATAAAGATACAGTTAAGTAAATCAATAATAGGCCAATAATTTTAGGACATCAATGAGCCCAAGAACTCCTCTCCAGCTGAAACAAAATAAAATAAAACCTATAATACGTTTTAATACTCCATTCGTCCAGTAATAGGAGTCATATTTAATATGACACCAGTTTTAAAAAATATAAAGAAAAGTGGGTTGAATAAGTTAGTGAAATATGATCCTATTACCCCCCATTAATATATATGTGTTTTATAAAAAAAAATGTGAGTAGAATTAATTGGTGGAATGTGAGTCTACTTACCATTTATAATAAAAGTAAAATAGGACTTTTATTGTGGGACAGATCGAAATGGCAAAATAAGATTTTTATTGTGAGACAGAGGGAGTATATTATAATATGACTATATTGTATAACCAAAATTTTACAGTTAATTTAGGATTTTATTACCTAGCGTCCACATCAATCCTAAACAAAGTAAGATAAATAGATCGTCTCCACTCTATAGAATAATTTGATGCTGATAAAGAAGGAGCCGAAATCAAGAATTAATTAGGCGACCATTCAAGGTTGTTTTAAATTAATAAATCTCAAATTTAAATCATGTATTGGAATTTTCCTGAAATAAGTTATAAGATTTTTTCTTAACTTTGTTTAGATTTCAATTATTTTTTAATTGTCTCGGTTCCCTAACAATGTGAAAAAGAATTTTCAAGTAATAAAATCGAAACGTCAAACTCTCTCTTCTCTATGTTCTCTTATGTCACTCTCCTAAGATATCCTAGTTCCGATTCTGACCAAGAACCAGTCCGATTTTGACCAATTATTGTGTTGGTTTGACTCAACTTATTTTAACACAAGTAATATCCGCAAGTGTACGGGGCTAGTTTAGCAATTAGCAAACAAGAGTATCGTATCCCACAGAGATAAATTTGTACCAACTTAACTACCACGAACAAATGTTAACTACTATCTAGACAACTGGAAAAGGTTTGATTTGTTATAACACTACTGTAAGCATATAATAAGCAAGTAAACGAATGAAAACAAGTAAATAGGATGTGAAAAGATAATATGGAGAAAATTGTATAACTCAAGGATCCGATGCACAATTTCAAGCTCTTATCCAATCAAATTGCCTTATCTTTTGGTGTTCCTAGAGTTATTAAGTCGATCACAATTATAGATTAAACCCCCTCCCGACGTGAGAAACCTGTAGATTAGGTGCTAGGATTGAAGTCCCATTCTAATACTAAACCCCTAACCCCCGAAAGCTCGATAAGATCAAAGACCTCACTCAAAACCTCAACTCTCGCTAGTTCTATTGAATTAAGGTGTGAATTATTCTTCTTTCCAGATTAATTATATCATCTCCCGATTAATCTAATTAATCCTACACAATCAAGTGGTGATCAAGCAATTGAAAGGAATAAACCCAAGAATAATCAAATAACTATAAGAGCAAGGTAAGAACAAAAACAATTGGATATAAACTATAAAATTAGTGCATGATCACCAAGAATTCTACAAAAGTTACTCATGTTCATGGAGAAAACCAAGTTTAACACAAAGGAATCTAACAAATACATGAATAAAAGATACTCCCTCCGTCCCAGATAATTTGGGACACTTTGACCCGGCACGGGTTTTAAGAAATGTAATGGAAAGTGAGTTGAAAAAGTTGGTGGGATGTGGGTCCTACTTTTAAAGTATTAGTTTTATAATAAAATGTGAGTATGAATGAGTTAGTGGAATATGGGGTCCACTACCAAAAATGGTAAAAGTGAAGTGGGACAAATTATGTGGGACGGCCCGAAATGGAATAATGGGTCGAATTATCTGGGATAGAGGGAGTATTAATTACTCCTGTAAGATAGATCTATGGAGTGAAGCTTCAATCTTTAATTCTCTCTCTCAAAAGTGTTCTTGGGGTGTGTGTGTGAGTATAGGAGGAGGTAGGTGTAGAATGTTCCGTAACCCTAGCCTTTTTCTTCTTTTTCTTTTTTCTCAAAAATCATGTTTTCTGCAAAATAATTCGCCAAAACACAGTACCCGGAGGGATGTATTAATACACTGTAAATTCACCTGGCAGGGTGGTCATTTTCGACCACTTTCTGACTCTTTCAGCGCAGAATCACTGTACCCGACCGGGAGAATTTATAAGATAATAATTCACCCCGCCGCGTGAAAATTTCTGGACAACGCAGTGTTCTTATAACGGCCATAACTTCTTCTATCGAACTTCGATTGAGGCGTATGAGATATCTACCCATGCAAAGATATTTCAAATACGAAGAGATTGATATGCATTAGGGGCTGATTGGACTTCAAAATATCCAGTAAAAATTGTCTCAAACCAAGGTTGTTGCTCATGCACATATTTTGTACCTTTTTCTACACATTCTTAACAAAATGGTTAACATACCAACATAATAGAGAAGTAGATATAAGCACGCTCAATAATAGACAAAATATGATCAAATTCATGCAAAACCACCCTCTAAAACCATGTAAAATCCAAGTATGTTAAGGTTGTCATGAGTTGGAAGTCGTCGTACCCAAACTACCGTTCCAACGAAGGTCTCGTCGACGTGAAAAAAGCCGCATATGCGAGGAAGAGGAAGTCCACACATCCGCCTGAAATGAAGCCGAAGAAGGTCTGTCTGTTACTGGTAATTTTGAAAAGAACGATTCTTTGAAGCAAAACGAACAAGGCCCGTCGGCGGCGTCAGGGTTTCTAGGTTCTTCTAACCCTAGTTCTCACGCGGAAGTTCATTCTTCTCCGATTCCAGAAGTTGAAGACGACATTGAATACTTGGTTTCGTTGATTTTTTAGTTTTGATGGTGTTAGGGTTGATGCAGTGCCTATGACAACATTTCTTTTTTGATGTAATTCGGCACTAGGTGAGGTTAAATGTTCAGGACCAATTCGAAGTAGCAAATGAATATGAAGTAATACTTTGTCTTATAATTTATTATCCATTTATTGCATCAATTTGATGTCTGTTTATTGACATAAATTATTGTCTCATTGTCGACGAAGAAGCAATCACATAATTGTTAACTTGTCACAAATACGCATAATGTATCAAACCAACAACCACTAGAAATTTTTTGGTGTCTGGTTAAGTGTCCGGGACCAATTGGAAGTATATAATGTATATGAAGGACTACTTTGTCTTGTTATTTGTTGTCCATTTATTTTATTTAACATTTACATGTAATTCCAAAAATATTAAACAAAATTAAAATAAAAAATTCAAGATAAGCTGCAGTAATGAAAATCGGCTAATCAGGTCAAATTTTCGCTACTCGACCGTTAATCGCCAGGAATTGATGAAACCGTCAAAAAAGAATCTAAACGGTAGCTTTTTTCGTATGTTTTGGATTCGATTTTCAAAAAGTGAATGTTCTGGACCAAAATTAGTACTTTACTCTATTTAATAATGAACTACTTTACCGTGCCAAACACATTAATTAATTACTCCATCCGTCCCATAAAAATATGGGCAATGGATATGGCACGAGAATTAAGACAAAATTGGTAAAGTAAGAGAGATGAGGAAAACAGTATGGTAAAGTAAGAGAGAGGAGGAGAATGGAATGCACATATTTTTGTGCATTGGTGGTTACAATCGGGAAATTATTTGAATTATTTAAAAATTTTAAATCTTTGTAGTATTATTTAAATTATTGCATTACAATCGGAAAATTAATACGTATTCGTAGTATTATTTAAAATATATTGAATGGTTTACTTTTAAAGGATTCATTTTTAGTTTAATGCTTGATTTCAACAACAACTTAAATAAAACAAACTAAAATTCAATTCAATTTACGTCAAAATAAACTACAACTTGATTCATGTAGAAAAATAGGTATCTTAAAAATTACTATCTCCGTCCCCCAAATTTTGACACAGTTTACTATTTCGGTCCGTCCCTGAAAATTTGACACACTTCACTTTTTACTATTTTTGGTAGTGGACCTTATATTCCACTAACTCATTCCTACTCACATTTTATTATAAAACTAATACTTTAAAAGTAGGACCCACATCCCATCAATTTTTTCAACTCACTTTCTATTACATTTCTTAAAACCCGTGTTGGGTCAAAGTGTGTCAAAATTTAGGAGACAGAGGTAGTATAAATTATTGTTGCAATCAAGCATTAAAAATGAATGATTAAAATAACCATTCAATATTTTCTAAATAATAGTACCACAAATGGATATTAATTTCCTGATTGTAATGCAATAATTTAAATAGCATTACAAAGATTTAAATAATTTATTTTTGGATTACACTACAAAGATTTAAATAATTTGTTTTGAGATAATATATAAAAATTCAATAATACCACAAAATTTTTTGGTCCTTAACAAATTACAAAAGAAGTACATAAACATTAAAAAATCTCAAGTTTGGTCCTCAAATCACACTAAATGGACAAATTTTCCCCCTCAAGGGCTAAACGGTAGAATAGTAAAAATCAGGACCAAATTTCAGATTTATGAAACTTTTTGGCTGAAAATGTAACTGTGTAAATATTGGGTACTAAAAATGTGCAAACCCTATTTTCTGGATATTAGTTTTGTAGTTCACTCAAAAAAATATCCCACAATATATGAAAAGTTTCATATATGTAAACCCATGAAAACACTATCAGTGAACCAATCACACCCTAATTACACTACTTTTTCTTCTCTTCTTTCTTATTTTACTCATTTTTTCTATTTCAATCTCTTACTTTACTAATTTCACATTAAAACTCATGTCATCTCTAAAGTTTAAAAAGTCACAAACTTTGGGGAAAGTTTGGTTTTTCCCACAAACTATAAAAGTTGCGCCTAAAGTCAAGAACTTTATCGGATCGTGCAAATTTTCCAAACTACCCGACCTGACGACATATTTCCGTTAAAAACTTATCTCACGTGGCATGCCGGAGGCGTGAGTTGGCAAAATTTTTGAACTAAGGTATTATAACCTCTTTTTGGCTGATTTCGAAAGTGCAATCCCAATTAAATCGATGGAAAACGTAATCGACAAGAGTGAAATCGTCGACAAACGGTTTAGGGATGAAATCGGCAACGTGTAAAGAAGATTCAATAAAAAAAAGCATAAAACGACGTTGTTTTGTGCCTAGTCAGAAATTTTGCTAAGTCACGCCTCCAGCATGCCACGTGGGATAAGTTTTAACGGAAATATGTCGTCTAACAGGTAGTTTGGGAAATTTGCACGATCCGATAAAGTTCGTGACTTTAGGCACAACTTTTATAGTTTGTGGAAAAAACCAAACTTTCCCCAAAATTCATGACTTTTTAGGCAATTTGCCCTTTAAGAAATGAAGAAAGTATATCATACAATGTGAAACACAAATGTCTATTGTTTTATTGTGAAATTTTTGCTGTTCAATGTAATTTATTAAATTTAACACAATAGTATTTTCTTTATTTGTATTTACGGTAAAAAATATTGCTATACAATATATACAGGGTCTTGTTAGGTTGAGAGTTTTGAACCTAATTAAGAATTGAGATATTGCTCAGCCACTCATCCAGAATATTTATAAAATATCAACAACATGTAGTTTATGTCAACTAGAGGGTATTATCGTCAATAGCCTGCACATCAAACGTCAACAACTTTATTCAATAAATACTTTTTTTAATTTAATTTTAATTTAATTTAATTTTTTTAAAATTTTTTTTAAGTTTTTTAAATTTTTTTTAAAAAAAAAATTAAAAAAAAATTAATTTTTTTTTATTTTTAAATTTTTTTTTATAATTTTTATACTTTTTTTCGTCAACTGCATATACAATTCATGTCAACTACACATCAAATGTCAACAACTTTATTCAATAAATACTTTTTGATGAATTGTACATGTAGTTGACATTATATGTGTGTAGTTGACATGAATTGTGTATGTGGTTGATATTATATGTGTGTAGTTGACATGAATTGTATATGTAGTTGACATTATATATATGTAGTTGGCATGGATTGTACACATTGACATGAATTGTATATGTAGTTGACATTATATGTATGTAGTTGACATAAATTGTATATGTAGTTGAAAAATAAAAAATATTAAAAAATATTAAAAAAATATTAAATTTTTTTAAAAATAAATAAATAAATAAATAAATAAAATTAAAATTAAAAATTAAAAAAAATATTTATTGAATAAAATGTACCATGATATTACCATTCAGCCCTTTCATAATTAATTAATCTATAAATATTTTCCATGTGGCAAAATCTGGACCACTCATTTAATGAAAATGAGTGGCTCAATTGATCACAACCCTATATATATATATAGGATTGTTAAATTGAGATTTTTTAGGGTAATTGAGAAATGAGATGCAATATCAGTCACTCATTTTTATTAAATGAGCGGCCCAGAATTTGCCACATGCAAAATATTTTCAGATTGATTAAATATGAAAGAGCAGAATGGTAATTTCTATTGCTTTCTTCAGCGTTTGGCGTCAATGTTCTTCAGCGTTTGGCGATTTCTGTGAGATCTCAGCATTCACGCGATTTTCTCGATTCAAATCGAAATCTCTCCAATTTCTTCTCAGTTTTAGGTTTTTGTGATGTATTTCTGAAGGAATCTCATTTGTTTATTATTGTTATCATTGTTGATTCTGAAAATTGATAATTTTCGAAAAAAAAGTCGAGTAATTCGACGAAGTTTGGTTGAATCTGAAGTTTTTATGTTGATTTTAGCGACTTTAATTTTGTTTTTATGTTTTATTTGTTGATGCCCAGTCAAATTTGTTCCTAATCAGTTTTTTTTTTTTTTTTTGCCTTTTCATCTTTAGCTTCGAGTTTAGTTCATAATCAAAGCCTAAGGTGTTATCTGATGGATTCTTCATCATATTCAGAGTCGATGTTGACGAATGTTGAAGGTTTTTGGTTTGATTTTCATTAACATGACTTTTTTTGTACTTTGGTGGTGAATTATACTCTGTTGACATAACTGCAGATTTATTGACATTCTATGTACTCCCCCCGTCTCGCTTAAGATGACACGTTTTCCTTTTTAGTTTGTCCCAACCAAGATGACACATTTCCTTTTTTGGAAACTTTCTCTCTCCAATTAATACACTCAACCACTTCTTCCCACCCCTATCAAAATATTCATCTTTCTTTCTCTCTCTATTTTAATACTTCCACCCACCTTTTCTCTCTCCAATTAAACACATTAACTAATTACTCCTAAAATCCCGTGCCGGCTAAGGAATGTGTCATCTTAGCCGGGATGGAGGGAGTAGTATTTATTGATATCATGTATACTCTCTGTTGCTATGATGATCATTTCTTGTTTACTATTATACTCTTTGTTG
The DNA here is from genome assembly GCF_029641045.1 of Salvia hispanica. Taxonomy (NCBI): domain Eukaryota; kingdom Viridiplantae; phylum Streptophyta; class Magnoliopsida; order Lamiales; family Lamiaceae; genus Salvia; species Salvia hispanica. The sequence continues at coordinate 22,059,123 of NC_142692.1, forward strand.
CTATGATGATCATTCTATGTAGTATTTATTGATATCATGTATACTCTCTGTTGCTATGATGATCATTTCTTGTGATCAATGTCGAACCCTTCTTAAAGACCGAACTAGAGACCAAATTTGGGCCACTCATTTTTCTTAATCTTATGGTTCTGATTAATTTACAATTAATTTAATATTTTATTAAATAAAAATGCTAATTTTTTTTTAATTTTTTAATTTTTTCAATTTTTTTTTAAAATTTTTTAAAAATTTTTTTGTTTTTTTTTTATATTTTTTTTATTCAATAAAAACTTGCTGGAGTAAATAATGAACTATATTCACTACATAATGAACTAAATGAAGTAATTTTTCGCATTCATTATATACTGGATTTACTTCAACTGAATGATAATTATCTCATAACACATTATGAAGTAATAAACTAATGAAATGAAGTAATAACATAACTGAATGAAGTAATAAACTAACGGAATGAAGTAATAACATGACTGAATGAAGTAATATACTAACGGAATGAAGTAATAACATGACTGAATGAAGTAATATAAACTAACGAAATGAAGTAATAACATGACTGAATGAAGTCATAAACTAATAGAATGAAGTAATGGCATAAATAAATGAAGTAATAAACTAACGTAATTAAGTAATAGCACAACTGAATGAAGTAATAAGTTCATAACATACTTCATTTAGATCATTATTTAGTTCATTATGTAGTGAATATAGTCCATTATTTACTCCAGCAAGTTTTTATCGGATAAAAAAAATTTAAATTTTTTTAAAAAAATTTTAAAAAATAAAATAAAAATAAAAATAAAAATAAATAAAATAAAAAATAAATTAAATTAAAATAAAAATAAATTTTTATTTATTAAATAAAATATTAAATTAATTGTTTATTAATCCTAACCACCAGATTAAGAAAATGGATGACCCTAATTTGGTCTCTAGTTCGGTCTTTAAAAGTGGATATATATAGGGTTATAATCAATTGAGATTTTTTATTCTAACTAGTGTACACCTGTGCTATGCATAGGACAAAAGATTTTTAAATAATGAAGATATATTAATTTATAATAAATAGTATAGAGTAAATAAGTATAAAAATATTTTTATAGATAAGAACTACTTCATTCGTCCTCGATTAAGAGTCACACTTTGACCGGACACGAGTTTTAAGAAATGTAAAGAAAAGTTGTTGAAAAAGTTAGTGGAATGTGGGACCCATTTTTTTATATTTGTTTTATAATAAAATGTGAGTGAATTGAGTTAGTGGAATGTGGGACCTACTTACTATTTATGGTAAAAATGAAGTGTAACTTTTAATTGAGGAAAGTGTGACTCTTAATAGGGGACGGAGGAGTAATTAACATAAGTATTTGTAATATTATAAACAACGACAAAAAATTATTTGTACAATTATACTTCTCTCGACCCACTCTCAATGAAACATTTTATATTTTAGTAGATGATTATATATTATTTTAATATTTAATATGAGTGTAGTATAAAATAAAAGAAATAACAAAAGAGGAGATGTGTGGATGAAATAGAATAAGACATACAAATATTGTTATTTGTTTGATAATGATATTAGTTTCACTTTATATCATTATTTATTGGTGTTTCATAATTATTTGGTTTAGCCATATTTGAATTCAGTATAAACATATTCCAAATTTTTGAGAAGTAAAAAGAATAGAAACATTTCATATTTTAGCAGATGATTATATACTATTTTAATATTGGGAAATTGGCATCTAATCTACGAACCTTTCAAAAAATTGGGTTTTTCCCACGAACTTTAAAATTGGCAAATAATATCATGAACTTTACCTCGAGTTTGTTTTTTCCCACGAATGAAAAAATTCATGTTATTTTAATAGATTGAAGAATAATTTTGGAGGGTGTGCTTCAAGAAAAATTATCTTCAAAGATTGAAAAACTTGAAGCTTTCAAAATTGTTGTCGAGAAATTACGAAAAAAAATCCGTATCATAATATTATTTGTGGGAATTTTTTCATTCGTGGGAAAAAACAAACACGATGTAAAGTTCCTGATATTATTTGCCAATTTTAAAATTCGTGGGAAAAACCCAACTTTTTGAAAGTTTCATGATATTAGATGCAAATATCCCTTTAGTATTTGATATGGTGTAGTCAAATAAAACCAAACTATTTGAACGAATAAATAATAGTAATACTTAGTAGTCAAATAAAACCAAACTTTTAAGACATAATAATATTATAGTCATGACACCCAAATTTAAAACTCAAATTATTCAATTAAAAAATAATTTAACTTAATAAAATATATATTATACAAAATACAATAATTTAGAAGTCTAAATTAGAACCATTTAAAGTATAGTAATAATAATAGAGTTCAACATCCAAATTAAAATGCTATTTAAATAAATAAAAACATTAATTATAAAATCTATACTACTACTACACTATTACAGCTGAAATTATATCATACACTAAAAACCCAAATTAGAGCCCAATTAGTATACAACAGCCACATTTTATGAAACCTTAAACTAATGATGCTCCACTCTCACTCTCTCTCACCCCCTCTCTCCATTAACCGCCGCCGCCTCACACACCTCGCCGGTGAGCAGCGCCAACTGCTTCCTTCATTCCCTCATTTCCTTCTCTATCTCTCCCATCGGTGGAACCCGCTAAACACCAACTTGCCGCCGCCGCCGGGCAACTCCTCTTGTCCGTCGGCCCACTGAACAACAATCTCCATGTCGCCGCAGTAGTACCTCCAGTTTGTGCCCCTTCAACACACAGCCGTGCCTCAGCCGCCGCCGGGCTCACCTCACCCGCCAGCTCCCTCATCTCCCGACTTCGGCACTCTTCTTTTTTCCTCTCCTTTTTCTTATTCTCCAGCGAGAAAGATCAGATTTTTGAATGAATCTGTTGCTGCCGCCGCCGTACTTCTCTCTCTCCTTCCTCTTCTTTCTCATCTTCTCAACTTTCCTCCCATCTCTCTCGTTCCGGATCCCTCCTATCCTCTCGGCCAGCCGCCGCCTTTCTGCCACCGCCCCGTCTCCCTCAGCCTGCCACCCTCTCGTCGGAGCTGTCGCCGGATTCCAAGCACCACGCTATGTTGCAATCAAAATTTAGAAAATCAGTCCACAAAAATGCAGATTCAAATGTTGTCTATATAAATGTCTTAAACTTCTTGTAGAAGCCAATTTTTCTGCATTTCATTGGACCAATTTTTATCCAATAATATTTGTCTTTTAGATTGCCCAATAGATAGTTTTCCCGCTCAAAAGTGTGTCACATGGGCTTCCAAAAAACTGTCCCTTTATATATTGGTAGATTGAGAAATGAAATGCAATATCAGCCACTCATTTTTATTAAATGAGTGGTCCAGATTTTGCCACATGGAAAATATTTTTAGATTAATTAATTATGAAAGGGAAGAATGGTAATATCATGGTACATTTTATTCAATAAATTTTTTATTTTAATTTTATTTTAATTTTTTTAAATTTTTTTAAAAAAAATTTAAAATTTTTTAATTTTTTAAATTTTTTTTTTAATTTTTCAACCACATATACAATTGATATCAACTACATATACAATTCATATCAACTATGTGTACAATCCATGTCAAGTACATACATATAATGTCAACTACATATACAATTCATGTCAACTAGACACATATAATGTCAATTATGTGTACAATCCATGTCAACTACATACACAATTCATGTCAACTACACACATATAATGTCAACTATGTGTACAATCCATGTCAACTACACAATATAATGTCAACTACATGTGCAATTCATGTCAAAAAGTATTTATTGAATTAAGTTGTTGACATTTGATGTGGAGTTGACATGAATTGTATATGTAGTTGACAAAAAAAAAAATTAAAAAAACGTTTTAAAAAAATTTTAGAAAAAATTTTAAAAAAATTTTAAAAAAAATTTAAAAAAATTTAAAATTAAAAAAAAATATTTATTGAATAAAGTTGTTGACATTTGATGTGCAGGCTATTGACATTTGATGTGCAGGCTATTGACGATAATACCCCCTAGTTGACATAAACTGCATGTTGTTGACATTTCATAAATATTCTAGATGAGTGGCTGAGATTGCATCTCAATTCTCAATTAGGTTCAAAACTCTCAACCTAACAAGACCATATATATATATATATATATATATATATATATATATATATATACGGGTGCATTATGGTCAATAAGTGAAATTCTGTTAAAAAACAAAACAAATCCCAGCCCTTGGATCCTGAGATTGGATGGATGTGATAAGTTACATTATTAGCCCAAAATGCTACATTATCATTATTAGACTAAAATGCTACATTATTGTACTAAAATAGTACATTATTAGCTAATTTACATTATTTGACTAGTAATTTACATTACTAGATGACACTTGGCAATAATCTAACAGTTTCATTACGAGATCCAATGACAGAGATTTGTTTTAATTTTTGACAGAATTTCACTTATTGATCTGAACACGTCCCTATATATATATATATATATATATATATATAGGGTTGTGCTAAAATGACAACACCATTTAATATAACACCATACCACCATTAGGGGCCCTAGGATCTGAAAATCCGACCATTGCTAAGCTGCCATGTGGCAGCTCTTTTTTTTTTGTTTAATCAAATTAAAAGGCTGAAGGGCAAATTGGGAAATCTCTTTATAATTTGATACAGAAACAGATTCACGCTATATATATATATATAGGGATGTACTAATATGCTAACTAATTTTAAAGTGCTAACGTACATCCAATCACGTGCTGCCACGTGGCACGAAAAATGCAATATTATATACAGAAAAATGCAATATGAATTTCGACAGATTGCATTTTTGTTATATGAAGATTGCATTTTTTATTGTTGAGTTTTGCATTTTCGATATTGATTGTTTAATTTGCATTTTATATCTATACGGATTGCATTTATATATGTGAAAATGCAAAACTTAACAATATAAAATGCAATTTATGTGAAAATGCAAAACTTAACAATAAAAAATGCAATTTTCCAATAACTAAGATACAATCTGCGGAAATGCATGAACAACTTCACAAATGTGAATTGCATTTTTATATATACAATATTGCATTTTTCGTGCACATGGCAGCACGTGGTTGGATGTACGTTAGCACCCTAATTAAGGATGCGCCCTAATGTTCCCCTATATATATATATATATATATATATATATATATATATATAGGATTGTGCTAAAATGACAACACCATTTAATAAAACACCATACCACCATTAGGGGCCCTAGGATCTGAAAATCCGACCATTGCTAAGCTGCCATGTGGCAGCTCTTTTTTTTTGTTTAATCAAATTAAAAGGCTAAAGGGCAAATTGGGAAATCTCTTTATAATTTGATACAGAAACAGATTCACGCTATATATATATATATATATATATAGGGATGTACTAATATGCTAACTAATTTTAAAGTGCTAACGTACATCCAATCACGTGCTGCCACGTGGCACGAAAAATGCAATATTATATACAGAAAAATGCAATATGAATTTCGACAGATTGCATTTTTGTTATATGAAGATTGCATTTTTTATTGTTGAGTTTTGCATTTTCGATATTGACTGTTTAATTTGCATTTTATATCTATACGGATTGCATTTATATATGTGAAAATGCAAAACTTAACAATATAAAATGCAATTTATGTGAAAATGCAAAACTTAACAATAAAAAATGCAATTTTCCAATAACTAAGATGCAATCTGCGGAAATGCATGAACAACTTCACAAATGTGAATTGCATTTTTATATATACAATATTGCATTTTTCGTGCCACATAGCAGCACGTGGTTGGATGTGCGTTAGCACTCTAATTAAGTATGCGCCCTAATGCTCCCATATATACATATATATATAGGATTGTGCTAAAATGACAACACCATTTAATATAACACCATACCACCATTAGGGGCCCTAGGATCTGAAAATCCGACCATTGCTAAGCTGCCATGTGGCAGCTCTTTTTTTTTGTTTAATCAAATTAAAAGGCCGAAGGGCAAATTGGGAAATCTCTTTATAATTTGATACAGAAACAGATTCACGCTACCCTTCTTTCCTTCCATTCTCAAAGATTTTCGTTTCTGCATTTGTCGCTAGATTTCTTCAAATTTTCAACCAATTTCGATTTTGATTCACGATTCTGCAATATCTATCGCCAAATTTCACCCAGCATGTTTAATCCAGTTTGAGTTCATCTCAATTTGACCAATTCAATGACACGAGCTGTGCGATTCATCTCAGTTTTTTCAACCAATTTCGATTTTGATTCACGATTCTGCAATATCTATCGCCAAATTTCACCCAGCATGTTTAATCCAGTTTGAGTTCATCTCAATTTGACCAATTCAATGACATGAGCTGTGCGATTCATCTCATTTTGATCTCTACAATCGATTCATCTCAATTGCAATCACACCACCTGTGCAATCGATTCTGTTATTTCTGCAATCCATTCCATAAATTCGTTCAAATATGGGTGAATCAATTATCGATTTTGATCTGGATGTTTTTCCAGCAGGTGGATTTCGTCATTACCTCAATTCTCGATCAATTTTTCATGTGTTTTCTGTCGCACTATGGGTTATTGTCATATTTAGTGATGGATTGTTTGCCAATTTTGTCAGATTGAAGAGTATTTTGTGATTTTGATTGTAGGGAAAGTTTTTGTTGAATGTTGCTTTGTTTCTGATTCTGTTTTGTATGATTTGCTGTTTTACGTATTACATCTTGTTGTTTTGTTATATGGTTGCATAGTTTGTTCTATTTGTTGTTTCTGATTGTGTTTTGTTATATTTTAATTGCCTAGTTATGTTTTGTTATATTCTGATTATGTAGTACTAATTGTTCTGTTTGCTCATTCTGATTCTGTTTAATAGTTTTAGTAATTGGTGTCATATTGTTGTCAGATTTTCGTATGCAATAATTGCTGGTTTATGTGTATCACATTGCTGTTCACCTTATCGTTTATTGCAGTCAATTGTATCTGAACTAATTTGCCTCATGTTTTATCTTTTTATCCAGTTGCATGTGTGCCAGCATGCCCCGACGAACTCCGTCCTTATGTTGGTAAGAAATTCCATTCATTAGATGAGGGTATTGCCTTTTATGAAGCTTATGGTCGTGAAACTGGTTTTGATGTGCGTAAACGTGGAATCAAATCTACTAGAGATGTTGTTACGTGGCAATATCTTGTTTGTAACAGAGAGGGATTGAAGGTGGGGATTGAAATGGATGAGATGCATGCACAAGAGGGTTTTATAACCAAACGTAGACGCACATCCAAAAGGTGTGAATGTAGGGCGCGAATATCACTCAAGTATGTATTTGAGGCTGGATTTTTGGGGTATGTTGTTCAAGAATTTGTGGAAGTTCACAATCATAGTATGATTGAACTTCCGTTTAGACGTTACATGCATATTAACCGTAGGTTGGGTGAAGTACACAGGCGATTCATATGGGACTGCACGAAAGCCAATATTGGACCCACCATGACATTCAAATTCTTGAATGAGTTCTTGGGCGGCTATGACACTGTTGGAATCACCGTGGCAGAACTTAGGAATTATGTCCAAGGTCTGAAAACTTATGTCGAAGGTTCTGATACACAAATGTTGTTAGATGAAATGGCGAGGAAAAAGAAGGCATGTTCTGATTTCACATATCACTATCAGCTTGGGAGTTCAAAAGAGTTGAAAGCTCTTTTCTGGTGCGATGCAATATCTAAGCGGAATTATCAACTGTATGGTGATGTTGTCTCCTTCGACTCCACATACAATACCAATAGGTAATGCCTTGTTCGTTTATATATAAATTCTGCATTCCATGTGTTAGGTTTCTGTTTGGATAACATTGTAGATTAGGACTCTAATATTTGCAGTCTATTGTGTATTATATTGCAGTTTTTTGGACTATAATATTGCAGTCTACCATTCACGGGCAATATATATAAACATGTATTGCATGATATTTTCACCCTTCACGGGCAAGGACAACCATGGAAAGCCAGTCACATTTGGAGCTGCACTCTTATCCAATGAGACCACAGAATCTTATTCTTGGCTCTTCAAGCACTTTTTGGAATCCATGGGTCAAGCTCCTAAGATGATTGTTACCGACCAAGATAGAGGTATGAGAGCAGCTATTCGTGATGTTTTGGTGGATACAAAGCATAGATGGTGCATGTGGCACATTATGCTTAAACTTAGCGACAAAATTCCAAGGTGATGTCTAGAAAATGAAGAGTTGAAAAAAGAGATTAGTGCTTGTGTGTGGTCTGAGGTACTAGAGCCGGAAGAGTTTGAAGATTCATGGATGGGGATAATGGAGCGTTATGAGCTTCTTCATGTCGAGTGGTTTGTAACAATGTTTGACGATAGAGAGATGTGGGTCCCTGCCTATTTTAGAGACTTTCCCATGGGGTCTCTTATTAGGACGACGTCTGTTTCCGAGTCTGGGAATAGCTTTTATAAAACATTCACCAGACCTCGCTCCAATCTAGTTGAGTTCATCATGAATTTTGATCATGCCTTGGCTACACAGAGAAATTCTAGCTCGAAGTTAGATTATATGGATTCAACTATTATACCACCGTTCTCCAGTCAGTTGGTATTAGAAAAGCATGCTGCAACAAAGTACACTGATCACATGTTCAAGAGAGTGCAACGTGAGATAGTGGACGCATTGCACCATTGTAGCACTGATGGTTTGTTGAAAGATGATGTGTTAGAGATCTCCACGATAAAGGACAAGTATAGTAAATCTTAGGTTGTTACCTACACGACCAGTGAGGATTCGTATTCCTGTTCTTGCAAATTGTTTGGGAGAGAGGGAATTCTTTGTAGTCATATATTTTTGGTTTTCAAGAACAGGTTTTTGAAGGTTATACCTGATAAGTACTTCCATGTGAGGTGGTTGAAGATTGCCTTAGCTGATGCTATTCGTGGACCAGCTCGATGTTTGACAGATCCTGAACTTTTATCAGATCCAAACCAACAGCCAAAGAATAAAGTTGCTGACATATTTTTCAGTTACATGAAAAAATTTGATGCTGATAGTGCCATCATTGATTTGTTTTCAGCTGGAATTGATGAGCTTGGGAAGAGTCTTATGACAAGAATCCATGAACCATCTTCAGGAGACAAGGATAAGCCAGTTAAAGATTTCTATTTTGCTGAAAAGCCAGCTGTGGTTAGAGTACAGCCACCATCAGTTGTGTCCACCAAAGGTTCGAAAAGTGATTCCAAAAGCCGTTTGGTGTCCGCGAAGGAAAAGGCTATAAAGTTGAACAACAAACCATTGCGTCAGTGTAAAAAATGTGGCGAATTTGGTCACCATGACTCTAGGAACTGTGGTCGACAAAAGGGAAAATAAAATTGTTAGTTCATTTTTACATTATCAGGTTGCGGTCTTATACAAAAGATATTGCAGTATTAGGGTAGATATATTGCAGTCTAATGAAACGATTGCAGACACACTATTTTCTTCTTTCTATTCCTTCATTACTATTAATTTTATACTATTGTTTCCAAGTTGCCTTTTATTCCATTAAATAGTCTAACTTCAATCTTTTTTAATTACAAAATTTTATAGTACTATATTGCAGTCTTATTCAATGAATATTGTTGTGTTACCACAACAATGTTGCAGTTTACATATTATTGTTACAATTGTTCCTTCTTATGTAGTTTAATAGAACGAGAGTATAGCTAGGTGGTACACAACCTTAAAGTCAGTATTCTCTACAACCAAAGCATAATTAGCTTTCAAGTGCTAGGAAAACATCACATGACTTTAAAGAAATGTTCACTCAAATTCCATTAATTTCATTCACTAGATGATTCTTTTAAGTTTCTTTTATGCAAAGTCATGACATTTACACTGCAATAATTTCCCAATAGAACTCCCTGCTCTAACTGAATCTCAGATTTCAAATCAAAATAGGTCCTAAACACTTTGTTACACCCAGAAACTAATATGATCTGTATTTAATCTGAAGCATGCAAGCATATTATGAGTAACTGCCATCAAAACAATTATGGATAAAAAGTCAAACCAAATTAAGTCAGTTACATTGTCTACCCCAAAATAAAACTATAAAACTAAATGTTTCAGCACAAGTTCATTCAAACATCCAAGACTTCATGGCAAACATCCAAGACTTCATTGTTGCAGTAGCCTTAGGCCCTATTTTCATTGTGAGGCATGCCAAGATGGTTTGTTCTTGTACTCCGCTACCATATTCTCCACATCAATCGGTCTTGTCTTTTTTGCTTCTGTATACTGATGTGAGGCAAGTCTTGACACACACCTAAAGGCCCTATTGTTGTTGTTATACAGCATTGTTGTACACTATTTGGCTCGAAAAAGCTGCAGAGGCCTTGATTGTTTATTTGTCAGATCACATTTCCAGTCAGTGACCTTCATCCCATATAAGTCTCCATATGGCGCATTGCATACAGGCCACAATCTGTAGTGTCTTCTTTAGCACTCTATTTCATTTCTAGAACCTTCACAGTTGCTTTTTGGAGCATGCGACCGTAGCTAGCACAACCATACTTTTCCAGAGTGTAGACAAAGAAATCTATCTGCAATTTATTAAATAAGCATTGTCAAGTGATAAGGCTAATTTCATGCATCGGTTATATGTGAAAAATGTTATAATTTGCTGGGTCTAACACGTTTCCTAAGCCAGGTGTGTGAAGAAAAATCGCTAGATCGAGGAAGTGCTGAAGGAGACGGTCTAGCGAAGGAAAGGAACGAAGTGAGCAGGATTTAAAAGAAAAGAAGTCGTGACAGAGGAGTCAATAGCTGAGGGCAACAAAGTCTTATCTATACCTCGCTGGGCCCCACTCCAACGCCTATATATAGAAGAGCATGCAGCGTACAAAAAAACATCACTTTTTCACTCTCTTCCTAGCTCACACACATTACACACACTTGGGAATGGGAGATCTGGGGTAGTCGGGTACGAAAGGTTACTTTCTTTAGAAGTTTCGCGGTTGGCAACACCGTCCGAGTGTGGACGAAGATACAATTCCTTTGAATTTCAGTTGTTTTGCTCGTTTTTGCTGTCGAACTTCACTTTTGGGAGTCGACCTGGTTGTTGATGATACTTATTGTCTTTCCGCTTTGTTGATTTGCGTTTAGCAGTTGAATTTCAAGTCGATTTACGTAGATCTCTCTGTGGTTTATTGACTGTTTGGAGGTTTTTTTTGTTCGAATCTGAAGTGATGAAGTGTTTCTGTTGGTTGGAGTTCGTTTGGACGCTTGGATCCGGAGTGAGAAAAGAGAGTTGTTAGATGAATTTGATGATTTCTTCTTGTTTTCTGCTTTGCTTCGTCTAGTGTCTGCAGATCTGTTCAGTTCTTCGTTGGTTATGCATTAATTTGATTTAAAATTAGTTTGCTCTGTTTTGATTTCGTTCATGTTGAATTTCTTATGAGTTATACGCAATTAGGTTGTAGAAGACGATGTTGCTGTTAGTTAGTACGAGAGTTAGTTATTCTGCCAGCTTTTCGTTCGTACCTTGCTTTTTCAGTCATGGTCCCCACAGTCAGTTTGTTTCCTAGGTCTAGTAAGTGAAGTAGTTTTCTTATATCAAGTGTTGAGCAGTTAATTTCCTTTGCAACGTTCTCTTATAATTTCGCCTAGGTCTAGCTGTTAGCTTAGGAGTTTTAAAGATTCTCAGGTCAAGTTTAATTTGTTTTTCCTCAACCCAAAAAAAAAATGCGTGGCAGCAGCCAACACAAAAAAAAACACACCCAAATCCTTGAACATGAGTATTACGCATCCTTCTCTGTGGGATCGATCCCTACTTCCCTATACTAGGTTTAGTAAAGTGGTTGAGGGTTTTTGAAAGAACTGCTCTGTGTGTCCGACGACTGGGATTTCCTGCGACCAACGAGTTCCTAGACCGCGTGATCTAGTGGATTTGCTGGACCTAGGGAACCTGTTATTTCCTTTTGAACACACTGTAGACAACACACACACTTTTCATCAAGCTGATGATATTTGCATATTTATATACTGTATATTGCAGAATAACATATATAACATTGCTTGCTTACCAGCCTATAGACTTGGTCGCCATATCTAACCCCAACATCAGCTTCTTCTGATCTAACATTATCTATCACGCAGATTGTTGCTTTCAAGAAATCAAAACAAACCACATAGTAGTGGTCGTTTGCATATATAGGGAAAAATACCTGGTGCATAATAATGAGCATATTTAATTGCATTCCACTAAGAAACATATTGTAGTTCAATGTATTGATAGTTTATTACCAGACTGTAATTTTCCCATTTGAAGTTTTGGATATACTTCAGCTCATCAATGATTCTTTCATGAAAGACCTCCTTTGTCTGATCATTGCTCCAATCAGTCTTTGGGTCCACAACTGTACCTCTGCAGCCAAAGAAAATAAGAATTAGGACAACCATACGAGAAGTCTAATATGCATTAAGTGTTTGAGATATACGGAGGTGAAAGTAGACAGAAACAATCTGCTGGGTGATGTACGGGACTGGAAATTCTCATTCAAATTTAAGTAACAACTCCACCCATCTATGACTGCAACATGGATCCTTGCATATGGCAGCATTGACATTAGTTGAGCATGAGTAATTTTGAAGTTGTTGATGTTGAATACAATCAGCTCCCTATTACAAAATGTAGGATGTTATCATTCTGTACAATTATTGAATAAATACTTGGTATTAAAAACAATTTTATACGAAACCGTACGTGGCATTGATTTCAGTACTCATCATCCAAAAATACAGTTCCCTCTCATCCCCCGTCAGTTTGTTTGACATTGTAACTGCACGCACAACATAAGGAGATTTGATTGCATCACTTACTTTATGTTTTGTCTTGTTACGGGTGTAGATTGTTTTTTGTCCCTGTTGGAAATTACAACAAACAATATTATAATTATTAAACTTAAGAATGCATAGTATAATTTGGCAAGATGCATTATATACATGTTCCTCCTTTTCTTTGGAAGGATCATTCACATTTGATGCAGCATCAGCCTTTTGTGTGTCCTTTGAAGCTGCAGTTTTCACTCCTTGTGGAGGCTTCAAAGGTTCTTCACAGACATTCTACAATAGCCACAAACACAAATGCATTATAATGTGAAATATATAATATACTAATCTGCAACAATTCAAACTGTGTTATGCAATGTATATCATACATCTGCAGGAGCCGATGTACTATCAGTTTTATCCTTTGAAGGCTCATTTGTTGCAGCAGCTGCAGCTGGGCTCGATGGGCACGTAGCCTGTGAAGGCTCCTTCCTTGCTTCAGTTGCATCACCCATCTTTTCCTTTCCACGACTTTGATCTGCAACAGGTGATTTCTCACCTCTCGACTGGCCACCTTGTGCTTGCACATTCTGCATATCCATAAAACCATTGCAAAAGTGTAGTGAAATTTCAAATACAATATATATAAACCACATATTGTTATCAATAAGAAAAACTTACTTGACTATCATCACCATCAAACAGATTCCAATTAGGCATATAATTTTCCAATTCAATTTTTTTATCTAGAGCACTCATCATTTTTTCGATTGCTGCCAGCCAGTCAGGATTCTGCAGATCCTCGTCATCCAAATTTTGAGCAAGTGTTTCAACTTGATCTTTTGTTTTCATCCGTCTCTTTTCTCTCTTTCCATTAATCAGCATTATCAACCCCGCTGCAGATGCTACCTTAAAACTATTCATTTCACGTATGTGCTCTGGTGGTGCATGTAACGTAGCAGCAAACTTGAATATTCCATCAGCCAAAAGATTTCCAGCACGATAGACATCAGCAGTAAATTTCCTTGCTTCTATTTCCTCGTTGTGTTGCTGCTTTGTTTCTGCTGAAGTTGAAGGACCGGCCATATCATTCACCTCATCCAAGATTTGTTGCTCTTGCGCTCGGATTAATGCTTTGTCATCATCAACAAGTTGTTGTGGCATTCTGTCATCATAGTAACCCAGCCCAAATCCACCAGCATTGATCTCTAGGGCTTCTCTTGCTTTTAACGCCTCCAACTCCCACATGTTAATTGATGGGAAACGTCGTTCAACTGTTCTTCTTCCTACTATCATCCTGTCCACATAACATCCCTGACATACAGAAGCATAAAAAACTTTAGTATATGCATTTTTTAAAAAAAAATTTAAGAAAGTTACACTTACAATAAGGAAAACTATTGGACTAGTGTAGTATCTGCTAGAGGAGTTCAGCCATATGTTATGCACATCTAACAGAACATTGATGACGTATTCACACCAATTGTATTCATGGATGATTGACAAATCATGCAAGATATGTAGGATCTTTGGGATAACAGGTCCATCTGCTGGGGTCTCTATAAAACAGTATTCCATGAGCACCAAGAACAGTCTCTTGAATTGGTCACCACCATCTACCTCATTCAACATCAGTATGGCAATGTCATCAACATATATATTTTTCCTTGGTTTTTTAAGAGACTTTGCAACGGCTTCCATCCACGACAAATCATGCTTCCGGAGTTTCCGTTCAATACGATTTTTTCCTTTAGGAAGGCCAAGCATCAGATGCACATCAACTTCGTCGATGTGCCTGCATTCTGTCCCTGGCCCTCCTATAGGTAACCCACAAGCAATGGGATTGAAGTATGATGCAACCCAGAATCCCAGTTTTGGAGGTATGAAATTTAACTTGAAATTCAGAAGTGCCCCAAACCCCAGGTCAATTATATCCCTTTTTTGCTTTCCATTTAGATACTCCATGGTATTTCCAAATATTTCTGGCTTTAATCTGAATAGCAAGGCATTCACACCCTTGTTTAATCTTATCAAAACTACCAAAAAAAAAATATTTCAATACTATATTATTATAAATGATGGACTGCAATATAGAACAACAAATACTGCAAGATGATGATGCATTATTCTAAATGATGCACTACAATGTATAACAAGCAATACAACAATATATACCATTAAATAAAGCAATATAGCATGCAAAACAGCAAGATGATGCATTATCCTAAATGGTGCACTGCAATCTATAACAAACAAGACTGCATTATTTTAAATGTTGCACTGCAATGTATAAGAAGTAACACAACAATATGACATAAATTATCTTATTTGTTGGTCCCTCATTTTAACTAGTAGAATGATAAGTATCTAATCATGTCATGATTTAGGTATGAATTATCAATAATTGCTATAACTAATATCACTTGAAATAGAATTTAAAATTAGCAAAAGTTCATTTAATCTATACAGTAAACACTGTTATCTATTTTGTTACTTGCACTAACTCATATAGACTAATTTTGTCAGACAAAGATCTGTCATATAATCCAAATCAATTGTGTAAATATGGAAAACTGCAAGATCATGATGCAGTATTCTAAATGGACTACTGCAATATATATCAAATAAGACTGCATTATTATAAATGACCCACTGCAATATATAACAAGTAATACTGCAAGATTTTTCACAATACCTTCACCTCCAGGTCCTCTTATTTCTTCATTCGTGTTTATTCTCGTGCTTGTTTCAGTTTCCACTTCTTCCTCATTCATATTTTCATTATTAGGTCTAGTTTCAGCTTCACTTGTATCCCCTCTAGATTCTTCCTCTTCTATCTGTGATTTTGTTCTTTTTCTTGCCATTTTAATTTGTCTTTACACTGCATTAAACCAATAACATACAAATCATCCACAAAATGAATCATGCAGTAACATAACCCCTTTTATACATTAATACAAGCAAATCACTAACTAAGCAAATCACCAAATCAGCAATTCACTTCGAGTACAACAATACTTAATTCCATAGATAAAAAATCACAATAGTCCGTCACAATGTGTTAAAAAACCCTTATACATGAAGCAAATAGCTATAAAATTTCGAAAATCACCAAAAACAGACTAAAACCTCAGATCGAAACATTAAACAAGGCATCAATTGAATGAATAATATACATACATAAATCTGCATTCACAACAAAGTAACATTCTGGAAACCTATTTCGTTCAACCCTAAATGGAATCCAATTAACATACCTTGTGAACTGTTTTCACCGTTTACTTGTTGTAGGCGTTCGGAATTCCAGAAATTAGCCCTAAATCGCGCGATTCATGGTGTAGTCGTGGCTGGAAATTGAAGTTACACGGTGTAGAGGCGGAGGCGGTGGGATTTATAGGTGGAGGCGACGGGATTTAGAGTTGGAGGCGGCGGGATCTAGAGGTGGAGGCGGCGGGATGAGATTTTGATCGGAGATTTGGAGATTCGGCGATCTAGAGGTGCAGTCGGGGAGAGAGAGGGGGGAATTTGGAGAATGAAGGCGAATTTGGGGGTAACCCTAATTTGAATCTGATTGAAATGACTAAAATGACCCGGACTGCAATTCGGTATACACTAGACAGCAATCTCAATTCTGTTCACGAAATTAAATCTTGAGCGTTGGATTTCCGGATCTAAGGGTGGATATTGGTGGTATGATGTTATTTTAACTATAGTGGCACCCTAGTGCACCCCTATATAATATATATTATATATATATATATAATATATATATATATAGGTCCATGATCAATTGAGATTTTTTAGAGTAATTGAGAAATGAGATACAATATCAGCCACTCATTTTTATTAAATAAGTGGTCCAAATTTTGCCACACAAAAAATATTTTTAAATTAATTTATTATGAAAGGGCAGAATGGTAATTCATATTTTAATTAGTGTTCTTCATTTTTTGTTTGGTGATCTGCCCGAGATATCTCTCTGAATTTGGATGATTCCAAAAATCATCTAGATCCAAAATTAAAACTGATTATATGACAAATTATGCTAAATTGACGATCTCGATCGGCAAGGTGGACTATTTATCTCCGTCGTCGCTAACATACGCCTACGGAGAGGAGCGGACGGCGCTGGTACATACGTCGTTGAAGAGCAGGAATCGGGAATCAGGCGATGAGAAGTGGGTGCGCTACTCGGAGGTGGTGGAGAGGAAGGTGAAGAAGGAGGAGGTGACGAGCTCCGCCGTGGACCGGCAGCGTGTGTCGCTGAAGCTGGATTACGACGCCAATTCGAGCAGATAGCCTAGATCCAGCCGACGATTCACCGGAATCCGATGCCAATTCGACGATTCCTTCCTCAACCCCTCCGGATTCGCCACAATCCGACGCCGATTCGACGATTCCTTCCTCAGCCGCTTCAGGTCCGTGACCGGAAGCGGGAGATGCAGTGATTTCCTCCTCTAAGCTCTTCATGAACAAGTCGTGGATGGAAGTTCAGAGATCGGAATCCTCGTCGATTCCGTCCGGCAGATCCTCCCTCAGCCGCTTCACCTCCGGCGAGTCAATCTCCTCCGTCTCCGTTTTCGTTTCGTCTCTGGTTCGTTTCTTAATTATTTCTTCCATTAGATTAAAGCCGAAGCTCCTAGCTCTATTTGAAGTGTGGAGAGTGAAATTGAAGCTCTATGGAGCTGCTGCCAGAATCTATTCTGTTTTTAGGGTTGTGTTATCTCCTGAGTGGTAATGCATTCCGATTGGATATTTCAGCGAGTTTAACTGAAGAAAGTTTCGTATATACAATAAATTCTGGATTTTCGATGACTGTATATGTGTTTTGATATTCAAGTTCAAATTTGTTGATTTGATGCTTTCCGATTGGATATTTGGAAGAAGATTTGTGTCATATATAATTTATGTCAACTGCACATGTATAATGTCAATTGCCTATATAATTTGTTAGTTGTTGACATTTTAATACGAGTTGTTGACATTCTATATTCTCGATATTGATATGTGAATAGTAAGTGTTATTTGTTAGTTGTTGACATTTTAATACGAGTTGTTGACGTTCGATATTCTCGCTATTAATATGTGAATTGTAAGTGTTATTTTTTAGTTGTTGACATTTTAATACAAGTTGTTGACATTCGATATTCTCGATATTGATATGTGAATTATAAGTGTTATTTTTTAATTGTTGACATTTTAATACTAGTTGTTGACATTCGATATTCTCGGTATTGATATGTGAATTGTAAGTGTTATTTGTTAGTTGTTGACATTTTAATACGAGTTGTTGACATTCGATATTCTCGGTATTTGTAAAATGTTATTGTTGACATCGTAGTTGACATAAATAATATAGGTCGTTGACATGAAAATATTTGTTGTTGACATAAATTATTTGTAAAATGTTGTTGTTGACATCGTAGTTGACATTTGTTAGTTGTTGACATTTTAATACGAGTTGTTGACATTCGATATTCTGGCTATAGATATGTGAATTATAAGTCTTGTTTTTTAGTTGTTGACATTTTAATACGAGTTGTTGACATTCGATATTCTCGGTATTGATATGTAAATTATAAGTGTTATTTTATTGAATGTTGAAAATTTGAAGATTTGAATGTTGAAGATTTGAAGATTTGAATGTTGAAGATTTGAAGATTTGAATGTTGAAGATTAATGTTGAAGATTTGAAGATTTGAAGATTTGAATGTTGAAGATTTGAAACTAGAGTTTTAGAGAGAGTTTTAGAAAATGATTTCAAATACAATTTAATGAAAAGACAATTATACCCCCGTGTTGACATAATGTGATAGCTGTTGACATTAAGTTAATCTTGTGAATTAGTGGCTGAGATTGCATCTCATTTTTCAATTATGCCTAAAAATCTCATCCTAACAAGACCCTATATATATATATATATATATATATATATATATATAGGGATGTATTCAAATCCTTTTCATATCTTTTGTCCTTTTTCCTTCTTAATCCTAGCCCCACGATTTTGTCATCTGACGGTTAGATCAATGCCACGTGTCATTTAATAATGCACATTTTCATTCTAATAATGCACAGCGGCTAATAATGCAACATTATAGACTAATAATGCACATGTTCATTCTAATAATGCACAACGGCTAATATTGCAACATTATAGACTAATAATGCATTGATCACAACCATCCAATTCAAGGATGGGCTGAGATTAAGAAGGAAATAGGACACTTAGGGTGCAAAGGAGCCTAACGCACCCCTATATATATATATATCTATATAGAGTCTCATTATCCACAAATCCACTCTTAAAGACCGAACCACCGAACCCTACCAAATTAGGGCTTTTAGATCTAGTTTTTTATGGATAAGATACAGAAATTTATAAATTATTGTCGCCTTCATCACGAGCCTATTTTAATTCATCCGAAGGTAAATAAGTCATACTAACATGTTACGAAGATTTAACTTCGTTCCAGAATATATTAGTTCATTCTAGTAGGTTTTTACTTCATTCCAGTAGGTTTTTACTTCATTCCAGTACGTAAATGTGGTTTCGCCGTCGCGTGCCGATCTTTCTCTCTACAATATCTATCACCACCGCCATGGCGCTAATATGGTTTAATAAACACATGGAATGATGTAATAAATTATTGGAATGAAGTATGTGTAGAAGTATTTGAAGTCCTACTGGAATGAAGTAAAAATCTTATCCAATAAAGTAATAACGTTTCTGAATGAAGTAATAAACTCATTTAAATAAATTGCATTTTTAAATGTTAATCAAGCAAAAACCCACGTTAATGAATTTGAATGAAGCATATGTTGAATCATTTCAAAACTTACTGGAATCAAGTATAACATGTTGTAGTTTCAAGGTATTATGTACAGAATGAAGTAATAAACCTATACAATGAAGTAAAATGGGCTAATAATGAAGCCGAAAAAATTTTCACAGCAGCACATCTCATCAAAAAAACTAGATCTAGTGGCCCAGATTTTAAAATTGGTTCGACATTGATCACAACTCTATATAATATATATAGGATTTTAATCAAATACCAAACCACTTTTAAACCTTAAACGCCGAAGAACATCATTATATGATAACCTGAAGTTCATTATAATGGACTAATAACAAACTTATAATGAACTCCAGATTTCTAAATTATGCATGATGATGTCATTGTTTTTAAATCTCATAATTCCCTATAATGAAGTACAGATAAAGTTGTAATGAACTCTGCGTTATTTTATAATGATGTGTTTGGCTTTTAGCGTTTATAACTAGTTTGGTATATAACACAATCCGTCCTATATATACATAATTCGTGCATCCACAACTAGTAACAAATAAAATAAACAATACTCCATAGGGATATAATCAAATATAAACAATATGGAGTATATTCTATAAATTTTAAACTATGATTTGAACGTTGGAAAATATCAACTGATGATAAAATAATATCAACAAAAATTATCAACACAATGTCAACGGTGAAAAAATTTTACATTGTGTTGACATGTGACTAAAAAATTTGAAGTTTGTAGAATATATAGAATTTGCATTTTATTAGTATCATTATTCCATATTCGTATGAAGCACACCAATAGCACACTGTAATGTCGTGGTAGCTTCAGTGTGAACGACCGTATGCATATCTCAAATACTTATAAAAAGTGAGTTAAATGCTGCCTCCATTATTAGAAATGAAAAAAGAGAGGAGCATACTAACATAGTAACATTCGTTCCTCTCTCTACCCCTCCTGGCAAGAGAGAGAAAGAGTTGAAGAAGCATTGACTTTGACAGGGTGCGATTACTCTTTTCTTTTCTTTCATTATATTGTTCTGAATTTTGTTTATGATTATAACACTCTTCTTGATTTGGCTTTGTAGAATACTGGGGTTTCATACAGAGTGGCTTATAGAGTCTTCAGTGAGAATTTCTGGTAAACAAGTCAAGTTTTTCGAGGTCTTGTTTGTTAAGTACAATGATTTATTTGTGGTACAAAAAATTATTCAACCTTATCTTTTTAGTCAGCTGATGGAAACATTTTGCATACAGATATTTCATTGAAATAAAGCAACTTGGGTCTTTCTTTAATAAATTAATATATAATCCAATAATGTTTTGGTAAGAATAATTTTCCAATTAAATAAGAAAAATCATACATTCACATTGGATCTATTCAGAATTGTATTTGCAGTGAATCAAATATGGAATTTCTGTTTCTCGATTGCTAATCCTAATCAGTAATCATTCCTTTAGAAGTGCAGAGGCTTTTGAATCATGAAGAGGGCATAGAAAGGGTTGAACTCAGTTACGGACGTCAGGCTTTTGTTCTTTTTTTCACCTCATATTATTATTTGGTAGTTAAATGTGAACAAGTAGTGTTAGTCAACTATATTAGTTATATTTGAACAACAAAACAACAAAAAACCAGGAATCTTCGAGTTAGGTGTATTTAAGATCTCAAAGCTCAGATTTATTTCTCAACAATGGCGGATGAGAAGAAGAGCTTTGTGAGAATTAGTGGTAAGTCCCATTTGAATTTGATTTCTTGTATATATTTTTAGATACTACTCCTAACAAATAGGCTTTGGATTTTGCATGTAGCTCTGCTATGGGCAGACGTGCTGGTGGCTTACGCCCTCTTCGTCATGCAAAACTATCTCACCGATGTCTGGGGGCTCAGCTTGATCCACGCTGCTCTCATCTTGAACATTTGGAACGGAGTTTATCGGATATTACCACTCTTCTTCCTCTACTTGGTCGACAAATACCTCGGCTATTTGAAGCTTCTTGTCTTCACTAGCTTAGCCTATGCTGCAGTAAGTCACTCTGTATTATGTTTGGTTTATAAGATAATTATAATCTCACAACTTAATTCTATATTATGTCTTGCCGCTATTTTATCTAAGAAATTGAACACTACCTTACTGCATTCCAACTTTTCAACACTAATTCTCTCTCATTTGCAGGGGATCACCATGGTGGCTGTGTCAACTCCTCCCCTCGCAAACGCAACTGGCACGTGCAAACGATACGAGCCAGAATGCGTGGGCCGCGCTCAGAAGGGCATCCTCATCGCTGGCTTGGCCTTGGTAGCTGTTGGAGTGGCCGGTAATCTTGTCTCGCTATTACCTTACCTGAAGAAGAAAAGCGACGGAACTAGTGCTAACGTATATCAGATAATTGGCCTAATTGGGGTGGTGGTTGTGCCTATAGTCGGAGCCATTGCTCTGCCATACATCAGACCACCAACTCTCAAGTTTGGGATCCCAGCCATCTGCACTGTCGTCGGCACCTTCCTTTTCCTCACCGGTTTCTCCAAATACACCGATGATGATCCCTCACGTAACAGCCCTCTCTTCAATGTTTTCAGAGTGTTCGTCGCAGCCTCACTCAAGATCTTCCGTTCCCACCCAGTCAGCAACAAGGATTATCACGGCTACGAGATAGGGAAGAAAAAATTCACAACCACAAGGTGCCTCGGGGGTTTGCATAAGGCCGCCATAATATTGCCCGGTGAAGTTCCCCCCACTGGGAAGAGCTGGACACTCTGCACCGTGGAGCAAGTGGAAGAGGCCAAGATTGCAGTGCGGATGGTCCCAATGTGGATGACTTTCATAGTTTGTGGCGTTGTGGCCGCCATTGGAGACACTTACTTTGTCGAACAAGCAGGTAAGCTCAACCGCAACATAGGGAGAATAAAGCTGCCTATTCAAGTACTTCTACTAGTAAGAAGGTCAACAAAAGATTGGTTAGGCGGCAAGGTGACGGAATTCCTGAAGAAATTTAAAACAGACTGGGCGCCCTCGTGTGGGATAGCAGCGGGGATGCTATGTTCGATCCTGTGTTGTATAAGTGCAGCTTTGGTGGAGAGAAAGAGGCTTGATGTTGTGAGAAGCGATGGTTTGCTGGATCAGCCGGATAAGCAGATCAAGATGAGTATTTATTGGCTGGTTTTCCAGTTTGTCTTGTTAGGAGGATTAGAAGCTTTTTTGGAGAACAGTGTGAGTGTATACTACAGAGATCAGTCGCCTGAATCAGTCGCAGTCGCAAACTACCTGGTGAACTTCATTCGAGGGGTGACCGGTTTGGGATACATGTGCAGTGCGCTTTCCGTGTATGTTGTGGGGAAGATAAGCGAGAAGGGAGGGAGGACAAACTGGTTTCAGCATACCTTGAACCGGAGTCGACTGGACAACTACTACTGGGTGCTGGCGGGTTTGAGTTCGGTGAATATGGTCGTGTTTGTGTTTGTGGCGTCGTTCTATAGGTACAAGAAGCCGGAAGAATGTAGGAGAACGCCTGACGCAGGTGGTGGTTACACGGATCCATATAACGAAGGCGATCAGAATAGAACATGTTGTTGCTTCTGTTGAGATCAGTATGAAAAACTTCTTCCATATTGTGTATCTTTTGCAATGTATCATTTCCTGGCCACATTGCTCATGTTGCATTTGCACTAGCTTAAGTTTCACTTTCTTAATTTCTTCTATTATAGTAGAATCAATCAGCTTTCTCAACTTATAAAAAAAAAAACAATCTTGTAGAGGCTGTGGTTATAAACCTAGTGTTAGCACTTAGCATGTTTATGAGAAAAGTAAACAGAAGCAAACAGTATGCACATGCCAAATCTATACATATATAAAAGGAGAGTTTTGGGACATTCTTGATAATAATCTTATGCAAGGGAGGTAAATGCAATTAAAAAGAACTATTAATCTTTCACTTGAATTCATGAAATTTCAGAAAACACAATTATAAATTCATTCGACAGTTTCTAACTTGAAATATAAAAATGATTATGGATTAATTGTTATGATTATTCACTATCTTGGGCCATGACGATCGTTCATCTCCTATTAGGGTTACGGGGACATCTTAATTACATTTATTGTCATTATGAATAATAAAATCAAAATAAAAAAAGCTAGCTACCAATAGAAGAAATATCGAGAGACTTTACTTTGTTTCATACCAAGAGTCTTTTGATTCAAACTGACTTTTCATTCATTCTTATTCCTATATTAATGAATATTGATGGTAGAGTACATAAAAAAATAATGTGTTAATACCATTAACGTTATAACAAATTTAATTTTAACCTAAGTGGAGAATTTGAAAAGTTTTAAAAGAGCCTCATATTTCTTTTTTTGCCCTATAAATATGACATTTGATCTACTCACACATGCCTACTTACCTTATATCAAACTTCATCCTTTTGTTCTTCTCATGAGTAGCAAGGTTGATACCATGGTACTATTCCACGCCTTGCTCAATGATCTAGAACCAACGAAAACTGATTCGATTATCAAGGTTCGTTGTATCCATGTCTATGAAGTTACCGCTCCTAGAGCCAGAGAACCAATGTCGTGAGTTTAGTATGTGTGCTTCACGATCGAATGGTATGTTGTTTTATGCTTTTTTATGTTTGTTTATAAATGTTTCTCTATTTTTAAATGTGTGCGTAGCCGGATTGTAAAGGCTTCTTTGTTTTTAAATGAGCAGCGAAATGTTTTGGAAAATGATCCTAATTAGTACTTTTTGGGCTTATAAATATGTTGGGTTGTCCTTTATGTTAACACAACAAACGAGTCAATAGACAACCTTTTTATGTATAAACAGGAGAGCATGCGGTGATTGATAATGGAGAACTTGAGCTTGGCGACAATGGATATGTGATCCGAGAAGATTGAGCCTTTGGAGGCTAGCAAAAGAGGCTAACACCGAAACTATATTTGCAATCCGAGAAGATGGATCCTTTGGATACTAGCAAAAGAGGACAACTCCGCAACTATATTTGCAATTGTTTATCTCTCTTATCTCCTTTTTTTTTTCAATGGAAGGGAAGGGAAGGGAAGGGAGAGAGATGATGTAGAAATGAGGATTGCGTTCATGCATTTGTTGTAGTGGTGGGTGCTATTTTTTTTTTTTTTCCTTCTTTTATTATTTTTTGTTTTTGATTATGTGTTTTAGTTGTCCTTAACTTTTGTTGTACATGCACCCAAAATATATTAATGATTTATTGGCACATATACTGGGATTATATGTAGTTGAACGTTCCTACTTATTTTTTAATAATTTCAAAAAATATATATTTTATATACATATATAAAAGGAGAGTGTTGGGAAAATTTAAAAAATAATGTCATTGTTGTTAATTTAAATGCATATTATAACAATAAAACTATATAATACTCCATATGACATGATATTTATAATAATGTTAGCTATTCTATAGTATTAGTATTGTGGTTTTTTTATGTAATCTTTAAATGCTAATAATATATTTAATATAATTTTATTTTAAAGTTAGTGAAATTTGTATTCAATTTTTAGTATATTTAATATATAAATACAATTAATAATTAATAAATTATGTTAAATTATTTACTTTATGAAGTTGTTGTAGTAGGATATATCATGGGCTTGAAAGAATTATTAAGGAGGTAGCTTAGCCGTTTAACATAAATATGTTATAAAATTAGATGCACAAAATTAATGACAAATAATTTATTGATTGACAATTAATATTATTTAGTGCCAATTTCATTTTTAATTTTTGGAATTGATGAGATTAATGAAAATAATGGTATTTAAATAATTAAATGCATAATCATAATAATGTAAATGGAATAATGGTATTTAAATATATAAATAATATAGTACTACATGTTTTGAGCTTTTTTCCTATTATAAGAAGATTGATTTGAGTAGTAAAAGTGAACTAAACGTTGATTGACTTGCAACTTTAGTGGCACAATCTTTTACATTGTTCTACTACGTTTCTACTTAGTTACGTTAATTGTACATTATAAGTTAAATGCGCATATTAAATTATATGAATAAAATATAAATAATTTAATTTAATTTTCGGCTCCAATAAATAATACCATTGGGTAAATAGATGCTTAAATGAATGCAAGCAAGATTTTTTTTTGTTTACCGTTCACATAGCCCTATTGTAAGACACTTTCTTGATATGAGTATATAAACATATTTACAGCCAAGATTCAGGTAAAAAAACCTCTACTATCAGTAAGGATTAACAAGTAAGCCGACCCAATGTAATGGAAAATATCGAATACAGATCTAAAACCTCCAAAATAGAATAAGTGATCAACAAAGTAAAATTGAACTGTGATAGAGGGAGAATTTTATTGATATATGGATCATTTGTTGGTCATGATGAGTATATTTTAAAGTTAGGGGTTTAGGATTTAGATTTCAAGGTTTGGGTTTTTAGTGTATAGGGTCACTATATTGGGATGAAATGAAGCTCGACTAGAAAGTGTCTAACCAGTGCAATCTTAAATTATAGCTTTTGATAAATAATATCTTAAATCTCATTAGGAGGTCCTAAGTGGTAATTATACATTACTTAAGTTTTTTTGTTTTGTGTGATGTAAATTTGCTTTATTTTTTAGTCTCGCGGTCAGAGTTATTTTTCTATTTTACAAAAATAATGTACAATATTATTTTTCACGTATTTATATTTTAGCTGAATCTCAACATGATCACATTAAAATGTCAACACATATTTGTGGTGACATTTTAATAAAATGTAAGCATTCATTTAAAATTTATGGAATTTTAAATGAATGCTTAAATGAATGCAAGCAAGATTTTTTTTTTGTTTACCGTTCACATAGCCCTATTGTAAAACACTTTCTTGATATGAGTATATAAACAGTTTTACCGCCAAGATTCAGGTAAAAAACATCTACTATTAGTAGGGATTAGCAAGTAGGCCAACTAAGTGTAATGGAGTATATCGAATACAGATCTAAAACCCCCAAAATAGAATAAGTGATCAACAAAGTAAAATTGAACTGTGATAGAGGGAGAATTTTATTGATATTTGGATCATTTGTTGGTCATGATGAGTATATTTTAAAGTTAAGGGTTTATGATTTGGATTTCAAGGTTTGGGTTTTTAGTGTATAGGGTCACTATATTGCGATGAAAATGAAGCTTGACTAGAAAGTATCTAACCAGTGCAATCTTAAATTATAGCTTTTGATAAATAATATCTTAAATCTCATTAGTAGAAGTGGTAATTATACATTCCTTAGGTTTTTTTGTTTTGTGTGATATAAATTTGCTTTACTTTTTAGTCTCATGGTCAGAGTTATTTTTCTATTTTACAAAAATAACGTACAATATTATTTTCACGTATTTATATTTTAGCTGAATCTCGACATGATCACATTAAAATGTCAACACATATTTGTGTTGACATTTTAATAAAATGTGTTGACATTTAAATATCAATGTCAATATAATATATTAAAATATCAACTTAAGTTTACGTTGACATTTCAGTATCGTCGTATTGACATTTTAATACATTGCATTGATGAATTAGCAAATTAGCAAGTTAAGAAAAATTAACAACGGATTACACCCCTGTGGTCATATTTATTAAAAATATGGAAATGTACATTGATTTTTTTTTCAAACTTGCTATATCCACATATATTTTTTTTCTATATTTATGTACAGTTTTCAATATTATCATTATATAATACAGTGAAATTTTCTTATCTCAAATTTGTGACACAAATTGTTATAAACTCATCATTTGTATATCACAACTTTATTTTAATAAAATTACTACTTTAATCGAATGTATCATTGATATTAATTATTAAATACATTATAATTTAAGACCTCATATAATTTTATTATTTAAAAGAATATTTCATATTTGAAGAGAATAAAGTGGACCGTGCATAGTTAATTTGTTATTAATGTTATCATGTAAATTAATTTATAATCTTAAATCAATGTTTAAAATACTTAGTCCGTGCATAGCACGGGTGTGATGCTAGTATGTATAACACGTGAGTTAAATGCTGAGAAAGAGAGTAGCATTTGTTCCTCTCTCTCTACCCCTTCTGTGAGTTAGGCAGGGAGAGAAAGACTAAGAAGCATTGACTTAGAAAAGGTTCGTTTCACTATTTTCTTTCAATATATGACATTGTTCTTATTTCTCTGTTTCATGTCAAAATATGACATTGAGTTAGATGAAAATAGTTTGCAAATCAGATTTTTCACTTAGGTTTACACTAAATCTATACCAAAAACACTTTCCAGATTTTAATTTATTGCATTCAAGTCCAATAGAAAGAAAAAGGAAGGAAGAGAAATTAAAATGCCGAGAGAAAAACTTACAGAGCAATGGGCGTGGAGAAGAAAGGTGATTCTATTAGTTAACCTAATTTAATAAATTACTTGTAAAATTAATATTTAATATAGGTTTGAGTTTAACTTAATGTAATAGGAGTAGTTAAAAATTAAATAAGACATAATGTATATCCGTATGAAGCACCAATATATTCACTCTGATGCAGACAATGGTAGTTACAGCCAAGCCAAGCCAATGGGCGGGGGCGGGGCCACAGAAATATGAAAGGCCAAAATTTTGACCATTTCCAGCATACACTACTCCTATTTCCTCCAGATTTCCTCTTCGGTTTTACCCAAGTCAACTCCAGCCGGTTGACTCTGTAATGTCGTGGTAGCTTCGGTGTGAATATCTCAAAATATATATAAATAGTGAATTAAATGCTGCCTCCAATATATGAAATCAAGAAAGAACATTTGTTCCTCTCTCTACCCCTAATGTGTTAGGCAGAAACAGAGAGGGAGAGGGTTCGATTACTCTCTTTTCTTTCAATAGATTGTTCTGCTTTATGACTATAACACTGTTCTCATCTTCTGTTTCTTGTTTCTGACACCAATAGCTGATTCCTTTGCAGAATACTGGGTTTTCACAGAGTAGCTGTCTCATAAATATTAGAAACTTCAGAGAGAATTTCTGGTAAAGAACTCAACTTTTTCGAGATCTTGTTTGTAGAGAAATTGCAACTTTAAGAGTTTGTTTGTTATGCATTATTTGTGGTTCAAAAAATATTCAACCTTATCTTTTTAGTCAGCTGATGGAAACATTTTGCATATCAGATATTTCATTGAAATATAGCAACTTGGGCCTTTCTGTAATGCATTGTCAATGCTAATAGATTAATTCATAATCCAATAATGTTTTGGTAAGAATTATTAGGTTGGTATTTCCAATTAAATAAGAATAACTATACATTCACACTGGATCTACTCAGAATTGTATTTGCACTCATCAAATATGGAATTTCTGTTTCTTGATTGCTAATCCTAATCAGTAATCATTCCTTTAGAGGTGCAGAGGCTTTTGAGTCAGTCCCAACTATGAAGAGCGCCGTCAGAATATCTGGTACAATTATTAGTAAAACTTTATTTCATCTTCTCATTGGATCCAATTCGGACAATAACAAACTGAATCTGTTGTTTGCAGCATTGTTGTGGGCTGACATATTAGTGCTCTACGCCTTGTTTGAGATGCAAGATTATCTCACTGAAGTTTGGGGGCTAAGTTTCACCCACGCTGCTGGAATCCTCAACATCTGGAATGGAATCTCTCTGGTTCTCCAACCTCTCTTCCTCTTTGCCGTCAGCACTTTTCTCGGAAATTTCTACATGCTCGTGATCTCTAGCTCGTCATACACTCTAGTGAGAAACTGATCAGGCCTTATTCTTGATCACGAAATTCTTGACCTCAATTTTCACCTTTTTGTCCTTGTATAGGGAATCTGGCTTCTGTTTATGTCAGCTCCTCCGGTTCTTGCCAATGCAACAGGCACGTGCAAGGAATACGAGCAGGAATGCATAAGCAACACACACAAGTCTCTCCTCTACACGGGGATGGCATTGATAGCTGTCGGAGTAGCTGGCAACAACGTGTCCGTGCTATCATTTCTCAGAGAGCAACGGGAAAATAAATCTAGGGGTGCGGTGATAGGTTGTTTGAAGATACCAGGTATGGCTATGGTGGCTATTGTAGGCTTAGCAGGAGCCATCGCGCTCCCTTACATAAAGCCATGGACATACCGGTTTGGAATACCAGCGGTCTGCACTACTATCGCTGGCATAGCCTTTCTGACCGGTTTATGTTTTTGCGAATTCGATTTCCCGGATCCAAATAGGAAGCGGATAGAAAACTTGGGAAGAATGTTTTCCCTCCGTATGTTACCAATGTGGCTGACCTTCTTGGTGTGCGGGATCATCTCCTCAACGGGAAACACTTACTTTGTGGAGCAAGCAAAGAACCTGGACCGGCACCTCGGATCATGGGAGGTTCCTACTCAGATTCTGCTGCTTGCTCAGACTTATTTAGGAATGCTGCTCGCATATTTGGTATATGTGTTTCTCAATGGACACGGGGTTGTAAAGGCGAAGATATTGGGTGTCGTGTGCTGCATCGCGGCTGCAGGGGTGGAGAGGAAGAGACTTGGGGTTGTTAGAAGCGAGGGGTTGTTGGATAAACCGGAGGATGATGTGCCAATGAGCGTGTATTGGTTGTTGTTCCAGTTCGCGCTGCTGGGAGGCATGGACAAGTTGTTAGAGAAGAGCGTGGCGGAGTTTGATGAAGAAGGCATACCACCTAGAGAAGGCAATGAGCCTGATCCTGATGAGTTGAAGAGAAGGTGCATGGAGATATTCAGCAAGGGGGTGTCCGGGCTGGGGTTCATGTGCGGTGTGCTATTGGTTTATGTTGTGGGGAAAATAAGTGCAAAGGGAGACCATCCCAACTGGTTCCAGTTCAGCTTGAACCGGAGTCATTTGGACCGCTATTATTGGGTACTCGCGGTTCTGAGTAGTGTCAGTTTAGTCCTATACGTCGTCGTCCGCAAGTGTTGCTGCTGTTTGGGGCGGTGACATTTTATGTTTAATTTGTGTATTTTTATGTCTCAATTATTTCATGGTTGGAGTGACTAATGGACTTCTGTTTGGGAAGTTCCTTCCTAGCAAGGGGGGGAGTCGTCTTATTTTGGCTGAGTGCTTTTCTTGTACCCATATTCTAAATTTATAAATATGAGTGATTTGATTTTTTATGTGTTATTTTGTCGTTATGTGTGGTGTGCTCTTATAGTTGGAATAATAAATGTTACAACAAGTAGGTATAGAATATTTTCTATATTTTCTATTCAATTGAATCACTAGTGGGCAATTAATAATTAGGATGTCATCATCAACTAACGTTTGACATACTGAATTTTAGCGTATGTAACAGTTGGTGTATACAATGAGATTAATTGTGGGTTGTGGCACAGGTAATATTGTTTGTCACAATCATTCACATCGTTGACTCACCTGAAAAACAATATAGTAGTATAACCTTTGTCTTTATGGAAGAAACTTAAAATTTAAACTATAAATAGTGCCTCACCTCACAGCACATTATATTTATTTCCAATTTGTATACAGTATAATATTAAGTTATTATATACTAGAAAATAAAAAAGTAAAATTGTCCATGCATGTTGATTAAAATTCTTTTGATATTAATATAAAAATTGCAAATACACATCATCAACACAATATAATTACAAGACAAATTGGTTATTATTTTTAACCATAACTTTTAATTGACTTTTGTACATTTCATAAACCATATTTGCATTAAAATAGTTTTGCATTGGACAAAGTGGTCCTAATGCTTGTCAAATTTTTATTTTTTGCAGTAGTTACTTGACTAAGTTAATTTGATATTCATAAACAACAATATCTAAAACATATTTTATGCCTATAGACCTATCATTTGATAGGAAGTCATATGTACATTCAATTCTTTATTAAGATAGTCATTGAGAAAAAAAAAAAAAAAAAAAAAAGATGTATAGTACTGTAATCTTCTTCTTTTTTTTGTCCGAAAGAAAACTTAGAATAATTATATGATTTGCATTAGTAATCTTGAAGTCATGAACGGATATCTGAATGGTTAACTAGTAATTGATTTTTAATATCAATATTTAAAATAATTATAAGAAATAAATAATGTAAGATTTTGAGTGTTCCATTGTTTATATATCTAATTGGAAATATAAATATATGTATTTTCATTTGTCAAAGATCTATTGGTAGGAACATGCCAAATAGGATTGATACATTGGTATGTGGGATCAGTGAATTTTTTCTCATCAATCGGGTCATTGATTGGAGATAAAATAAAATCTAGTACTACTACAATTCAATGTTTACTCTTTAATAGATTAATCAGGGGTCATTTGATTGTGGATAAGATAAAATCTAGTACAATTCAATTAGAATGTGCTGCAATTATATTTAAGTAAGTTAAATTAGAAATTATATTTTTATTTTGACAAAATTAAATAATTTATGTATAAAATTTTTTATATGCTTTTAAATTTTTGTTTGATAAATGAAATAAGTTTCTAACTAAATTTTGCATTGATTTTAACTTAAATAATTTATTTAGCTTCATATATTAAATTTTAACTCTACCTTATTTGTTTGAGTGAACTACACTAATAGGTCCCGATCTTGTCGAAAAATGCACCAATGGTCCCTAAAAAATTTTATAGCCTATTTGGCCCCTAAAAATTTCATTTTGGTACATGTCGGTCTTTTATACTCCTCTGCATTCGAAAAATCTCCTAAATGCCATGGAGGACATTTTCGGTATCTGGAAATTACAGTTTTGGTACCTCTTCAATCATGCAATTATTTTGGACATACATAAAAGCACCTTTTACAACAAATTTTTTTTTCTTTTGAATTAATTCACTTAAATTTTTTAAATAATTGCTTGAATAACGTATAGATTAAGCTTTATAATGAAAAATTTACTATAATTCACTTTAATATTTTTAGTAAAACAATATTACTTGCAAGAGTTCGCTTTAATTTATAGATATAATTCACTTAAATTTTAATTATTATATTTAAAAATATTTTTCACTATACTATATTTGAATTAACGTAATTAAAATATTTATATTTCACTATCAGTAACATTTAAATATTTAAATAATACTTTTTAAATAAAAATTTACTATAATATTTTTTCTTCTCAAATTTAAAAAATTTAAGTAAAATTTTTAAATAAAAATAAATCTCACAAGGAATTTTCTATAATTCACTTTAACAATTATATTAAAAAAATGTTACTATTGAATATACTTTTTTCTTCGCAAATATACAGATTAAGCTGTATAATAAATAAAATTTAAATTTAAAAATAAATAAAGCATAATTAGAACATTTGGTTTCTTATTTAAATTTTTTAAATCATAAAGCATCAAATATTATTCAAATGAAAGTATAATTGAGTTTATAAAAGATTGGTGATGGAAGAAAAAATGAAAAAAAAATTAAAATGAGAGTAGAAAGGTCTAAAATGCCCCAGAACTTTAAATATTCACCCTATCGTACCAAAAATGATACTCCATTCCATGGGCGAATCTACATGTATTAGTAGTGGGGCAATTGCCCTTGTTCAAAAATGTTCTTCTATGATAATTTTTCTTTAAATTAAAATATTTATTTGAGTTTCTTCTTAAATGCCCCTTCTCAATTCTTCAATTATTTGCTTATGTATATTTTTGCCTCTCTTGAATTTAATTCCTGGCTCTGCCCCTGCTCCATTCGTATTAAAAAAATAGAAACATTTGAAATGGCACGGCTTTTAATGCACAATTGGTGAAGTAAGAGAGAAGAAAAGAAATTGAGTAAAGTAAGAGATAAGAAGAGAAAAAATAGTGAAAGTAGAATTAGTCAAATGTGGGGTCTATTATCTAAAATAGTTGCTATTTTTAAAAAATAGAAGAAGTATAAAAAGCTTTTAGGAACGATTAATTCATTTTTCAATAAGATCAAAGACCACTAGTGTACTTCAATCTATTTGATTTAGAAATTTTGAATGCATGTAATGCTAGCATGTGTGATATATGTCTCGTGTCTACATAGTGTGTCTTATAGGTAAATACGTCATTTTGAGTATGTCTTGTATGTATCTTTTGACCGTCATTTTAGTAATACGTCAAAGTCGTAGTCTAATTAAGGTTAGTTGAACTGTAATTTTTTTGTTTTAAATTTATTTGAAGGTAAATATATATATGAAAAATGTATGTCGCGAAATTTAGTCATTAAAATTATTTTAGATTTTAGATTAGTATATAAACACAGTACGTAGTGATACGACCACCACCTAAATCTGTGACCGTTGGATATAGAATTGTGAGGTGGCCCTACGCAAATCGACGGCTTCAGGATCACATCAATTCTTCCATCTTTATTTGTCAGCCCAATACCTCTTTCACTCCGGAGCGGATCTCCAAATTCATTTTTCCTACACCATTCCTAATACATCTATCAGAACTTAATTAATTTATTAAGTTGTGAGAGATGTATTAGAAATGGTGTAGAAAAATGGATTAGGAGATCCACTCTGCTTTCACTCACACTCTCTTCTCTATAATCGCGCTGATCTTCTTCTTTCTTTCTTCCCAAGCTTCCTTTGTAGGGTTTTCCTTTCTCAACCACTCTTTACATCGTCTTTTACTTCCATTTCGTTTCTAGTTTGTCGTTCCTAGCGTCAGTTTCTGCTCTATGGCTTTTCTCTGTAAACCTTTTTTTTCTTCTAAATTCATCGATTTTTACCGGAAATGGAAGTTTCTTTGTTGCATTGCCGAATTCACTATATTTTGGTTGTAATGTCGGCGAAATTTTTATGGATTTCGCTTTGGCGATTTCTCGTTTTAAATTTTTTTGATAAGTGTGTTTTTACAGGTTCTACCACTTCATCTCAGTAGCCCTAAATTTCTGGAATTTGTCTTTACAAACGAATTTGTTTTCCTAATTTGAAAAATGAGCATGTTGGTTCATAAATGATTCTGTTTTTCCTATCTATAGTGTGACATGCATTGACTGGTACGACTCTTCTCCACCGCCAATTGACTCTGGGAATTTGGAAAACTGCTTGCCCTGTTTATTTATTTATTTTTTTTTTTTTATAATTTCTTTGACATGCTTTGATCTTTCAAGAATTTTTAAAATCATTTTGATGATTTTTTTAGCACTTCCGTCACATTAAACATTTTTC